>NC_142364.1:32946399-33259732 GCF_059441175.1 Urocampus carinirostris
AGTTGGGGGTCCCTGCGACCTCTGCAATGTCTTTGTGATGATTAAAATACAAGAGTCACAATTGTAGCGGGTTTCCACGTGTAGTAATTCCAAGTCGTTCGTTTCATGGGTAATGGATCCGGCATTTTTGATTAGCCACATTCGGCAGTGGTGGCTAAAGAGCTTTTAGCCTAGCCGTTAGCTTTTCCTTCTGATGCCGCCTCAGTCAATTCCCGGACGCAATCAAAGTCCAGGGAGCACCGGCTGGTGATCAGCTTTTCTTCGCACTCTTCTGACTTCCCTCAGAGTCCAATTTAATTGATGAATTTATTTTCAATGTAATGACCTGGTAAAATTACGGGCTGTCACGTTCGTTTTGATGGCCAGTTGTGTGCTTGGCTGCTTGACTGAGCGCTTACAGCAGCTCAGTCAAAGTCATCAAAGTCGTGCATACTCGTCTTACAAACGGAGCCTTGCTTTTATTGGCTGGTGCCATTAAAACCTGCTTTCCTATTGGGCGTCAGTGTTAAACAACAAAATGCGCCAATCCTGATAGGCCAAACACTCCATGACTCAAATTCCAAACTGTAACAATGAATCCTTGAAAAAAAAAACGCAGTGTTTTGCGGTTAAACCATCGCACTACGTCACATCGCGATACAGATTCGATTTCGGTTAATCGTGCAGCCCTTGTATACAGTGTTCAGTGTTGGGAATAATGCAGTTACAAAAAAAACGCTATTATGTAAAGGCATTACATTTTCAGTAACAGGGTAATCTAATTATTTTTTCCAACGTTACTGACGCCAAAAAGCAATGTATTACTTTGGCGCCCCGCCTTGGCACACCTGACGTCGTTTTCAATGGCCCGCTTTTTCCGCTCTCCTTAGAGTCGTTTAGATGGATAGATACTTTATTCATCCGCGTAGGGAAATTCACACTTCCAGCAGTCTCCTTCGTTGTTTATTAACAGATTAACAGGATGCCCTCGGGGTGCTTTGTTGTAGTTTAGCCACAGCGGAGTGGATGTCACACGCAAGTCCAAAAGTTTGACGTCCTTGCAGCAGATGGAAATCTTTGTGCCCAGGGATACACCACCTCGTGTTAGCGTAGATAGCGAGTCCACCTCCTCTCTGCTTCCCGCAGGTTTTCGTGTCTCTGTCTAACAGCACTGAAGCCGGGTAGCTCCGGATAGCTCCGGTTAGCGCCGGGTAGCTCCGCGTTAGCGTCCGGGATGCTAGACGTGAAATTACTCAAATTACAAACTGGAACAATGAATGCTTAAAAAAAAAAAATTAAAAAACGCAGTGTTTTGCGGTTACACCATCGCACTACGTCACATCGCGATACAAACTCGATTTTGGTAAATCGTGCAGCCCTTGTAAACAGTGTTGAAAATAATGCAGCTACAATAAATGCCGTTATGTAACAGCATTAGATTTTCAGTAACGGGGGTAATCTAATTACTTTTTCCGCCGTTACCTTTACTGACGGCAAAAATCGGTGCGTTACTTTGGCGACCCCCTTGGCACACCCAACGTCGTTTTCAGTGACCCGCTTTTTCCGCTCTCCTTAGAGTCGTTTGTGTCACGTTTCAAAATATGTCATTCAAAATAGTGACATATATTTTATAGCAATGACAGATATAGTATTTACTAATGGGCAAAAAGAAAAGGCGAATGAGGGATAGGTTGCCAAAAATGTGAGCTCCATTTCTGGGCAAAACCCCGACTCGTGTCGTTTGCGAGCAAAACGTTTCTATTATGATTGGAAGTGAACAAAGGGAGCCAGCTGCTCGCCAATCAAAAGCTGACTTCTTCCGGAGCCCTTTCTTTTTCTTTCTGATTGGTCAATATGCATTTTGGGAGGGATTCCGAATTGTTGACTCTAAATCTGTTGATTAAAAGAAGGTTAAAATTTTTCTGTATTTTATCTTTTGGTGTTAGATTTATAAATATTTTAATTAGTTTTTTTGTTAGTGTTCAAATACATTTTTTATTTTTATTTTTCCTTCTTTTATCTCTTTTTCCTTATGTTATTGTATTTTTTCATTTTTCACTGAATGAGTTTTTTTCTTTATTTTTCAACCTTTTCAAGTCGTTCCGTGCATAATGTCACATATTAATTGGTAATGTGGGGATTAAAGCAACAAAATGAACCTGAAGAGCCCTTTGGAACTCGAAAGTGAGCCGAGCCCAAACAAACAGTTCTCTAATGATATTTAGAATTTCCATCTCAAGTTCTATGACATACAACTTATTTTAAAAAAATATGTGTCCGTACGATGGCAACAGGCACTAAAATACATCATGCCACATATCATTGGAAAGCTTTAACTTTTGGGATTCAAGATATGATGACCATTCGAAAGGTTCACAAAAACAACACAATCAATCTGAAACCAGATACCCGATAACTGTATAGCCGGCGTAGCTCACCAATTACGTCCCCTGGCAGTCATCAAATGAGTTGAATGTCCGCAAACATGGAGTTATTACATCCAAGACCGTCAAGTGAATCCATCAGTGTAAAATATTTACTCCAAAACACACTATCATACCGACAGATTTAGAAGAAGTCTGGCCAAACACATTTCTGCATTGTTTGATATTCTTTGTTGTAATCCGTTTATTTTGACACATATTTTCCTGCTATTTCTGTGTGTTTCAACTCCGATAACTTAATGTTAATAGCACTTGCAGAAATTATTTCAGTTTTAGACAAAACTTCAAAGTCTAACATTTAATGAGATGACGACCGTCCATATTCTCCAAACGGTTCTGGAACAGCATTCAATTTACTTTGTACGTCTTGGATTGGGACTTAAGGCGAATTTTACAGGAACGATAAAGGGTTAAAGTCACGGAAACTTTTTCTGGTAACTAGTTACTTTTACTATAAAGTGAGTGAGTTACTAACTCATTTCCTTTTATGGACATGTAGTGCGAAGCGATAACTTATTACTTTTTTTAAGTAACATGCCCAACACTTAAGCGTAGTATCTTTAAATATGAGCTACTAAATGAACTAGAAATTCGATGTAAAAGGTGTCTTTCGATCAAACACCTTTCCTGAGATGACAGAAACGCAAGTTACAAGAATTACCATACGCTACCATACAACCGCCGGCATCAGCTGGTACCAGTTTTCGCGTGCGTTTCCCAACACAAAGACATGATGTTGTGCTTTTGTGTGTGTAATCGCATCACATCCTTCGTGCTTGCAAGACCCGGGGAGGAGGGGCTGCGGCAGAAGGCGTTGCAGCGAACACCCACCTAACCCCATCCTACATTTGTAAGCAAACTTGTTGTGACATATGGCAACAATGTCAAGAACTTACACTTCACCCAAAAATTCAAGCACTCGAGGGAGGTCAACATTCTTAACGAGAGGGAAAATACAGTGAAAATAAGAGGTTTCTGTTTGGAAAACTAAAAGGATCAGCGAACTCGAACGCTACCTCGCAGATCAAACATACTACGCATGTATTTGCAACGAAATATATTAAGAGATCTTAGTTACACATAAATGCAATAGAAAATCATATTTTTGCGTTAAAACATGAACATTGCAAAATCGCTACTTTACACAGTGCACAAATCTACAAAGGGAGCCGCAAAAAAACTCTTTACACTCTAAACCGTAGGATAACTGTGCAGAAAATCACAGTTCAGCCTTTCCCTGCTTATATCTTAAACGAGTCGTGCTTTTACATCTACATGGCCAGTCGCTAAAGCAGCATAGTCACAATAACGTTCTGGATATATGCGCTTGTTTACTTTACACAATTTCAGGTGTCGTGTTTTATTTACAATATGATTCTTTCATGTGAGATCAGAATGCATTAGTTTTCATCATGCATCATGAGTAATGTCTCCGAATTTCACGTGGAAATACAGTCGAAACAAATAACTATCACATAGTCCACTGCCTTCTCTATAAACACATATTAAATAAACTAATTGCCTTCTCAAAATGTTGTCCAAATGTGGAGACAATTCTAAAGCATATGTGATGCTGGCCAATAGAAGGCTCTAAGAATAACACGTCAGGTTTGTGTATCTATTCACTATCAAATAATTAACCAGAACACAACTACAAGGGAATCACACTTATCAGCCTCCCTGGAAAGGTCTATTCAGGGGTACTGGAGAGGAGGGTCCGCCAGGAAGTCGAATCTCGGATTCAGGAGGAACAGTGTGGTTTTCGTCCTGGCCGTGGAACACTGGACCAGCTCTATAGACTCTGCAAGGTCTTTGAGGGTGCATGGGAGTTTGCCTGTCCGGTCTACATGTGTTTTGTGGACTTGGAGAAGGCATTCGACAGTGTTCCTCGGGAGGCCCTGTGGGGGTTGCTTCGGAAGTATGGGGTACCGCAGTCTTATCCGGGCTGTGCGGTCCCTGTATGCCCTCTGCCAGAGTCTCGTCCGCAATGCCGGCAATAAGTCGGATTCGTTCCTGGTGAGTGTTGGGCTCCGCCAGGGCTGCCCTTTGTCACTGATTCTGTTCATAACTTTTATGGACATAATTTCTAGGCGCAGCCTTGGCGGGGATGGAGTCCGGTTTGGGGGCCTCAGCATTGCGTCACTGCTTTTTGCAGGCCGTGATCTTCAGCTCTCGCTGGAGCGATTCACAGCCAAGTGTGAAGCGGCCGGGATGAGGGTCAGCACCTTCAAGTCCGAGGCCATGGTACTCAGTCAGAAAAGGGTGGTATGCTCCCTCCGGGTCGGGGAGGAGTTCAAGTATCTTGGGGTCTTGTTCACGAGTGAGGGTAGGATAGAACGGGAGATCGACAAGACGGGTCGGTGCAGTGTCTGCCTTCATTCGGACCCTGTACTGGTCCGTCGTGGTGAAGAGGGAGCTGAGCCGAAAGGCAAAGCTCTCGATCTACCGGTCGATCTACGTTCTTACGTCCCCCACCTATCGTCATGAACTTTGGGTCATGACCGAAACAACACGATACAAATGGGCGAAATAAGTTTTCTCCGCAGGGTGGCTGGGTTCTCCCTTAGAGATACGGTGAGAAGCTCAGTCATCCAGGAGGGACTCTGTGTAGAGCCACTGCTCCTCCGCGTTGAGAGGAGCCAGTTGAGGTGGCTCGGGCATCTAATAAGGATGCCTCCTGGACGCCTCCCTTGGGAGGTGTTCCGGGCATGTCCCACCGGCAGGAGGCCCCGGGGCCGACCCAGGACACGTTGGAGAGACTATGTCTCACGGCTGGCTTGGGAACTCCTCCGGGTCCCGTCAGATGAGCCTGAGGAGGTGGCTGGGGATAGGGACGTCTGGGCTTCCCTTTTAACGCTGCTGCCACCGCGACCCGACCTCGGTTAAGCAGAAGACAATGGATGGATGGACAATGGTAAGTTGAGATAAGCAGGAACTGAACCCACCAGTAACGTTTTCTATATGTACAGCACCCTATACACAGTTGTTTTTGTACAATACATCGGCATTAAATAATTACTCTCGTTTTTTCCACCCAAACTAAAGGCCAATGTAGAACGTCCCATTAAAGAGCTGGCCACCATCACAGCCACCACACTATCCACACCACCGTGCACGTCGTCGGCATATTTCACTCTGGCACCAAACCCCATATCACCCAGAAATAAAAGGAAGCACGATACACTCCCTGACTTTTTGAAAGAGGAGTATGCGAGAGTGCAGAAAAGGACAGAAGAAACTAAGGCCAATACTGAGCGGTTTCTGATCCTTTTTGGGAAGCTCGTGGACTAATTGCCAGAACAGTGACATCTCTACAATGTTTTCCTTTGTTTTATAAAAGGAAAATATTTTATTTTATAAAGAACTCAATGAAGTTCCAGTTTGTTTTATACAGTTTTATGGACGTATTGATATATTTTTGTTACATTATTAATTTACTCTGATGCATTTCGCACCAATGTGAGTTTGTTTTTCTGAAAGTAAATTATTATTAAACCCAGAGTGATTTGTAGTTGTTTTCTGTCCAACAATCACAGTTCACACACAGTATGTCACATCATTATGAAATAAACCACCATGGTGATACTCAGGATAAAGACGTTTAATGAATAGTAGTTGTACTTAGAGAAACAATATACCAAATACACATGACGCACAGGTCAAGTATGACTATAAACTTGTGTAGAACTCAGGACAAATAGTGATTGCTGCAGTAATAACTAAAAGTTCAAACAATGCTGAAAAGCACAGGATGGAAATGTGGGTCCGACTTCCAGAGCCTGAAACATGGCTCTTGGGCAATTTATTCCATATTAACTGTGGACAATTCTGTATACGGTGGACCTGTGAACATTGAACACCCGTGACACCACACGGTAGGACAGACCGTGGGCCAGCCAGTACACGTAGATCAAGACCTCCGGCCATGGTCCTGTTCCCTCTTCAGCACCTCCTGCAGGGCCCACATGGCTTTCTTGCTCAACCTGAAGTCCTGGATGAGTTCTGACTCCACATACCATAAGCCATAAGCACAGGCTAGGGACATTCCTGTCCAACCTGTCCAGGCTTATGGCTAAATAGCGCCAAAGCCGTCTTCAATATTGCGCATTTCTCCTCCGTTGATTGACACTGAAAAGGTGATGAGCTTCTACGTGATCGGTAATGACACAGCTGTTGCTGGCATTTTCAAAGTTGCACAGACTCTGCAACTGCCACACCATAGGTTGAGACTCGAGTTGTTTACATGTGACGTAGGCCAATACGTCACGGAGGTCTACAGCCAATTAGTATTACAGTCATCTACTGGACTGGGGTGGAACCTTGCAAGTCCCGTCCAATGTCTTAGGCGACAATGTTCACTTGCACTCCTCTCACTTGAGGGGACTTCCCCATGGATGGACCTCACAGGAGGGTTCTCAGGGCCAAGTGAGAGGAATGGGATTAGCCCAATGTCTCTAGGCTGGCTTTGGAACGCCATGGGATACCGTCGGATGAGTTGGAGGAAGTGGGTGGGGATAGGGAGGTCTGGGCTTCTTTTCTGAGGCCCCTGCGACCCGACCACGGGTAAGTAGAAGTTAATGGATGGATGAATCTTGATAACCGTTGGGTTGCTGTTGGAGTTCATATATTTGCAAGGTAAAATCGGGTTTTGGCCACAAGAGGAGCCTAAATTTGATTTTGTCTCGACACCAACACATTTTATATACATATCCCGCGCCTGGTAACTGCATCAAGAAAATGAAATAGACTATAAACATTTATCGTGGGCTGGACTTCAGTAGCTGAACATAAATTGTTCTTAAAAGTGAAGTGACAAACCTGATGTGTTCAACACAACTCGGAGCTGCTTGTTAGCTTCGTCTAGCCGTCGATCTTCTCGCTCGGTTTCTTCTTGCGCTCCCCGAAGCTCCTTTTTGATCGTTTTTTTCCCTCTTGTACACATTTTTGCCACGTCTGAAGCAATTTATTGAATATATTTTGCCAAGTTAAATGGAGATTTTCCACACTGCTGGAGCAGAACGCCACGCGGCCAGGAACCACCTCGGGACAACCTTGCAAGGACAAAGACTGTGGGCGGAGCTTGTGTTAAACAACATCCGGTTCACAAAAAATAATATAAGCCGTTTCCTTTTTTATTTTTTTTATCCTGCTGATTAAAAAGAAGACTTTAGAGCCGAAAGAATCGGCTCTCTTCAGTAAGCCAAGCCTAAAGAGACAGTTTCCTAAAAAGATCCGGAATGCCCATCACGAGATGGCGGAGTTCCAACCAATCAACATCTATTTTTGTACTATTACTTTGTTATACAGTGTATCGCATTTTGTTGTGTGTGTCAGGAGAATTGTTGTATTAATACGTTTTAAGTAGAACATTTCTAACGACCAATAATCATTGAGGGAGTGCGTCACCTTGTGGAGTTATGTGGTAATAGGCTCTCGTTCTTTGCTTAGCGCCAATGTCCAAAGTCAGGCCCGGGAGGCATGGCACGAAAGATTCCCTTGCTTAAACCATCACATGTCAATGCCTGTCTTAAGTTTGCATATGGCCGTTTGGATGATACAGAGGAGTCATGGGAGAAAGTTTTGTGGTCAGATGAGACTAAAATAGAAATTTTTGGTCATAATTCCACTAGGCTTGTTTGGAGGAAGAAGAAAGAAGAGAACAATCCGAAGAACACCATCCCTACTGTGAAGAATGCGAGTGGTATAGCATCATGTTTTGGGGGTGTTTTCTGCACATGGGACAGGACGAGTGCCCCGCATTAAAGAGAGAAGATTTGGGGGAAGAACCTACTTCCCTCAGTCAGAGCATTAAAGATGGGTCGTGGCTTGGTCTTCCACAAAACAACGGCCCGAAGCACACAGCCAAAATAAACAAGGAGTAGCTGCGTAAGAAGCATATCAAGGTTATAGCATGGCCCAGCCAGTCTCCAGACCTGAACCCAATCAAAAATCTTTGGAGGGAGCTCAAACTCGGTGATTCTCAGTCACAGCTCAGAAACCTGACAGATCTAGAGACGATCTATGTGGAAGGGGTGGGCCAATATCCCTCCTGCAGTGTGTCCAAACCTTGTGAAAAATTACAGGAAACGTTTGACCTCTGTAATAGCAAACAAAAACCCTACCAAATTTTATCATTTTCTCAGGTGTTCAAATACTTATTTGCAGCTATATCACAAAAACTGATTTCTTAAAAAAATAATGCATTGTGATTTCTGGATTTTTCTATTTAATTTATCTCTCTCACAGTGGACATGCACCTACGATGAAAATTCCCATGATTTCTATGTAGGACAAATGGCAAAATAGCAGGGTGTTCAAATACTTATTTTCTTCACTGTGTAAAGATTTTATATATATATATATATATATATATATATATGTAACCGCGCTATACGTGTCCCACCAAAGATCCACATTCACGCTGGACTGGATGATGAGGTTTTTATTATTACAGTTCTGCAAATGGATGAGTCACAACATTAGCTTTTTCTGCTGGGTCTGATCTCTTTGATCTCTTTGTAGTACTCTGGTTAAACTGACAACAAAGCATATCAAAGAGCTGTCTTTTCACTTTACAGAAAATACATTTTAGAATATCACAATACATTTATAAATCTTTGCATTTTAACAAGATACTTTTAACAAGAGATCGTATAGTGGATTTTTAACGTTTACAATGAATTCAACATGTTTTTCTTTACTCTGAATTTTAACCAACATCATCCTTTTTTTTAATGTATATGAAAAATAGGAATAAAAACAATAATGAGTATAAAAATGGGTACAATTTACCTGCAAATGGATGAGTCACAACATTAGCTTTTTCTGCTGGGTCTGATCTCTTTGATCTCTACAAGGGGAATTAAGATTTAGTAAAACAGAAACAAAACGAAAATAAACCTAAACAGCTTGACAATATCAATCACATTACTATGCATGGTGAGAGATTTGTCAGCTGGGGTTATAAAGTTTAAAATTAACTTATTTTGTGGAGCACCAAAAGATATGTCTTACCTTTGTAGTACTCTGGTTAAACTGACAAAACCCCGCCTCCTGGTCACATGTTAGAAGCCAAAACCAAACCCCACCCCATACCAGCAGATGGCACTGTTGGACTCAGCATTGCAGGACATTTACCAAAAACTATACACATATTTTAGCAGGAATTTCAATAAAATAAAAGTTATTATTACACCCGTTACATACACCCCCCTGAAATTCTGCTAAATATGGGAGTGCTACACTAAACAGAAAAAAAATCACATGCCAAAAAGGCAAATACTGATGAAAAAGAGGACACGAAAACTGGTACAGTATTACAAGGAACAAACTGAAGTGCATGTCAGTTCTAAAACTCTCTCAAAAAGGAGTGTGAAAAGAAAGGAGGCGATCAAACTCCTAACTAAGCACAGACTCAAAGATGCCTGTTACATCTCTGAAATATCAAACATTGTTCCTGTAGTTGTAAGTGCTCACATAGGCACAATTCTTGTTTCTTACTCAAGCTTTGTTACTCAAACTGAAAGTGCATCTCTACTGAACTTAAACTAGGAACTTGCAGATATTGCGGACAGAGGATTGTCACCTACCACATGGTCATTCATCTGACAAATAAGACGACTAGGAGGCCTGATGGACTGGCGGACCCTAAGACCATAACGGTTAGGTTGAGCACAAATAACCTGAGCTTGAAGGTCTGGGGCAGTCAAGTCTAAACAGTCAGTATCAGGGGAGTCTGCGTCCAGATGGTCAGTGTTCAATGGGGTCTCGTCTGGGAGACCCATACCCAAAGGGATCATGTTTTCAGAGCACTGTGATGGGCTTTCCGTATTGTCACTTGAAGTATGGTCAACATCTTTTTCGGGGATGTGCTGACTTCCTCGACTGGATGTATCAACACTGCGAGAGTCGGACTGGGCATCAGATCTGCTGTCTAGTGAGTTATCCTCTACCTCTGGATGAACTTGCTCTTCACCTGCCTGTATCACCCAGTTTACTGTACGGACATCACTGTCTTCAACCGCGTCAGGTAAATCAGGGCATACATCACTTCCATGCATAGCAGCGTCAGACTCTGAGTGTTCAGATTCGCTGGCCAGATCATCCTCACAGGGCAAGAAGCTAACAGAGAGCAGCAAATTCCTGTGAACTACCTTCTCTTTGCCCGTCAGACAATCCTTGACTCTGTAGACATTGAGATCAGGCTTGACTGATATGACTTCATACGGGGTTGACTCCCACTTATCTGCAACTTTGCGTTTCCCCGGGACACCTCTGTTGGCGATCAACACCCGGTCTCCCACGACGAGAGGTGATCCTTTGGCCCTACGGTTGTACAGCTTGGCATGACGAGTCTGTTCTCTGAGAGTATTCCTCTGTACAATTTGAGCAGCTTCATGTAGATCTTTCTTCAGATGGCGTACAAAGTCAGAGTAGCTGACAACAGCATCATTGGTATTAGCATGTTGAAACATGACATCGACAGGGAGACGAGGGATCCTACCAAACACTAGGTAAAACGGTGCAAACCCTGTTGTCTCATGCTCTGTGCAGTTATAGCAGAATGTGAGCTGCTGCAGCATTTGTGGCCACTTTGCTTTGGGCTGAGAGGGAAGGGTTCTGATCATATCTCCCAATGTTCGGTTGAATCGTTCTGCGATGCCATTTCCCATGGGGTGGTACGGAGTGGTATGGGATTTCTGCACCCCTGCCATCTCTAGAAGCTCTTTGATCAGTTTGCTCTCAAAATTAGCTCCCTGATCAGAGTGGATACGCCGTGGGAAACCATAGACAAGGAAGAAATCCTGCCACAGACGGCGAGCAACTTGTTTGGCGGTTTGATTTCTGCAAGGGAAGGCGTGCGCCATCTTAGAGAAATGATCAGTTACGACCAGGACATCTACAGACTTGTTCTCTTGCTCAGCAGTCCAAAAGTCTATACAGACCAACTCCATAGGCTCAGAGGTGACTATGTTCTTGAGTGGTGCACGGTTGTGTGGTTCCGGTGTTTTCCCTACTACACAGCGCTGACAGGATTTGACATAATTCACAACATCACGTTCCATGCCATTCCAGAAGAATCGTTGCCTCACCAGAGACAAAGTACGGTTCTGGCCTTGGTGACCTGCTGAGTCATGTAAACCTTGAAGGACTTTCTGTTTCAATGAATCAGGCACCACAAACTGGAAGATTTTCTTGGCCATGTGAGGATCTTTCCTTATTTTGTAGAGCATGCCATTCTGTATGGTGAGTCTGCTCCAATGCTTCACTAGTTTCATCACACTAGGCGACTCGACAGCTCTCTCACGCCTGGTAGGTCTCTTGTGTCTATGCACAAAGTACATGGTCCTGCTTATTGTGTTGTCCTGTTCTTGTAAACCAACAAGCTGACTCTGTGGGAGTGCCGTTGACTGATCTCCCTTCTGCAGAAGATTGAAGTTGGCGTCTGTTCCCATCACTTGACCCACGCCACCAGTGGACTGAGCACTGAAGACAGCAGCAACCTCTTCTGATGTCACAGAACCATTGGAGCCTGATGGAATTGCCCTTTTTACTGACTCGTCTGATGTCCCAGCACTCTCGTCTACAACAGCGTGACAATTGTTGGATACTCTGAACACCTCTTGCACAGTACTGTTGTTCACCCTGTTGACTTGGTCCAAGAGCGAAGTATAGGGCTCGGTAACAAGGCGATGACCCACACATGACCGTACAAATGGCTCACGGCTCAGAGCGTCGGCTACGATGTTCTTTGGGCCGGGAATGTACTTCAGGTCAAAATTGTATGCAGCTAGCTTCGCTACCCACCGCTGTTCACACGCATCAAGTCTTGGTTTGGTCAAAATGTATGTAAGTGGGTTATTGTCGGTCCACGTGGTAAAGTGTCTTCCTTTCAACCAATGGCTGAATTTATCACATACCGCCCATTTCAAGGCAAGAAATTCGAGCCTGTGTGCAGGGTAGTTGAGCTGGGAGCGAGAGAGCGTCTTACTTGCAAAGGCGACTGGTCTGGCTACTTTTCCACCAGGTGGCAGCTGTGACAGGACTGCTCCAATCCCATCAAAGGATGCGTCGACAGCCAGAATAAACGGCGCATCAAAATCTGGGTGGGCCAGAGTGACACCTGTCACGAGGTCGTGCTTCAGTGTTTCAAAGGCGTTCTGGCATGCATCGGACCAATCTGCAGGCGTCAGCTTCACTTGACCTTTCTTGCGGGCTCTCTTGCGCTTATGCTTGTCACCAGATTCAGATGTGAGCCTGAACAGAGGTTTTGCCTTCGCAGAACATGCTTCAATGAAGCTTTGGAAATACATCACCATGCCTAGAAAAGATCTGATTTTACTAGGGCATGGCGTCTTGCCATCCGACTCCATTAGATCAGCGACTTGTACGTCATTTACCGCTCTCACTTTCTCGGGGTCAGTCCGAATTCCATCCTCACTGATGACATGCCCAAGAAATTTCACAGTCCGTCTGAGGAAAAAACACTTTTTGGGTGCGAGCTTGAGGTTGTGTTCCTTAAGGCGAGTAAACACCATCTGCAGGCGTTGGAGTGCAACTTCCTCTGTGGGGGCAAACACCATCAGATCGTCGAGGTAACATAATAGGCTCATGAAATTCTGATCACCAAATATTGACATCATCATCCTCATAAATGTTGCTGGGCTGTTGCAAAGTCCCTGAGGGAGCCGGTTGTACTCGTGAAGGCCGAATGGTGAGGAGAATGCCGTGTACTTTTTGTCGTCAGGGTGCAAGGGGACATTGTAGTAGCCTGACGTCAGATCCATTGTGGAGAAAAAGGCATTTCCCCCAAGTGCGGCCAAAGCATCAGCTTGATGCGGTAGTGGGTAGGCATCCTTTATGGTTCTTGCATTAAGCCTTCTGAAATCAGTACATACCCTTAGTTCTCCATTCCGCTTCCATATGAGAACAAGCGCAGATGCATAGTCGCTAGTCGACTTCTGAATAATTCCTTTCTCTTCCATCTCGTTCAGAGTCGTCCTCAGTTTTTCATACTGACTTGGTGGTATACGTCTGTAGGGTAGACGGAACGGCTTATCATCAACAAGGTGGATACGATGTACAAACTCTTTGGCCTCTCCACAGTCCATCTTATGGCGAGAAAAGATTGACTCGAATTGTTCGATGATATGAAGGAGCTTGTCTTTACACTGCAGCGAAACCTCACATGACTTCAGGTCAATGTCTTGCAGTCCCAGAGCTTCCAATGCACGCATCATGTCCTCTTCTGACCTGGGTCGGACCTCTTTGCTCTGTACACTCTGCACGTTGCACTTGACCTCCTCTGCATTGGGCAGGTCTTCCGCTGCGATACAAGGAGACACATCTGCAATTTTCCTGTTTCTTCTCAGCACCACAACTCTGTCCGTGGGATTAAAGACTTTAACAGGCACCCATCCATCTCCCCAGAGTGGAGTAACAACTCGTCCGACAAGGACTTGTCTGGGCGCAGCCTTAGATTGGGTTGGCTCAACGACCACTGTGCTGCCCGCTGATGCCCCGGCCAACTCAGGTAACTTGCCCCAAATAACGTACTCGGTCCGTGGATTCAGCGTCACGCAACTCTTGATCTTTACTGTCCCTACCTTGTCTGGAATGCAATCACCTCTCCATCTCTCTGTGTTGGAAAGCATTGACAGGAATTGACTGTGGTTATCGGACAGACCGTTGTCAGGAGTGGAAACTAATCTCCAATAGCCATCAGTACTTTTCAATTGAGTCAAAATATATTTGATGGCATTGCTGCCAAGGATCATCTGTTCTGTCTGGCCTGGCACCACCATTACTGGTATTATCATTTGGCACCCGTAAACTGTGACGTGAATGTCGTACATATCTCTGGGAGAAACTTGGTGTCCACCGCAGCCTACAATGACATAATCATCGGCCGTGTAACTCATCATATCAGGGAATTGCTGCAGGAGGTACTTAGCTGTGTCCTCACTTACTGTACAAGCCATCGACCCGCTGTCCAACAGCGCTCTGAAAGTGGGCCCTTCTTGCACAAGTACAGGTGTGTAAAACAGTTCGTCAGTCTCCGCTATTCTCTGAAACCCCTGAAAGATCAGCTTCTTCGATGGAGGTATCTTGTTGCTATACAACTCATAAATTGATTTATTGTCTTGCATGTCAGGCTTCACATTAGTGGTGGGAGGTATACTCAGTTGATCTGCACTGTTCTCCCCTAAGCGCAGATCAGTTAGTTTCCCTGAGGCAGCGGGACAACTTTCGTCACTGGACAATCACGTCGAGAATGCCCTGGGGCATGGCAGTGAAAGCAAAGGTTTTTGTCTCGGCAATGAGAGAGAGCACTGTGTTCGACTTCTTTGCAAATGATACATGGCTTGGCAGTGAAACCATTTATTCTGGCTCCAGGTCGCCTGGTTGGAGCTCCCCCTCTCTCTTGAAACTGGTTCGAGGTAACACGTATCAGAACTTTCTCCAACATACTAATAACGTCCGTTAGAGAGACATACTGTGGGCTCGAAGTCTGAGGTGGCTCGTGCACGAGGGTTGGACCATGGTTCACCTCAGCTTTGTGTACGGCAATTTCCGCTCTATTCGCAGGTTGTTGTAGGGAATCTGCTTTGTAGCTCTTCTCAGCGTGGTATTCATTCAGCACCTCTAGTACCTCACATGCTGACCACTTTTCGATGGTTTTTGATCTGTAAGTGAGTGCCAGTTCCTTGCATGGGCAGTTCCTAATAAACATGCGAGTAACCTCTATTTCAGGGTTGTCAAATGTTTTGCCCTGCTCACTCAAGCACTCAGAGGCAAGGTCAGCTGCTCTGTTTAGTCTCAGCCAGTAGTCATAGGGGTCTTCCTGGTCTTTGGGCAAAGTTGAATAAAAGTCAGCTAGAGGGACAGCAGAGTACTTGGTACAGCTAAAGTGTTTCCTGAGAAGACTATAAATCATGTCAGGGCGGGTATAGACGTCTATATTACTGTTTCTAATGCCAAACCTAACTACATCTTTAGCTTTTCCTCTTAAATGTATAAGGATTTCCTCTGCTTGCTCTTCAAGTCTCACATTACTCCTTTTAATAAATGTCCTCATTAGATCTTCCCACTCATGTATTGTTATTGAGTCTGAGCCATCCCCAATAAATGACGGCGGTTCCTTAACCTTTCTCTGTGTAACCACCTGACTCAATCTGTTTGCTACATCTTGTGTGGCAGCAGCGTTAGGAGCTACTATATTACGTGACTGTATATTTGTGAATATGCTATCAGCCAATTTATGTCCTATCTCCTGAATAATATTTGTCATCTGATCAGCTACACCCTCAGAAACGTCACTTGTGCTCTGAGTAAACATGTTTCAAAGATGTAAATAAGTCAAAATCGCCTGCGTAACACGTCACTGTATAGCAGTTTTAAATACTGTGAGCTGATGGCTTCATGAAATGATGTGGCAGGTAGGACAGTCCTCGGTTCGGAGAGCTTGATAGAAGTCACGGGTCACGGCACCAATGTAACCGCGCTATACGTGTCCCACCAAAGATCCACATTCACGCTGGACTGGATGATGAGGTTTTTATTATTACAGTTCTGCAAATGGATGAGTCACAACATTAGCTTTTTCTGCTGGGTCTGATCTCTTTGATCTCTTTGTAGTACTCTGGTTAAACTGACAACAAAGCATATCAAAGAGCTGTCTTTTCACTTTACAGAAAATACATTTTAGAATATCACAATACATTTATAAATCTTTGCATTTTAACAAGATACTTTTAACAAGAGATCGTATAGTGGATTTTTAACGTTTACAATGAATTCAACATGTTTTTCTTTACTCTGAATTTTAACCAACATCATCCTTTTTTTTAATGTATATGAAAAATAGGAATAAAAACAATAATGAGTATAAAAATGGGTACAATTTACCTGCAAATGGATGAGTCACAACATTAGCTTTTTCTGCTGGGTCTGATCTCTTTGATCTCTACAAGGGGAATTAAGATTTAGTAAAACAGAAACAAAACGAAAATAAACCTAAACAGCTTGACAATATCAATCACATTACTATGCATGGTGAGAGATTTGTCAGCTGGGGTTATAAAGTTTAAAATTAACTTATTTTGTGGAGCACCAAAAGATATGTCTTACCTTTGTAGTACTCTGGTTAAACTGACAAAACCCCGCCTCCTGGTCACATGTTAGAAGCCAAAACCAAACCCCACCCCATACCAGCAGATGGCACTGTTGGACTCAGCATTGCAGGACATTTACCAAAAACTATACACATATTTTAGCAGGAATTTCAATAAAATAAAAGTTATTATTACACCCGTTACATATATATAATCTCCAGGGCAGCACGGCGGCACAGTGGTTAGCGCGTGAGCGGCACAGTTCTAAGGTCTTGGGAACCTCCTGTATGGGTTCAAATCCAGTTACCAGCCTACCTGTGCGGAGTTTGTATATTCTCCCCGCGCTTGCGTGGGTTTCCTCCGGGCACTCCAGTTTCCTCCCACATTCCAGAGACATGCATTTCAGGTGGATTGGCCGGTCCAAATTGTCCCTAGGTGTGAATGAGCGAGCGAGTTGTCTGTCCCTGTGTTCCCTGCGATTGGTTGGCAACCAGTTCAGGGTGTCCCCTGCCCACTGCCCAATGATTGCTGGGATGGGCTCCAGCACCCCCGCGACCCTACTGAGGATAAGCGGTGCAGCTAATGAGATGAGATATATATCCAGTAACTAACCTAGTTGGAAGAAGTAGTGACTAAATATATCTAATTATTTTTTTACTAATGTTTTAGTAAAAACACAACACACATGCTCCGTAACAATGTGGCATATTGGGTGATGTACTAATGTTTTTAGGTACATAACATCACGGATTGATAACACCTCCATGATCTTCCTTGAAAGGTTGCATTAATTATATATATATATATATATATATATATATATATATATATATATATATATATATACAGGGTTGGGTAGGGTTACTTTAACGTGATTACTTTCAATTACTTTTGGATTACTCCAATACCAAATATGCTAATAAAAGACAAAAGAAACTAAATATGAATAAAATTATGACTCACAACACGTGGTAAGCTTTCTCTCCTGGCTTTGATCTCCGGCAAAACTAACATAAAATGCGACAGAAACAAAATGAAAATGAATCCTAAAAGCTTGCCAACATAATTTTTGCCGTTCCATGTGTTCCGTTACTCCCCAAGCCTGCACAATATTTGGTAATTTTATTCATATTTGGTTTATTTTGTCTTTTATTAGCATATTTGGTATTGGAGTAATCCAAAAGTAATTGAAAGTAATCAAGTTAAAGTAACGCTACCCACGCATATATATCATCTCATTAGCTGCACCGCTTATCCTCAGTAGGGTCGCGGGGTGTGTATATATATATATATATATTGTATATACATAATATGTAATGTATATAATGTAGGCAGGGGCAGCACGGCGGCGCAGTGGTTAGCTCGTGTGCAGCACAGATCTTAGGTCGTGAGATCAAACCTGCTGTGTGGAGTTTGCATGTTTTCCCCGTGCTTGAGTGGGTCTCCTCCGGGCACTCCGGTTTCCCCCCACATTCCAAAAACATGCATGTCAGGTTAATATGCCGGTTCAAATTGTCCCGAGGTGTGAATGAACGAGTGAGTTGTTTGTCTCTGTGTGCCCTGTGATTGGCTGGCAACCAGTTCAGGGTGTCTCTTGTCCACTGCCCAAAGATAGCTGGGATGGGCTCCAGCACCCCCGCGACCCTACTGAGGACAAACGGTGCAGATACTGGATGGATGGATAACAGCAATATACATGTCAATGATTCAATTTCCATTCAAGTATTCAAAGTTGAACTTTAATATATCCATCCATCCATCCATTGTCTTCCGCTTATCCGAGGTCGGGTCGCGGGGGCAGCAGCATTAAAAGGGAAGCCCAGACGTCCCTATCCCCAGCCACCTCCTCCAGCTCATCCAACGGGACCCCGAGGCGTTCCCAAGCCAGCCGAGAGACATAGTCTCTCCAGCGTGTCCTGGGGCGCCCCCGGGGCCTCCTGCCAGTTGGACATGCCCGGAACACCTCCCGAGGGAGGCGTCCAGGAGGCATCCTTATTAGATGCCCGAGCCACCTCAACTGGCTCCTCTGAACGCGGAGGAGCAGTGGCTCTACACAGAGTCCCTCCCGGATGACTGAGCTTCTCACCTTATCTCTAAGGGAGAACCCAGCCACCCTGCGGAGGAAACTCATTTCGTCCACTTGTATCCGGGATCGTGTTCTTTCGGTCATGACCCAAAGTTCATGACCATAGGTGAGGGTAGGAACGTAGATCGACCGGTAGATCGAGAGCTTTGCCTTTCGGCTCAGCTCCCTCTTCACCACAACGGACCAGTACAGGGTCCGAATGACGGCAGACGCTGCACTGACCCGTCTGTCGATCTCTCGTTCCATCCTACTCTCACTCGTGAACAAGACCCCAAGATACTTGAACTCCTCCACTTGGGGCAAGACCTCCTCCCCGACCCGGAGGGAGCATACCACCCTTTTCCGACTGAGAACCATGGCCTCGGACTTGGAGGTGCTGATCCTCATCCCGGCCGCTTCACACTCGGCTGCGAATCGCTCCAGCAAGAGCTGAAGATCACGGCCTGAGGAAGCCAACAGCACCACGTTATCTGCAAAAAGCAGTGACGCAATGCTGAGGCCCCCAAACCGGACTCCATCCCCGCCAAGGCTGCGCCTAGAAATTCTGTCCATAAAAGTTATGAACAGAATCGGTGACAAAGGGCAGCCCTGGCGGAGCCCAACACTCACCGGGAACGAATCCGACTTACTGCCGGCAATGCGGACCAGACTCTGGCACCGGGCATACAGGAACCGCACAGCCCGGATAAGACTGTGCGGTACCCCATACTCCCGAAGCACCCCCCACAGGGCCTCCGGAGGAACACGGTCGAATGCGTTCTCCAAGTCCACAAAACACATGTAGACCGGACAGGCAAACTCCCATGCACCCTCAAAGACCCTGCAGAGTGTATAGAGCTGGTCCAGTGTTCTACGGCCAGGACGAAAACCACACTGTTCCTCCTGAATCCGAGATTCGACTTCCTGGCGGACCCTCCTCTCCAGTACCCCTGAATAGACCTTACCAGGGAGGCTGAGAAGTGTGATTCCCCTGTAGTTGGAACGCACTCTCCGGTCCCCCTTCTTAAAGACGGGAACCACCACCCCAGTCTACCAGTCCAGAGGCATGGTCCCCGATGTCCACACGATGCTGCAGAGGCACGTCAACCATGATGCGCCCACAACATCCGGAGCCTTAATGAAGTCCGGGCGGATCTCATCGACCCCCGGGGCCCTGCCACCGAAGAGTTTTTTGACCACCTCGGTGACTTCAACCCCAGTGATACGGGAGCCCAACCCAGAGTCCTCCGGCTCTGCTTCCCTAGAGGAAGACGTGCCGGTGGGATTGAGGAGGTCTTCGAAGTACTCCGCCCACCGATTCACAACGTCCCGGGTCGAGGTCAGCAGCGTCCCATCGGCACTATACACAGTGTCGATGGCACACCGCTTCCCCCCCCTAAGACGCCGGATGGTGGACCAGAATTTCCTCAAAGCCGTTCGGAAGTCGGCTTCCATGGCCTTGCCAAACTCCTCCCATGCCAGAGTTTTTGCCTCGGCAACCGCCGAAGCCGCATTCCGCTTGGCCAGCCGATACCTGCCAGCTGCTTCCAGAGTCCCACAGGCCAGGAAGGCCCGATAAGACTCCTTCAGCTTGACGGCATCCCTCACCGCCGGTGACCACCAACGGGTCTGAGGGTTGCCGCCGCGGCAGGCACCGACTACCTTACGGCCACAGCTCTGATCAGCCGAGTCCACTTGGACTCAATGTCCCCCGCCTCCCTCGGGACATGGGCAAAGTTCTGCCGTAGGTGTGAATTGAAACTTCTTCTGACAGGAGATTCTGCCAGCCGTTCCCAACAGACCCTCACAACACGCTTGGGTCAGCCGGGTCGGGCCAGCATCTTCCCCCACCATCGAAGCCAACTCACCACCAGGTGGTGATAAGTGGATAGCTCCGCCCCTCTCTTCTCCCGAGTGTCCAGAACATGCGGCCGCAGGTCCGACGAAACGACGACAAAGTCGATCACCGAACTACGGCCTAGGGTGTCCTGGTGCCAAGTGCACATAAGGACACCCTTATGTTTGAACATGGTGTTCATTATGGACAAACCATGATGAGCACAGAAGTCCAATAACGAAACACCACTCGGGTTTAGGTCAGGGGGGCCGTTCTTCCCAATCACGCCCCTCCAGGTCTCACTGTCATTGCCCACATGAGCGTTGAAGTCTCCCAGCAGTACGAGGGAGTCCCCAGGGGGCGCGCTCTCAAGCACACCCTCTAAGGACTCCAAGAAGGGTGGGTACTCCGAACTGCTATTTGGTGCATAAGCACAAACAACAGTCAGGACCCATCCCCCCCACCCAAAGTCGGAGGGAGGCTACCCTCTCGTCTACTGGGGTGAACCCCAAGGTACAGGCGCCGACCCGTGGAGCAATTAATATGCCCACACCGGCTCTGCGCCGCTCACCACGGGCAACTCCAGAGTGGAAGAGAGTCCAACCCTTCTCGAGAGGACTGGTACCAGAGCCCAAGCCGTGCGTAGAGGTGAGTCCGACTATATCTAGTCGGAATTTCTCAACCTCACGCACAAACTCGGGCTCCTTCCCTGCCACTCCTCCTTGATCTGCTACCTTATTGTCGTGGAGGAGTTTGATTGTCCCAATGATCCTAGGAGCTATGTTGTCGGGGGCTTTAAGCCCCTGGTAGGGTCACCCATGGCAAACAGGTCCTAGGTGAGTGGCCAGACAAAACGCAGATCAGAAGACCCCTTATGATGACACAAAACTTTGGTCCTCGATTTCCCTTGCCCAGACGCGGGTTACCTTCTGAAACCAGGCCTGGAGGTGGGGTCCGCTGGGGAGCGCCTGGTGGCCGGACCCTTACCCACGGGGGCCGGCCGGGCACAGCCCAAAGGGACGACGTGGGACCCTCTTCCCATGGGCTCACCACCTGTAGGAGGGACCAAGAGGGTCGGGTTCGCAGAGAGCTGGGTAGCGGCCAAGGGAGGGGTCCGTGGCGCGGCGATCTCCGGCTACAGAAACTGGCTTTTGGGAACTTTAATATTTTTTTTTTTTTTAATTGAGTTTAGTCTTTTGGACTGTTTTTTCTCACACCGTTTAATTTTCCAAAAATGAAAGGAAACACTTTCAGTATTTGAATGGTTTGATGACAAAATATTTTATCATTTACAAATAGAAAAAAAACAGAAAAACTGTTAGCATGTAGCTTAAATGCCAAGGTTACCTTTGCTATAATTGCACAAAAATAAAAACAAGCATGCATTGTAAACAAACGTTCGGCACACAATTCAAGTCATTTATTAGACACATTTAACTATTCATGTATTTATTACAGTACCTGTAACACCTACGAGAGCGCAACAGATCAAAGAGGTGGTTGCCGGGGTGAGAAGAGTCCTTTATAATGTTGATGGCTCTGCCGGGTATCGCCAGCTGGCAATATCCTCCACACTGGGCAGAGAGAAGCCAATGAGCTTCTGCGCTGTTTTGCTTACTTTGTCTGCTGTTGTGTTCACAGCATACCAAACGGTGATGCCGAATGCCAGAATGCTCTCCACTGTAGCTTTGTGGAAGGACACGAGCAACTTCTGATCCAGGTTATTCCTCCCAAGGACACTAAGGATGTGGAGACGCTGCTGGGCCTTCCCCACCACAGCCCTGGTGTTGTCGGACCAGGAGAGGTCGTCAGGGATGTGCAAACTCAGAGGTTTGGAAGAGTAGTCTCTCCCCACACAGTCTCTATTTGTGATAAGTGGAGCTAGGTCTGTGCTTGCCTTCCTGAAGTCAAGTACGACTACCTTGGATTTTTAGGTGTTCAGTCCAAGTTTTTTTTTCCAACACCACCTCATTAGCATCTCCAACTCCTTCTTGTATTCCACATCATCCCCATCAGAGACTAGTCCAACAAACTCCACAGTGGCAAAACACAAGGAAGTATACCAACTATGGAGTCTCTGTGACGAAACGGCACCATTTCCTTCTCTATTTTTTGACCGTTCTTTCACAAGGTTTTTGTGGGTACCCGTCGCAGCAAGATGATGGACTATACAGTGCATCCGGAAAGTATTCACAGCGCTAAATTTTCCTAAATTTTGTTATGTTACAGCCTCATTCCAAATTGTATTAATTTAATCTCTTATCTCAAAATTCTAGACAAAATACTCCATTATGACAATGTGAAAAAGTTTTTTTTTTTACTTTTTTAAAATGTATTAAAAATAGAAAACTAAGAAATCACATTTACATAAGTTTTCACAGCCTTTGCCATGAAACTCAAAATTGAGCTCAGGTGCATCTTTTTTCCACTGATCATCCTTGACATCTTTCTACAGCTTAATTGGAGTCCACCTGCAGAAAATTCAGTTGATTGGACATGATTTGGAAAGTCACACACCTGTCAATATAAGGTCCCACAGTTGGGTGTGCATGTCAGAGCACAAACACCAAGCATGAAGTCAAAAGAACTGTCTGTAGACCTGCGAGACAGGATTGTCTTTAGGCACAAATCTGGGGAAGGATACAGAAAAATGTCTGCTGCTTTAAAGGTCCCAATGAGCACAGTGGCCTCCATTATTCGTAAACGGAAGACATTTGGAACCACCAGGACTCTTCCTAGAGCTGGCCGGCCTTCTAAACTGAGCGATCGGGGAAGAAGGGCCTTAGTCAGGGAGGTGACCAGGAACCTGATGGTCACTCTGTCAGAGCTCCAGCGTTCCTCTGTGGAGAGATGAGAGCCTTCCAGAAGGACAACCATCTCTGCAGCAATCCACCAATCAGGCCTGTATGGTAGAGTGGCCAGACGAAAGCCACTCCTTAGTAAAAGGAACATGGAAACCCGTCTGGAATTTGCCAAAAAGCACCTGAATGACTTTCAGACCATGAGAAACAAAATTTTGAACTCTTTGGTGTGAATGCCAGGCGCCATGTTTGGAGGAAACCAGGCAGTGCTCATCACCAGGCCAATACCATCCCTCCAGTGAAGCATGGTGGTGGCAGCATCATGCAGTGGGGATGTTTTTCAGCAGCAGGAACTGGCAGACTAGTCAGGATACAAGGAAAAATGAATGCAGCAATATATAGAGATATCCTGGATGAAAACCTGCTCCAGAGCGCTCTTGACCTCAGGCTAGGGCGAAGGTTCATTTTTCAGCAGGACAACAACCCAAAGCACACAGCCAAGATCTCAAAAGATTGGCTTCAGAACCACTCCGTGAATGTCCTGGAGTGGCCCAGCCAGAGTCCAGACTTGAATCCGATCGAACATCTCTGGAGAGATCTGAAAATGGCTGTGCACAAACGTCTCCCATCCAACATGATTCAGCTTGAGACATATTGCAAAGAAGAATGGGCAAAACTGCCTAAAGATAGGTGTGCCAAACTTGTGGAATCATATTCAAAAAGACTTGAGGCTGTATTTGCTGCCAAAGGTGGATCAACAAAGTATTAAGCAAAGGCTGTGAATACTTATGTAAATGTGATTTCTTAATTTTCTATTTTTAATAAATTCAAAAAAAGTAAAAAAAAAAACGTTTTCACATTGTCATAATGGAGTATTTTGTGTAGAATTTTGAGATAAGAGATTCAATTAATACAATTTGGAATGAGGCTGTAACATAAAATGTGGAAAAAGTGAAGCGCTGTGAATACTTTCCAGATGCACTGTATTTTAAGCTACCCCGAGGCAAGGCTTATGTTACATAAAATAAAGATTGACCTACAGGTATATATATTATATATAAAAAATACATTTATGTGTTCTGACTTCTTCACACATAATTTTTTTCTTTTAATAAATGATTTTTTTAACAATAGGAAGTGCTAAAAATAAGCAATGTTCCTTTCAGAAATAACTTTTTTCCTCCTTTCCAATATTACAATTGTTAATTAGTCAAAAAAGTTGAGAATGTTTTAAGTCAAGTTTTGGTAGTTTTTGTGAAGAATGCCTAGGTGTTGTGTTGCAAGTGGGTCCAGCGATGGTACAACAAATGGTTAGCAGCCAAAATAGGGCAAACCAGCCAGGACACAGCAGGCTAGCTGCTAAAAAGGGCTACCTGGGGCCGATCTGCGTAAATACGGGAGGCTGGCCAAGCAGAAGCATGCTGGCCAAACAGAAGCATACGGCAAGAAGCCAGGAGAACAGGAAGCAAACAACAAAAAATGGCCACTGCAACAAACACGGCTTGCTGGCTGGTAAAGAGGAATCGCCAGGACCGATCGGCGGAAAAAACAGGAGGCTGGCCGATCGAAATGCCGTAAGCAGCCAAGCTACACAGGAACTAACAACAATAGAAAGCCACGGCGACAAACACGATTCCAGTCTTTTATACTAAATGACCACGGCAGGCCAGCTGGCTGCCAAAAAGGACTTACCGGGACTGATCAGCAGAAAAAACGGGAGGCTGGCTGACCGAAAATATGTAAAAACAGGGGCACCATAGAGAGTATCCTGACCAGCTGTATCTCTGTGTGGTGTGGAGGCTGCAGCGCTTCCGACTGGGGTAGTGTGAGGAGGGTGACGAGGACAGCAGAGAAAATCATCGGGACTTCTCTCCCCTCCATTCAGGACATTGGCCAGAAGCGCTGCCTATCCCAAGCTAAGAACATTATCAGGGACCCCTTTCACCCCCATCATGGACTGTTCACTCTGCTAGCCTCTGGGAAGAGGTACTGCAGTGTGCGGTGCAGGACCACCAGGTTCCACAATAGCCATTAGACTGTTAAATGGTCAATCAAGTCAAGTCAAGTCAAATTTATTTATATAGCCCTTAATCACAAAAATGTCTCAAAGGACTGCACAGGATTACAGTTACAAAATTACACAATTACCTGATCTTAAACCAGCATGCGGGCAAGGAAAAACTCAAAAACCTCAGTGTGAGGAGAAAAGAGAAACCTTGAGAAAGGACCTCACATGTGGTAATCCCCCTTCCAGGATTGACCAGGGTGAATTACAATTAGCATTACTGTACACATAATAGTAAACATTAGGTAAGATGTTGAAAATGTCCGGAAAGTGCATGACATCAACGACGCCCCCAGCCTGCAAACCAGTCCAGAAAGTCTATGACAGCCATGACGCTGCCTCCCGTCTCTGCCAGCTGGTAAATGCAGGGGTTGACATGCTGCATGTCAGACGCCGGTCCGCTGACCCATCCCAAATCATCCTTCTCCTTCGTATCAGCCAGGCAGGCGTCGGAAAAAGACAGGACAAAACAGAATATGAGGTGGGCATCAATCATATGGTTTGGAATAGAAGTGTGTCTTAAGCCTCGATTTAAAAACTTCCGTTGAGGTTGCAGATCTTATCTCCAGAGGCAGGGCGTTCCATAACACCGGGGCCCGGATGGAGAACGCTCTCCAGCCCGCAGACTTCTTGGCTCTCGGAGTCACAAGTAGACCGGCATTTTCCGAGCGCAGACTCCGTGCAGGAACATAGGGGGAAATCAAATCGTAGAGATTAGTCGAATCTAGAGTGTTCCCATCTTTATGAGTGGGCACATCAACTATTTGATTGAAACCAAATGTATCAATCAGTGACTTAAAAGCAATTGCAAGTGAATTTGATGGGGAGTTTATGTGAACATTAAAATCACCAATAATTACAACATTGTCCGCATAAGTTACTAAGTCTGTTAACAAGTCCGAAAATTCTTCCAAAAAATTTGAGTATGGTCCAGGTGGGCGATACACAACAACTAAATAAATTGGTGTTGACATTAAGGACCTCATAACAAGTGCTTCAAACGTTTTAAAACTAGTAGGGGTATTAGAAGTAAATTTCAACCTATCTTCTGATATAAGAGCAACACCTCCACCTTTTTTGCATGGTCGTGCCATGTGCAAACTCACAAAGTTAGGGGGAGAAGCCGCATTTAACACTACAAACTCATTTGGTTTTAACTAGGTCTCACAAAGGCCAATAAGGTTAAGATTGTGTTCATTAATAAGGTCATTGACAAGTAAAGCTTTGGAGGCTAGTGATCTAATATTAAGAAGGCCAAGCTTCAGCACTGTGGACTGAGCTGAAACCATTCGCGAGTTTTGAACCTTAATGGCAACCTTAGTGGTAACCACCACAGGATTAGACTGCCGGTCCCGGGTCTTGTGCCTTGCATGACGGCAGATGCGGCCCGAATTCCATACCACAGGAATATTGTTGACAGGTGGAGTAGCAGGATGACTATTGGTAGAAAATAATGTTATTTCTTCTCCCTCCTCACCTAACAAGGGAGAAACAGAGGTAAGAAGCACAGAAGAAGATGCTATAGAAGAGTATAAATCAGGGTGTATGGTGCAGTCAGTAGAACGCTCTAAACTACAAAAACTATGTGAATTGCATGAATCTAGCATAGCGCTAGTTAGCTCTAGCGTTACAGACTCCACACCCATGGTTACAGGTTCACTAATCACCTGTGACCTGGCCTGCACTAGTGTACCCTCAATCAAACACATAGTAAATCTAAACTGCTGCTAATCTGTACATCTGTTGGTTTTGTTTGACTTTTTTGCACTACTGGCAGTTCTTTATAGCTAGCCACTTTTTGCACATCTGTTTCTCTGCACTATTGTACTTACAGTGTTATTGTTACTGTTTACCCGACTTGTTTACCTGACTGCCCATTTTGCACATCTGGTTAGCTGCTCCTCTTGCACTATTTGCACTACTGTAAAATACTATACATAGCCATAATTATTTAGTATATTATTAGTACTCAATACTCCAACTCAATACAACATTTTATTTATATCTGTACGATCAAGGAAACTGTGCGGGTCAGATGTATCGACATTTCGTTCTGTATACACGTGTACTAGAATGACAATAAAGTAGATCTGAATCTGAATCTGGAAAAAGCAGCAGGGCTACCCACGAACCTACGACAAAAAACGACTATTGCAACAAACATGAACCCAGCTGGGAAAAAAAAACAATGAGCACAGCAGGCTAGCTGGCTTGCCGACTGCTAACGGGGCTAACCTGGACCAGACAAAACTGGAAGCCTACGGGAGCCCGACGCTAACGGGGAAATATCTGGGACAATATCATTTCAATTGCAAAACACGAGGCAAAAAACAAAGGAAAGTCACAATCACCTATTAAAAACAGTGCAAAGGCACAAAAAGGAACACATGCTGTACACGGCAGTAGGTAAACAAACTTACCCTACGCAGCTCGATGATCAAAGCACACAACTCGGACTAAACAGTCCTAAGCCCCCCAGCAGTTTTAAGGTTCAGTTGGTATTATACAAAATCATGCATGGGATTGCCTCCGCATATCTTTCAGACTTGGTTTCCCTCTATGTTCCAGTCCGGAGCCTTTGCTCTAAAAACGCTGGTCTACTAGTGATTCCAAGAGGCAAGAAGAGATCCACAGGTTCGAGAGCGTTCTCCATTTGGGCCCCGGTGCTGTAGAGAGCTCTTCCCCCTGAGATTCGATCTGCAACCTCAGTGAAAATGTTTAAATCTAACCTTAAAACACACTTCCATTCTATAGCATATGAATAACCTATATTTTATGTTGATAATATGTGTATTATTTGCCCTTATGTAAGTTTTAGATGAGGGGATGTTGTCACAATAATCTGTAGTTTGCAATAGTCTTTGATCTGTGCAGCCCTTTGAGACTCTTTGTGATTAAGGGCTATACAAATAAACATGACTTGAGTTGACTACAATCGCCGTCTGTTTTTCAACAGAATGCGCAAATTGTTTTGAGTCTTCGTTGTCCACAGGAAATGAGTCGAAATTAGTCAACTTTCAGACTTAATTTCTCAAATCCTGTGCATTGCATGGAATATGAACCCTTTAAAAATGAAAGGACGATGTTTTTTTGTTTTCAGTATTTAAAAGAAAAACACAAATAGCTAACACAGACAACTTTAGTACATAGGACATTTATTAATATGATATTGGCAAATTATCTTCCTCTTTTCATTTCAAGAACGATGTTGCAGTCAAATTAAGACTAAGAAACGATGAAATCTTCGAAATGTAAACAAAAAAGGGTTAATGGGAACATAAGTTTATCTCGGGCCCCTTTAACAACTTGGACACTTTGTACAAATGTTACATTTAAAAAATAAATCACTCAAATAAAAATATATAAACTTCTAACATTCCGATTAATAGTAAGATCTCATTTTAGTTGTTAAATCAGTGAACCAACATCAAGAAATCCAAACAAAGCCATGATGATTTGAATACAAGTAAAGAAAAGTATAATGTATGTTCATTCAATCAGAACCAAATTTAATATAAATTCTGTAAGAGGTCATCTTGACTAAATCAACTCAAAACAGAATACCATATATATTATGATTCAATATTTAATCTTATGTAATTTTACATAAAAAGATAAAACCAATTCTAAAATAAAGTTTAGACCAATCACTAGTGTCAGAAGTACATGAATCGTGCATTCAAAAGCAGCTATAATTCCTTAAATGCAAATGCCAACCAAACAACTTTCATGCAGAGTAATCACGAGCAATTTCACCACCACACTCGTGAAACTGAGCTTTCACTCGACATGAGAACCTTTGACCACAAACTGAACAAGAAAAGAGATTTTTACCAGTGTGAGTTCTTGTGTGTTTTTCTAAATATGTTTTCCGGCTAAATTCTTTACCACAATATAAGCAGGGGAAAGGTTTTTCACTTGTGTGGGTTGTCATGTGTCTTTCCAAATATATTTTCCGGCTAAATTCTTTACCACAATTTAAGCAGGCGAAAGGTTTTTCGCTCGTGTGGGTTGTTGTGTGGCTTTTCAAGTGTCCTTTTTGATTGAATTTAAGACCACAAATTGAGCAGGAAAAAGGTTTCTCACCAGTGTGGATTCTTTCATGATTTTTTAAGCTCGTGCCCTCAGCGAATTTTTGACCACAAACTGAGCATGGAAAAGGTTTTTCACCAGTGTGTGTTCGAATGTGGTTTTTTAGGTTTCCTTTTTCATTGAATTTTTTACCACAAACTATGCAGGCAAACGGTTTTTCACCAGTGTGGATTCTTACATGTTTTTTTAAACTCGTACTCCGAGTAAAATCTATACCACAAATTGAGCAGACAAAAGGTTTCTCACCAGTGTGGGTCTCAATGTGGCCTTTTAAGTTTCCTTTCCGGCGGAATCTTTGACCGCAAACAGAACAGGCAAAAGGTTTCTCATCAGTGTGGATTATCATATGGCGTTCTAACTGATACTTGAACTGAAAGGTTTTCCCACACTGAGAACATACAGCACCTTCCGACAATTTGTCGCCATTAATGCGTGCGGAGTCAGACATGTCACCATCATCTGTTGTCATGTGTTGATGGGACCTGCTGCTTGGAGGCTTTTTCCTGGTTTTCTTTTTATGTTGACCTTGTTCTATGGAGGTTAAACAGGCCTCAGTCACAGGTAAATCTGTCAAATGTTTTTCCTCTTTATGGTGAACAGGCTCCACACTCTCCTCTTTAACGTGATCAGGATCCAATTTCTGCTCCTTTTTAATGCCAGGTTCCAGTTGCCAAGGAAGATGATACTCTTCACAGATGTCTATGGGATACACAACAAATGGTTTAGTAAAATTCCCATCTACCCAAAATAATATTTAACAGGTAAAACGTCCCTAAATATTTATTACATTTGTGTTTTTCTTTTTCAGTTACCATGTAACGTATGGAGTAGGGCTACATTTTTGAAAAACAAAACGGAATTACAATTTTGATCTGATTTCTGATTTTAAAAGAAAAGTGCATTTTCTGTGCTAGGTTTATTTTCCCGGGAGAACATAAAAAAAAGACATGGGATGACATACATAGAGACTGAGAGTATACGACCAGCACAAAATATCAACTTATAGATGTACAAATAAAAACAGAGTTGCCGTGTAATAATTGGTCTTTATTGTCATTACACAAAAAGACAACAAAATTGGAGGGCGATTCCGTTCAGTGTAAAAGAACGATTTAGAGGCTGGGAAGTTACACGCTGGAGTCGGGGGTCCCTGCGACCTCTGCAATGTCTTTGTGATGATTAAAATACAAGAGTCACAACTGAAGCGGTTTTCCCACAAGAAGTAGTTCCAAGTCGTTCGTTTAATGTGTAATGGATCTGGCGTTTTTGATTAGCCACATTCGGCAGTGGTGGCTAAGGAGCTTTTAGCCTAGCTGTTAGCTTTCCCTTCAGATGCCGCCTCAGTCAATTCCCCGACGCGATCAAAGTCCGGGGAGCACCGGCTGGTGATCAGCTTTTCTTTGTGCTCTTCTGATTTCCCTCAGAGTCCAATTTAATTGATTAATTTATTTTCAATGTAATGATGTGGTAAAACTACAGGCTGTCACATTCGTTTTGATGGCCAGTCATGCGCCTGGCTGCTTGACTGAGAGCTTATAGCAGCTCAGTCAAAGTCATCAAAGTCGTGCACACTCGTCTTACAAACTGAGCCTCGCCTTTGATTGGTGCCATTAAACCTGCTTTCTTATTGGCCGTTGGTGTTAAACTACAAAATGTGCCAATCCTACTAGGCCAAATGCTCCATCACTCAAATTCCAAACTGGAACAATGAATTCTTGAAAAAAATGCAGTGTTTTGCGGTTACACCATCGCACTACATCAGATTCGATTTCGGTTAATCGTGCAGCCCTTGTATACAGTGTTGGGAATAATGCAGTTACATAAAACGCCATTACGTCACGGCATTAGATTTTCAGGAACGGGGTAATCTCATTATTTTTTCCGCTGTTACCGTTACTGACAGCAAAAAGCGGTGCGTTACTTTGGCGACCCCCCTTGGCACACCCGACGTCCTTTTCAGTAGCCCGCTTTTACGTCACGTTTCAAAATATGTCACAATTCAAAATAGCGACATATTTTAAACAGCAATGACAGATATAGTATTTACTAATGGGCCAAAAGAAAAGGCGAATGAGGGCCAGGTTGCGATTAATGTGAGCCCTATTTTTGGGCAAAACCCCGACTCGTGTCGTTTGCGAGCTAAAAGTTTCTATTATGATTGAAAGTAAACAAAGGGAGCCAGCTGCTCGCCAATCAAAAGCTGACTTCTTCCCAGGCCCTTTCTTTCTCTTTCTGATTGGTCAATATGCATTTTTGGAGGGATTCCGAATTCTTGACTCTAAATTTGTTGAGCATAAAGAAGGTTAAAAAAAATGGTATTTTATCTTTTGGTTTTAGATTTATAAATATTTTGATTAGAGTTTTCTTATTAGTGTTTAAATAAAAAAATATTTTTTCCTCATTTTATCTTTTTCCTTAAGTTATTGTATTTTTTCTTTTTTCCTTGAATTAGTTATTTTCTTTATTTTTCCAACCTTTTCAAGTCATTACATGCATAATGTTACATATTAATTGGTAATGTGGGGATTAAAGCAATAAAATCCTTTGGAACTTAAAAGTGAGCCGAGCCCAAACAGAGCGGTTCTCTAAAAATGAGTTGAATGTCCGCAAACATGGAGTTATTACATCCAAGACTGTCAAGTGAATCCTAACATCATGGTCATGAACTGTGGGTGACTGTAAAACAAGATCCTGGTTGCAAGCGAAAAAAAACGAGTTTCCTTCACAGGGGGGCTCGACTCTCAGAGATAAGATAAGAAGCTTGGTCATCCGGGAGGGTATGGATCTGCTGCTTTTCCGTGTAGGAGGGTGCCAGCTGAGGTGCCTCTGGCATGTTATTTACATGACTTCTGGCTCACCTTGTGAGGTTCTCCGGGCGTGTCCTACCGGCAGGGGGCCCTGCAACGACCATGGACACGCAGGAGAGACTGTCTCTCGGCTGGCCTTGAACGCCATGAAATACCGTCGGATGAGCTGGAGGAAGTGGGTAGGAATAGGGAGGTCTGAGCTTCCTTACCGAGGCCCCTGCGACCCGACCATGGGTAAGTAGAAGTTAATGGATGGTTCTTGTTAATCGTTGGGTTTCTGTTAGAGTTCATACATTTGCAAGGTAAAATCAGGTTTTGGCCACAAGAGGAGCCTAAATTTGATTTTGTCTCGACGCCAACTTGTTTTATATACCTCTTCCGCGCCTGGCAGCTGCATCAAGAATATGAAATAGACTAGAAACACATATCGTGGGATGGACTTTAGTAGCTGAACATAAATTGTTCTTAAAAGTAAAGTGACAAACCTGATGTGTTCAGCACAACTCGGAGCTGCTTGTTAGCTTCGTCCAGCCGTCGATCTTCTCGCTCGGTTTCTTCTTGCGCTCCCCGAAGCTCATTTTTGATCGCTCGTTTCCTTCTTGTACACATTTTCGCCACGTCTGAAGCAATCTATTGAATATATTTTGCCAAGTTAAATGGAGATTTTCCACACGACTGGTGCAGAACGCCACGCGGCCAGGAACCACCTCCGGGCGACTTGCGAGGACAAAGAATGCGGGCGGAGCTTAAGTTAACAACATCCGGTTCAGAAAAAATAATATAAGCCTCATTGAAAATAAGACGTAAGAGCCGAAAGAATCGGCTCTTTTCAGTAAGCCAAGCCTAAAGAACGATATTTTTTTTGTTTTCAGTATTTAAAAAACACACTAAGGGCTTACGCGGACAATTTTAGCACATGGAACATTTATTAATATGATGTTGGCAAATTATTTTCCTCTTTTCATTTCAAGAACAATGTTGCAGTCAAATTAAGACAAGGAAACGAAAAAATCTTTGAATTGTAAACAAAAAAGGGTGAATGGAAACATAAGTTAATCTTGGGCCCCTTTAACTTCGACACTTTGTACAAATGTTATATTTAAAAAAATAATTCACTCGAATAAAAATATATAAACTTCTGACATTCTGATTACTGGTAAAATCTAAATGTAGTTGTTAAACCAGAGAACCAAATTTGATTAACAATAAATTTTGTCAACAGAACAATCTTCAAAGAAGGTCCAGTCACAGATATGCCTATATGTGATACAACATCAATAAATCCTAACAAAGCCATGATGCTTTGAATACAAGTAAAAATAAGTATAATGTATGTCCATTCGGAGCAGCACGGCAGTTAGCACGTGTGCGGCACAGTTCTGAGGTCATGGGTTCAAATCCAGCTACCAACCTTCCTGTGCGGAGTTTACATGCTTGCGGCTCGTTGCTCTCCAGCTAATCTTCTATTTATTGCCGCTCTCTTGTCTTTTTTGCTTTCACTTTTGGACACATGTGTGGCCAAAAATACTTACAGTAGGGACGAACTTATTCGGTTGGGTGGGCGTCTAAATTTCGACTTTTCGGGCACTTTTTATACCGCCTATGATATACCGAGCGAACTTCAAAGAGACCCGGCATCCTTGTGGACGGCTATTCCGCTTAATAAACGACGACAACGTCGCCGTAAGGACAGAAAACAGAAGCGTGGTTGCCGTGCAGGTAGATGTGTGAAGCGTGCGAAGTCTAAGCAGCAAGATGGACGCGAGGAAGGACGCGAGGATGTAACTAATTCCACCATTCATCCCTCGCCGGACAACACACACGAAAAGCCACAAGAGCGGCAGCTTTTGAAGATTTCGACCAAGACTACAAAGAGTTCAGCTAAGTCAAATGATTCAGCAAAGCTGAAATTTGGTCTGTTAAATATTAGATCGCTTGCTCCAAAAGCTTTACTTGTTGATAACATTATTCGTGATTATAAACTTAACTGTATGGGTCTGTGTGAAACTTGGTTACGCCCGGATGAGTACTTAGCGCTAAATTATGCTTCTCCCCCAGACTATGAGAGTAGCCAGATAGCACGCACGTTGAAAAGGGGTGGTGGTGTTGCGCTAATTTCTGAAAAATCGCTCAAATTTAATCCACGTACCTCTAATAATTACAAGGCGTTTGAGGCTCTTGTGATGCGGTCCTCTCTATTGTCAATTTATGTAATAACTATCTATCGTGCACCTGGGCCGTACACAACTTTCTTAGACGAATTTGCTGAACTTTTGTCTGAACTAGTAACCTATGCAGACAAAATTATAATTATGGGAGACTTTAATATTCATATGAACTCCCAACTCAATTCACTTACTATTGCGTTTAGGTCTCTAATTGATGCATTTGGCTTTAATCAACTGGTTGATTTGCCAACCTATAAAAATGGGAACACGCTAGACTTGATTCTGACTCGAGGAGTTTTAACCTCAAACATTATGGTATTACCGTGTACTACCGTTATCTCGGATCATTATTTAGTTACATTTGAGGTGCTAGCTAAGTGTAGTGTTAAAAAAGCTGAAGTATTTAGCGGACGCAATTTAAGCACTGGCACAGTTTCTGAGCTCTTTGAACTCCTTCCTGGAGCAGTTGCGTCCTTTCCTACATACAATGGCTCGATTGACTCACTCATGAATGAGTTCAATACCACCCTGACTAGTGTGCTGGATTCAATAGCGCCCATAAAACTAAAATCACATCCTAAAAGACGCACGCCTTGGTTTACTGATGAAACTAGAACCCTTAAACAAGAATGCAGGAAATTGGAAAGAAAATGGCACGCTACCAAGCTTGAGGTCTTACCTCAAACCTGGTGTGACAGCTTGTTAAAGTATAAAGCGGCCCTTGCCTCTGCAAAATCGGCCTACCTTTCGAAGGTGATTGCGTCTCAAAAGAACAACCCCAAAGCCCTTTTTGACACTGTAGCATCGCTTACAAGGCAACAGACTATCGCAGATAGTTCGACACACTCTGCTCAGGACTTAATGGTCTTCTTTACTGAGAAGATTCAATGCTTACAGGAAGAAATTGCTAAAGAAATTATTAATACCACACATATTTAAGGACTGAAATTTACAGATGCACGACAGGGTGGCTGCTTTGGGAAAATGACCGGTTTTAGTGAACTGTCACTTGATGATCTCAAACAGGTGGTAAATGCGGCCAAACCGACAACTTGCCAGTTCGACCCGCTCCCAGGTTCATTTATTAAAAGTCTTTTTGGCGTCCTTGGACCTTCAGTTCTAAATATTATAAACATATCACTCTCTTCAGGTGTAGTTCCAGCAGCTTTTAAGTCCGCTGTTATTAAACCCACACTGAAACGACCCAACCTTGATCCAGAAATATTAAGTAATTACAGACCTGTGTCAAACCTACCTTTCCTCTCTAAAGTACTCGAAAAAGTAGTGGCACAGCAGCTGAATGCTTTCATATCCGAGAATAACCTTTTTGAATCCATGCAATCAGGATTCAGGGCAAACCACTCTACTGAGACAGTTCTGATCAAGGTAACAAATGATCTCCTAATGTCAATGGATTCTGGCGCTTCATCACTTTTGCTGCTGCTGGATCTTAGTGCTGCTTTTGACACAGTGCACCACAATATCCTACTAGAACGGTTGGAAAAATGGATTGGTCTCTCAGGAACCGTCCTCTCGTGGTTCAGATCCTACCTCTCAGATAGGACGCACTGTGTTAAATATGGTGAAATGACATCTGAGCCCTTTAATGTTACCTGCGGTGTTCCGCAGGGTTCAGTGCTTGGCCCCCATCTTTTCAACATTTACATGCTTCCATTAGGTGACATTATTCGCAAGTACAATATCAGCTTCCACTGCTACGCAGACGACACTCAACTATATCTTCCGTTGGAGGAATCTTCCACACTAAACTGTGGAAATTTGGAGGCCTGCCTCACTGAGATAAAAGAGTGGATGTCACTCAATTTCTTGCGTCTTAACTCTGAAAACACCGAAATGTTAGTCATTGGTCCATCTAAATGCCGTGACTTATTCTCAAAAACTGCTGTGAACATTGACAAATGTCACATCACACACAGTGACTCAGTTAAAAATTTAGGTGTCATATTTGACCCTGATCTAACCTTTGAGATGCATGTAAAGAAAATTACTAGAACCGCTTTCTTCCATCTTCGTAACATTGCCAAAATCCGTTCAATACTGTCTCAGTCTGATGCGGAAACTATAATTCATGCATTTGTTACCTCCCGTCTCGATTACTGTAATGCACTACTCTCCGGTCTCCCGAAGTCCAGAATCAAGTCTCTTCAGCTAGTACAAAATGCCGCAGCGAGGCTTTTAACTAGGACAAAAAAGTACGATCACATAACACCGATTTTGGCTAACTTGCACTGGCTCCCAGTTAGCCAAAGATGTGACTTCAAGGTTCTCTTAGTATTGTTCAAAATCATACATGGACTTGCTCCCTCTTATCTTTCAGATCTGATCTGCCCCTATGTCCCGGTCCGAAGCCTACGATCTGAGAGTGCCGGTCTTCTGGTGATCCCGAGAGCAAAGAAGTGTTCTGCTGGTTCGAGAGCGTTCTCCATCCGGGCACCGGTGCTGTGGAATGCTCTTCCCCGAGATCCGATCTGCAACCTCAGTGGAAATATTTAAATCTAAACTTAAAACTCACTTCTACTCCATTGCATATGAATAATAACCTACTCTTCTTGTCGGCTAAAAAATAGTCTGTGTAACATAGTGTACTAATCTGTGAAGCCCTTAGAGACTTATTGTGATTAAGGGCTATACAAATAAAAATGACTTGACTTGACTTGCATGTTCTCCCCGTGCTTGTGTGGGTTTCCTCCGGGCACTCCGGTTTCCTCCCACATTCCAAAAACATGCATGTCAGGTTAATTGGCCGGTCGAAATTGTCCCTAGGTGTGAATGAGCGAGCGAATTGTCTGTCCCTGTGTGCCCTGCGACTGGCTGGCAACCAGTGTTGGGTGTCCCCTACCCACTGCCCGGAGATGGCTGGGATGGGCTCCAGCACTTCTGCGACCCTACTGAGGATAAGCGGTACAGATAATGGATGGATGTATGTTCATTCAATCAGAACCAAATTTAATATAGAACCTGTAAGAGGTCATCTTGACTAAATGGACTCAAAACAGAATACCATATATATTACTATTCATTATTTAATCTTATATAATTATACATAAAAAAGACAACACCAATTCTAAAATAAAGTTTAGACCAATCACCAATGTCAGAAGTACATGAATCGTACATTCGAAAGCACCTGTGATATCAAGCAGAGTGATCACTGCCAATTTCACCACCACACTCGTGAAACTGAGCTTTCACCCGACTTGAGAACTTTTGACCACAAACAGAACAGGAAAAAGTACTTTCACCAGTGTGAGTTCTTGTGTGTCTTTCCAAATATGTTTTGCGGCTAAATTCTTTACCGCAATTTAAACAGGTGAAAGGTTTTTCGCTCGTGTGGGTTGTTATGTGTCTTTCCAAATAAGTTTTACGGCTAAATTCTTTACCACAATTTAAGCAGGCGAAAGGTTTTTCGCTCGTGTGGGTTGTTGTGTGGCTTTTCAAGTGTCCTTTACGATTAAATTTTAGACCACAAATTGAGCAGGAAAAAGGTTTCTCACCAGTGTGGATTCTTGCATGATTTTTTAAGCTCTTGCCCTCAGCAAAATTTTGACCACAAACTGAGCAGGGGAAAGGTTTTTCACCAGTGTGTGTTCGAGTGTGGTTTTTTAAGTTTCCTTTTTGATTGAATTTTTTACCACAAACCAAGCAGGCAAACGGTTTTTCACCAGAGTGGATTCTTATATGTTTTTTTAAGCTCGTACTCCGAGTTAAATGTAGACCACAAATTGAGCAGACAAAGGGTTTCTCACCAGTGTGGGTCTCTATGTGGCTTTTTAAGTTTCCTTTCCGACGGAATCTTTCACCGCAAACAGAACAGGCAAAAGGTTTCTCATCAGTGTGGATTATCATATGGCGTTCTAACTGATACTTGAACTGAAAGGTTTTCCCACACTGAGAACATACAGCACCTTCTGACAATTTGTCGCCATTAATGCGTGCGTAGTCAGACATGTCACCATCATCTGTTGTCATGTGTTGACGGGACCTGCTGCTTGTTGGCTTTTTCCTGTTTTTCTTTTTATGTTGTCCTTGTTCTGTGGAGGTTAAACAGGCCTCAGTCACAGGCAAATCTGTGAATTGTTCCTCCTCTTTATGGTGAACAAGCTCCACTCTCTCCTCCTCTTTAACGTGATCAGGGTCCAAATTATCCTCCTTTTTAATGCCAGCCTCCAGTTGCCAAGGAAGATGATAGTCTTCACAGATGTCTATGGGATACACGACAAATGGTTTAGTAAAATTCCCATCTACCAAAAATAATATTAAACAGGTAAACATCCCTAAATGTTTATTACATTTGTGTTTTTCTTTTTCCGTTCCCATATAACGTATACAGTAGGGCTGCACGATTAAAAAAAAGAAAAAGGTAATTGCGAATTTTAAGAACTAAGTTGCACTTTTGATTTTGATTTTAAAAGAAAAGTGCATTTTCTGTGCTAGGTTTATTTTCCCAGGAGAACATAAAGAGTGAAATGTAAACGTGTTGGAATTATATACATATATTTATCCTACAGTTGACATTAATATGTTATAAGTGTTCTCAGCGGGACTTAAACCTAACAAAACGTAACTTCAGATGACGTACATAGAGACTGAGAGTATACGACCGGCACAAAATATCAACTATAGATGTACAAATAAAAACAGAATTGACGTGTAATTAATCGTCTTTAATTGCAATGTACAAAAGGACAACAAATTTGGAGGGTTATTCCTTTCAGTGTAAAAAAAAACAATTAAGAGGCTGGGAAGCTACTCGCTAGAGTCGGGGTCCCTGCGAACTCTGCAATGTCTTCGTGATGATTAAAATACAAGAGTCACAATTGTAGCAGTTTTCCACGTGTACTAGTTTCAAGTCGTTCTGTTCATGTGTAATGGATCTGGCGTTTTTGATAAGCCACCACTGCCGAATGTGGCTAAAGAGCTTTTAGCCTAGCCGTTAGCTTTCCCTTCAGATGCCGCCTCAGTCAATTCCCGGACGCGATCAAAGTCCAGGGAGCACCGGCTGTGATCAGCTTTTCTTTGTGGTCTTCTGATTTCCCTCAGAGTCCAATTTAATTGATGAATTTATTTTCAATGTAATGATCTGGTAAAACTACAGGCTGTCACGTTCGTTTTGATGGCCAGTCGTGCGCCTGGCTGCTTGACTGAGCGCTTATAGCAGCTCAATCAAAGTCATCAAAGTCGTGCACACTCGTCTTACAAACTTTGCCTCGCCTGTATTGATTGGTGCCATTAAAACCTTAAACCACAAAATGCGCCAATCCTGATAGGCCAAACGCTCCATCACTCAAATTCCAAACTGGAACAATGAATCCTTGAAAAAAAAAACGCAGTGTTTTGCGGTTACACCATCGCACTACATCACATCGTGATACAGATTCGATTTCGGGTAATCGTGCAGCCCTTGTATACAGTGTTGGGAATAATGCAGTTACATAAAACGCCATTAGATTTTCAGTTACGGGGTAATCTCATTATTTTTTCCGCTGTTACCGTTACTGACAGCAAAAAGCGGTGCGTTACTTTGGCGACCACCCTTGGCACACCCGATGTCGTTTTCAGTGGCCCGCTTTTCCGCTCTCCTTAGAGTTGTTTATGTCATATTTCAAAATATGTCACAATTCAAAACAGCGACATATTTTAAACAGCAATGACAGATATAGTATTTACTAATGGGCCAAAAGAAAAGGCAAATGAGGGCCAGGTTGCAAAAAATGTGAACCATATTTTTAGGCAAAACCCCGACTCGTGTCGTTTGCGGGCTAAAAGTTTCTATTATGATTGAAAGTAAACAAAGGGAGCCAGCTGCTCGCCAATCAAAAGCTGACTTCTTCCGAGGCCCTTTCTTTCTCTTTCTGATTGGTCAATATGCATTTTTGGAGGGATTCCGAATTCTTGACTCTAAATTTGTCGAGCATAAAGAAGGTTCAAATTTTTCCGTATTTTATCTTTTGGTTTTAGATTTATCAATATTTTAATTAGAGTGTTCTTATTAGTATTTAAATAAAAACATTATTGTTTCCTTTTTTAACTCTTTTTCCTTATGTTATTGTATTTTTTCTTTCTTCCCTGAATTAGTTTTTTCTTGATTTTTCCAACCTTTTCAAGTAATTCCGTGCATAATGTTACATATTAATTGGTAATGTGGGGATTAAAGCAACAAAAACAACCTGAAGAGCCCTTTGGAACTCGAAAGTGAGCCGAGCCCAAACAAAGCAGCTCTCTGAAAATATTTAGAATTTCCATGTCATCAGGTAAACTCTGGCCAAAACTATTTGCTCGGAAAATTTCAAGTTCTATGACATACAACTCATTTAAAAAAAATATGTATCTGTACGGGGTCAACAGTCACTAAAATACATTATGCCACATATCATTGGAAAGCTTAAACTTTTGGGATTCGAGATATGATGACAGTTTCAAAAGATACACAAAACATCACAATCAGTCTGAAACCAGATACCCGAAAAATGTATAGCCGGCATTGCGTCCCCTGGCAGTCATCAAATAAGTTGAATGTCCGCAAACATGGAGTTATTACATCCAAGACCGTCAAGTGAATCAGTGTAAAATATTTATTAATCTGTTTATTTTGCCACATCATTTCCTGCTATTTCTGTGTCGCATGGCCGCAGTAATTCGGATTGGTTTCCTGTGGCAGTTGGACTCCACCAAGGCTGCCCTTTGTCATAGATTAATAAACAATGTTATGGACAGAATTACTAGACACAGCCTTGGCATTGAAAGGGTCCGGTTTGGGGGCTTCAGCATTGTATTGCTGCTTTTTGCAGACCATCTGGAGCTGTTGGCTTCCTCAAGGTGACATGATCTTCAGCTCTCACTGGAGCGGTTCGCAGACCGAATTAAAACGGCCGGGTTAATGATTAGCACCTTCAAGTACGAGACCATGGTTCAATGCTGGAATGGGTTGCATGCTCTTTCTGGGTTGAGGATGGGGACCCCCCCGCCCACGTCTTGTTGACGAACGAGGGCATAGGAAGGTACCAGCTGAGGTGGCTCTGGCATGTGATAAACATGCCTTCTGGACGCTCACCATTGGGGGTTCTCCAGGCGTGTCCTACAGACAGGAGGCTCCGCAACGACCATGGACACGCAGGAGAGACTATGTTTCTAGGCTGGCCTTAGAACGCCATGGGATACCGTCGGATGAGCTGGAGGAAGTGGGTGGGAATAGGGAGGTCTGGGCTTCTTCACTGAGGCCCCTGCAATCCGACCATGGGTAAGTAGAAGTCAATGGATAGATGGATCTTGGTAATAGTTGGGTTTCTGTTAGAGTTCATACATTTGCGAGGTAAAATCAGGTTTTGGCCACAAGAGGAGCCTAAATTTAATTTTGTCTTGACACCAACCTATTTTATATACCTCTCCCGCGCCTGGCATCCGTATCAAGAATATGAAATAGACTACAAACATGTATCGTTGGGTGGACTTCAGTAGCTGAACATAAATTGTTCTTAAAAGAAAAGTGACAAACCTGATGTGTTCAACACAACTCGGGGCTGCTTGTTAGCCTCGTCTAGCCGTCGATCTTTTTGCTCGGTTTCTTCTTGCACTCCCCGAAGCTCCTTTTTGATCGTTCGTTTCCTTCTTGTACACATTTTCGCCACGTCTGAAGCAATTTATTGAATATATTTTGCCAAGTTAAATGGAGATTTTCCGCACGGCTGGAGCAGAATGCCACGCGGCCAGGAACCACTTCTGGGCGACTTGCAAAGACAAAGACTGTAGGCGGAGCTTGTGTTAAACAACATCCGGTTCACCAAAAAATAATATAAGTCGTTTATTTTTTATTTTTTATCCCGCTCATTGAAAATAAGACGTAACAGCCGAAAGATTTGGCTCTCTTCAGTAAGCCAAGCCTAAAGAGCCGGTTTCCTAAAAAGATCGGAATGTCCATTAATAGATGGCGGAGTTCTGACCAATCAACATCTATTTTTGTACTCTTACTTTGGCATACAGTGTATCGCATTTTGTTGTGTGTATCAGGAGAATCGTTGTATTAATACGTTTTAAGTTGAAAATTTCTAACGACCAATAATCATTGAGGGAGTGCGTTACCTTGTGGAGTTATGTGGTAATAGGCTCTCGTACTTGGTCTGCTGAGCGCCAATGTCCAAAGTCAGGCCCTGGAGGCAGTTGCGGCCCGTTATTATGAATATGTGGCTCGCCAGCGTAGCGTGTTGTTCAACACACTGGACTTTTACTACGCCCCCCGCCCCCCAACAATTTTGTCGCGCTCACGCATATACTCTTGCACAAACTACTGTATTGCTTCTCGTTTACGCAAGCATGACATGATTTCTCCTACTTAGAAATCATGGAGTGGTCTAAAATTTTCATCGTAGGCGCATGTTCACTGTGAGAGATATAAACTAAAAAGAAAAATCCAGAAATCACATTGTGTAGCGACCCTCGTTCATGCACGACACAAGGTTTCACAATCTCTGGTTTATTGCCTGCATTCAATAAACAAAACAATACAAAAGTCAGGGGCTTCTGTTCACGACTGCAATTATCTTCAACGCTTACAAACTTATTTAAGCTACGGCAAGCGCTGAAGCCCATAAAGTGCCAAACGAAAAGAACAGTCGCAGACGCCCATGACTTAACAACTGAATGAGGTACCGGAATATTAACAGTAATACAACAAAAACACAGATTTTGTGAGAATTCAAAAAAACATTCAAAACAATCAAATTTCAACTCTGTTACACCCACCCCCACCGAATTCTGGACAAAATCTGACACTTGGTTATAAAATCAAAATCAATATATAACAGTAGTCATTGGGTCACACATATTAGGACCGACTTGAGAAGTATCCTTTAAGGATGCAGTGGACAGAGAAAATTCTCTGAACCAGCCACCGGCTATAGAATGCCTTACACATTCCACATTCACCCAAGACATATATAAGACATAAATGAGCACAAAACATTATCTCCAAAACCAAGTTATTTCAGAAGAATTTTAAAGGGAAAAAATGTCATGCCCCAAGAGCTCGAACTACTGTGTTACGCATAGTCTAAACATTACACTGTAGGTGTCTGGTGACATCTTGTCTAGCCATAGTGTGAAGAAGCCTGTTGACTGGTCGTATAACACGACCCAGGCGTGTAGTGCGGTGTGGTGCAGACTCTGGTTGATCAGTGTGGCTAACGTTACCTCCAGAGACAGCAGCCACTACAGATTGAACATGATCATGCTCACTAAGAGTCGAAATGTCATCCCTAACAGCAGTGTCGTGAGTATGAGTGGTCAAGGAATGACCAGAGTGATCAGAACTTTCAGAGTTCAGCCCATGCACCCACTCTCTGGTTCTCTCCCCAGACGCAGGCGTGAGATCTGTGTAGTTGTCAGGGCCTGAGATGCTTACAAGACTCTGCGCATCATCTGCCGTACATCCAGACCGGTTTAGCTGAGCAGGCACTCGAGCGTGAGATTCTTCGGAGACAGTGGGACTGGTCATTGAAGAACAAACAGAGGCAGATGATTGTGCAGAGGACAAAGACAAATCAGACTGGAGAGAGGGCTGGTCTTGAACTGGGAGAAAGTTAACCAACATCAGCAGGTTACGGTGAACAACCTTCTCATTCCCTGTGATGGTGTCTTGAATTTTGAATGTGTGTGTTTGAGGGTTCATCTCAATAACAGTGTAGATGGTAGACTCCCACCTATCAGCCAATTTTCGCTTGCCCCTCTCATTTTTGTTCGCCACAAGGACTCTATCTCCAACTCCAATTGACGGCCCTTTTGCTGCCCTGTTATAGAGTCGAGTCTGTCTGCCCTGTTCCTTTTTTGCATGTTCCTGAGCAATTGACATAGCCTCCCTCAGGTCTTCAGACAGTTTTGCAACATATCTGCCGTAGGTGGTAATGTCAGGGTCAGACAAAATGTTCCCAAACAGAGTGTCGACTGGGAGGCGAGGAACTCTCCCAAACATCAAGTAAAATGGTGCATATCCAGTAGTTTCATGAGCAGTGCAATTGTACATGAATGTGAGTGTTTGTAAACGTCTTGGCCAGTCCTGCTTTGATTCAGGGGGCAGAGCTCTGATCATATTGCCCAAAGTACGATTAAAACGCTCAACACTTCCATTTCCCATCGGATGGTACGGGGTAGTATGTGACTTACGCACCCTAGACAATTGTAAAAGTTCTGCAACCAAATTGCTCTCAAAGCTTGGGCCTTGATCACTGTGGATCCTCTCCGGAAAGCCATAAACACAAAAATACTTTTCCCATAGAACTTTAGCTACTTGCCTGGCTGACTGGTCTCTACATGGAAAAGCTTGTGCCAATCTGGTGAAATGGTCTGTTATCACTAATACGTCAACAGATTTGTTGTGTGAATCTTCAGCGGACCAGAAATCAATACAAACAAGTTGCAATGGGCGGGAAGTGGCAATGCTTTCCAGAGGGGCCCTCCCTGCAGGCTCAGTGACTTTGCTGACTATGCAACGCTGACATTGACAAACATGCATCCTCACATCTCTGTCCATATGCAACCAAAAGAATCTCTGTCTGGCGATGCTCAGGGTTCTTGACTGGCCTTGATGGCCCGCACTGTCATGCACCCCTTTTAAAACTTCGGCCTTCAGGCAATCAGGGACCACTAACTGATGGCGTTTTGCATTTGAAATCTGATTACGGGATACTCTGTACAAAACATCATCACTCAGAACAAACTTCTCCCAGTGCTTCAGGAGGCCCAGAACTTGACTTGTCTCGTGTGCCCTTTCACGTCTAGACGGTCTTCGAGACCGTTCCACATAAAACCGAAGACGAGACAAAACTCTGTCCCTGGACTGAGCCTCTCGCAGGTCATCCATAGAGAAGGCAGGCAGACTGGGTAGTGTATCTGGAATAAGGTGGGGCATGTGGCTTATCAGTTGAGCTGCACGAGTTCTCGCACCGGAGGCCCATTCAGTGTGTGACTGGACAACAGCAGCAACTTCTTGATTGGATACAGTCTGGGCCGACACGAGTAATGACTGGACATTTGTAGCTATAGAATGGGACAGCTTCTCTGCCATGACAGGCTGATCTGTAGAGTCTCTGAGAGTCTGTTGGACGGCTGTATCAGACAAAACCGCAGCTTCCGCAGTGAGATCATGAAGAGGTTCACTGACTAGTCTGTGGCCAACATTCTGACAAAAAGGGACACGGCTGAGAGCGTCAGCAACCGTGTTTTTGGGACCAGGCACATATTTGATTTCAAAATTGTAACTGGCCAGCTTTGACACCCATCTTTGCTCACAACAGTCCAATTTGGGTTTAGTCATAATGTGTGTAAGTGGATTATTGTCAGTCCAGACGGTAAACTCATGGCCTTTCAACCAATGGCTAAACTTCTCACACACAGCCCACTTCAGTGCAAGAAATTCCAAACGGTGAGCTGGGTAGTTCTTCTGTGACCGGGTCAAAGACTTGCTAGCGAACGCAATTGGCCTAGCCACTGTGTCACCTTCACGTACCTGGGACAAAACGGCTCCAAGGCCATCCAGTGAGGCGTCAGTCGACAGCAAAAATGGACGACTAAAGTCTGGATGAGCCAAAACCACAGAATGGATAAGGGCCTTTTTGAGGTCTGTAAATGCCTGGTCGTGGTCAGCAGTCCAGTCACCTGATTTCAGTTTGCGGCCCACTACAGTGCATTTGGGCTTTCTGCCTGTCTTCCGTTTCTGGCCAGCCAGCAGATAAAACAAGGGCTTTGCGAGTGTTGAATACCCCGGAATGAAGTGTTGATAAAAATTTAACATGCCCAAGAAAGACCGTACACGTTTCTCAGAAGGTGTCGCTCCATCCGGCTCCATCAAGTCCGCCACAGTCATTTTGCTTATACTTTCAACTTTTTCTGGATCGGTTGACACTCCATGTTCATCAATAATGTGGCCCAAGAATTTTACAGATTTCCTTAAAAAGTGACATTTCCTGGGGGCCAGTTTCAGATTGTGGGCACGGAGTCTGCTGAACACCATTTCAAGACGTCTGAGTGCAGAACTTTCATCAGGGGCAAAAACTAAAATGTCGTCCAAGTAGCACAACAGACATAAATAGTTTTGGTCCCCGAAAATGGAAGTCATCATCCTCATGAAACTCCCTGGGCTATTACAGAGCCCTTGTGGCAACCTGTTGTACTCATAAAGCCCCATAGGCGTAGTGAACGCTGAGTACTTCCTATCATCTTCGTGTAAAGGCATGTTGTAAAACCCAGACGTCAAGTCCATCGTACTGAAGAAGGAGTTGCCACCAAGTGCTGCTAAGCAATCAGCCTGATGTGGCAGAGGATGAGCGTCTTTCAGAGTCCTCTTGTTCAACCACCTAAAGTCAGTGCACACACGCATATCACCATTCTTCTTCCAGATGAGAACTAAAGGTGAAGCATATTCACTTGTTGACTTTCGAATGATCTCTTTCTCTTCCATTTCATTCAAAACTTGGCGTAATTTTTGATACTGACTCGGTGGCACACGTCTAAAAGGGAGTCTGAACGGCTTTTGGTCAACCAGATGGATTCTGTGAACAAAGTCCTTCGCCTTTCCGCAGTCAAGGTGATTACGCGAGAAGATGTCTTGGTAGTGAATGATCAGCTCTGATAACTTGTCTTTACACTCAGACGATGCATCACAACAGCCAACATCTAGTTCACCCAGGCCAATAGACTGTAGCTTCTCCTCAGCATTACTTACATCAGAGCAGACAGGGGGCAATTGCACAACGGAAGTACTCTGATGGCCACTGACCAGGTCTAGATCCTCCAAAGCAACACAAGGCACCAAGTCAGCCAGCTTTGCATTGCGTCTCAAAAACAGCGGATATTCTGTGACATTCATGACTTTCAGTGGAACCCATCCATCTGCCCACAGAGGTGTGACGATTCTGGCGACCATTAGACCCTTGGGGGCAGATCGTGCCGACGTAGGTTCTGTCATCGCTGCGCTCCCAGGAGATACTCGTGCAGTTTTTGACAGCTTCCCCCACAAGAGGTACTCACGGCCAGGCTCAAGGCATGTGGCTGAATTGCAGAGCACTGTGCCTATCTTCTCGGGCATTTCACCACCACTCCATCTATGCAAGCCAGCTAGCAATGAAAGAAATTGCTCAGTTTCAGCATTAGTGGATGATGGAGCAGAGATTGCTGTCCAGTACGCACCAAACTTCTTTGACTCATGCAATATGTTTCTGATAACATTAGTTCCAATGATTAGGTCATCAGGTTGCCCCTCAACAACAATTGTTGGCACAATCATTTTACAATTATTGATTTCCATTTCAATGTTGAAAGCTGACTTTGGGCACACTCGTCGACCCCCAACACCAATGAGTGTCACGTTGGTGGAAAATTCGTCTTCTGTACGTACTGCTCCAACAGAGAGCATCTTACGCAGAGCAGTCTCACTCACGGTACAGGCCATGGAGCCACTATCCAACATCCCCCCCAAAGTCATACTGCTCCCCACTCTAACTGGTACATAAAACAAACTATCGCGGCCCCCTACAGTATGTGTGTTTTGATAAACAATATTAGGCAACTGAGATTGTGTGAACGTGTCAGAATTAAAAACTGAATTGAAATTGAGATCAAATGGGTGGGAGAACTCATTTTGACCTGTACGGCCTCCCTCTGAATACAGGTCAGCTAGTTTCCCGAAACTGAACTGATTTGGGGAGAAACTTTGTCGGGGCAATGCTGCTTAGAGTGACCAGGGGCTAGGCACTTGAAACACAGATTATTCAATTTGCAATGATATAAAGTGGAGTGATCAGCGCCACCACACACCTTACATGGAGGAGAGTTGAAAGGACTTAGGCGCCTCTGAATACGCTCAGGATTCCGTGGCTCCACTCTAGACAAAACTCTCTCTAGCATGCTCATCATTCGGCCAAGGACATCACTGTCATCTTTCTGAGCAGGCTGTGGGACATGCTGTGGTAGGACATGCTGTGGTGGGACATGCTGTGGTGGGACACGGACAGGCGGTGAGACATGCTGTGGGCGCTGGGCATGCTGTCGAACACACGAAAAATCTGTATATGGATCGGGGTTAACATGGTGGGGACAAATGGACTGGAGACCCGTCTCTATAGAGCCAGAGTAGGAAAAACAAGAAGATTCACTGTCAAGCACTGCAGTCGGGTAATTCTTCAGTGGAGGGACACTGCAAGACCTAGTTGACGCCCCTGATTCCCTTTGATACTCATCTATCCTGAGTTGAACGTCCTTAGAGGTCCACTCATTAACAGGCTTGCATCTGAAAATGTTCGATAGCTGTGGATCAGGACAGTACTTTGCAAACATTTGTGCCACTTCCCCACCAAGGTTTTCCATTTTTCTGCCCAAGCGACGCAAACCCTCATCAGCTGTGTCTGCTGCTTTGTTTAGTCTGATCCAGTAGTCAACTGGATTTTCCTTTGGCGTGGGTAGCGTGGTGTAAAAATCTTGCAACGGGAGAGTTGACGAGGAATGACTAAAGTATCGTATTAGAATGTCATAAATGATATCTGGGTCTTGCCTCACATCAAGTGCCTCATCACTCCTGAGAGCTACTCTGACAACGTCTCTTGCCCTCCCTAAAAGCCTGCTTAGTATCTCATCTGCTTTTTCAGCTGTTGTATAAGACTGTTTCCGAAGCTGGGCTTTAGTCATGGTGATCCATTCTTGAATTGAAAACTTGTCAGAACCATTTCCCCTGAAAGTCACAATTTCACGTTCAGTCTTGACATGGACAATTACCGGTGTAGTGTTTACCTGCGTTGTGTTATGTGGTCTGGGGTCGTCTTTAGTCATAGCAGTCGCTGCTTTGCCAGTCATTGGTGTGTCATGTGCATGTGTGCGATCAATGAAACCAGAAGAGAGCAGACTAGCCAATACTGAGTTGCCTATCTGCTCTCCAATTCGGCCTACCATGTCAGTCAGGTGTTGCAGGGCAATGTTATCACTCATTGGGATTGAAGTCTGTGCACTCTCCCTCAAGAACTGTTCACTTGGAGACCAGTTTGGGCTCATACCACGCCCCCTGTCCCTCCCATCACTAACATGTTCTTGGAGACCACCTACACCTTCACTTCCATACCCACTAGTAAGTGTGTTTGCATTCAAACCATTAAAATGGACACCCCTGCCCCTGCCAATAGAAAAGCCCTGAAAATCGTCATTTTGACTACTATATCCTTCAGCCATTATACTTTCAGTAGTACAAAGAATAGAAAATAAAACAGGAAAAAAATAAAAACCAGAAATTAACGAATAATTTACGTATTGATAGCAAATGCACAGTGGCACAAATACATAAGACGAAATCAACGCGCCAATGCAGTGCAACAGTACCCTCTAGTGGACACAAGAAGAATATGCAGCAACGCCGGGATCTGCTCAGAGGCTGATCAAAGTGATCCAGTCGTGTAGTCACGGCACCAGTGTAGCGACCCTCGTTCATGCACGACACAAGGTTTCACAATCTCTGGTTTATTGCCTGCATTCAATAAACAAAACAATACAAAAGTCAGGGGCTTCTGTTCACGACTGCAATTATCTTCAACGCTTACAAACTTATTTAAGCTACGGCAAGCGCTGAAGCCCATAAAGTGCCAAACGAAAAGAACAGTCGCAGACGCCCATGACTTAACAACTGAATGAGGTACCGGAATATTAACAGTAATACAACAAAAACACAGATTTTGTGAGAATTCAAAAAAACATTCAAAACAATCAAATTTCAACTCTGTTACACCTGCATGTTTTTTTAAACAATTTATTTGTGTGATACAGCTGCAAATAAGTATAATCTACAATTCTGACCCTTAAACACCCGTTAGTCCGCCCATTAGAAGTCCACCTGCACTCCACGTATGGAGATTTTAACATCGATCTAATGAATCTAAACAAACATAAAAACATTGATGACTATATTAATATAATGTACAGTATGAGTGTGTACCCAACTATATTAAGGCCTAGTACAATCACTTCACACAGTGCAACACTCATTGACAATATATTTACAAATAATATTAAATTTACAAACGTCAGCGGATTACTGGTTTGTGATATTTCTGATCACCAACCAGTATTTACAGTGTATGATGAAAAGGTTACGTGACAAGAATCAACAAAAGAATATGTTTACAAACTAGTTAGAACTGAAGAGACTATTATATCATTCTATGATGACTTAAACAAAATTGGAATGCTATATATGGTACAGATGATGTGAATCATGCGTTTGACATATTTTTGGAAATATTTACCAACAAGTATAACAAAAACTGTCCAATGAGACAAATGAATTTTAAGAATAAATCTCTAACGCATCCATGGATAACTAAGGGTTTATATAATGCCTGTAAGAAAAAAAACACCTTATGTAGAAAATGTATTAAACGAAGAACTGAAGAAGCCGAATCCCGATATAAAACGTATAAAAACAAATTGACAGGAATATTAAGAGCGAGCAAGAAATTATACTATACTAATTTATTACATAATAACAAAAGTGATATTAAAGGTATTTGGGATATATTAAATAGTATAATAAAAGGAAATAATGTAAGTAATGCATATCCAAACTATTTTATTGATAAGAACAGTGAATATTATAATTTAAATCAAGTTGTGGAGAATTTTAACAGTTATTTTGTAAATGTTGGACTAGAGCTCGATGCAAATACCCCAGAGTGCAATAGTAAGCAATTTGAGTCACTGATAAAAATGAACTCCATGACCATGTTTTTATCTGGGGTTACGGAATCAGAGATCTTGGACGTGGTTAACAACTGTAAAAACAAAACGTCTATGGATTGTTTTGACATCGATATGGTACTAGTTAAGCAAATTATAAATAGCATTGTGAAACCATTGACCTACATATGTAATCTATCATTTCTAACAGGCAACTTTCCAAATCAAATGAAAATAGCAAAAGTTATACCAATATACAAAAATGGAAACTAGCACATTTTTACAAACTATAGGTACAGGTATCTCTGCTTACTCAGTTCTCTAATAAATTAGAGAAACTTTACAAAAATAGACTAGAACAATTTGTAGATAAACATAAATTGATTAATGAAAGTCAATATGGTTTTAGAACAAACAGATCAGCAACAATGCCTATTATTGATGCAGTAGAAGAAATCGGACTCTTTTGGCCCTGTGGTGAGGGGCCCTCTCCCTGTGAGAGGTAAGAGAATTTTCCCACCATGCTCCGCTGTGTGTCGTAAGAGGCGACTAAAGTGGAGGGAGCAAGGGGACTGGGGATCTTCTCCTCTCTATCTCTACTCCCTAAGAGACAGCAAAGAAAGGGCGGCGGGAGACCAAAGGTCTCGCAAACCCTAGTTATAGGGTCATTAAATGTGAGAGGATGTGGAAGTAAAGCGACTGAGTGGAAGAAAGAGGAGATCGGAAGGATGATGACTAAAAGGAAGGTTGATGTGTTAGCCTTGAGTGAAACAAAGATGAAAGGAAAGGGTGAATTACAGCTTGGAGGTATGTATGGTAGAAAGTCTGGAGTTACGGGTAGACATGCTAGAGAAGGAGTGGCTGTGCTTGTGGGTGAGAAAGCAAAGGAAAAACTGGTGGAGTGGAAAGAGATATCTTCCAGATTGATGTGGGTGAGGGTGAAGTGGGGTGTAGAAGTATGGATGTTTATAAGTGCATATGGACCTGGTTCAGAAAGAAGCGCTGAGGAGAGAGAGGAGTTCTGGAAGGATTTGTCCGACTGTGTGGCAAGTGTGAAAGAAGGGTGGAAAGTGGTAATACTAGGTGACCTGAATGCTAGAGTGAGTGATGAAACGGTTGAAAATGTGATTGGTAGATATGGAGTACCAGGAAGAAATGAGAGTGGGAAGAAATTGATTGAGTTATGTGTGGAAAATGAGTTGGTGATTGGAAATACATTGTTTAAAAAGAGGGACGTGAATAAGTATACCTTTGTCAGAGTGGATAGTGGCAAGATGGTGGACAGAGCACTGATGGATTATGTAGTGGTTAAGAAAGGGATGTTAAGTAGATTGTTGGATGTGCATGTTTACAGAGGTGAAATGAGTGGTATGTCTGATCATTTTTATGTGGAAGGAAAACTGAGAATAGATGGATCGTGGAGGGATAGTTATAAGAAGCGTGTGAGGGAAGAGGTGAAAATGTCAGAGTTGAATAAGGCAGAAAAGGAGAGAGAGTTTAAAGAGAGGATAAGGGAAGAGTATGATCGGGTTAGTAGAAGAGAAATGGAGAGTGTGGAAATTGAATGGAAGTGGTTTAAAGAGGCAGGGTTGAGGAGTCCAAAAGAAGTGTGTGGAATGAGAAAAGTTGGTCGAGGTATTAGGAAAGGAAGTGAATGGTGGAATGATGAGGTATAAGAGGCTTTGACAGAAAAGAGATGTGCCTTTGAGGAGTGGCTGCAAGATAAGAGTGGCGATGCGTATGAAAGATATAAAGTGAAGAAAAGGTTGGTAAAAGCGGAAGTGGAAGCAGCGAAAAGGAAAGAAAATAATGAATGGTGTTGAAAGATAAGAGTGAACTTTGAGGAAAGGGGAAAGGTGTTCTGGAAAAAAGTGAAAAGGGTAAGAAACAGTGAGTCTTGGAAAGGAAGATAAAGTGAAAGATAAGGATGGTAGATTGCTGGTTAGCGGTAGTGCAGTCAGGACGAGATGGGCATGGAGTATTTTGAGGAGTTGCTAAATGTGGAGGATGGGAGAGAAGTGAGAGTCGAGGCGATCGATGGTATGGAGAGAATGCCCGTGCTGGGTGATTTAAATGTGAAGCCTGTGGAAACATGGGAGGTGCAAGAGACAGTAAAGAAATGAAAGGGGGGAAGGCACCTGGGTTGGATGGTCTTACTGCTGAATGCCTGAAAAAAAGTGGCACAGCTATGATTGACTGGTTAGTACGCTTTTTGTATGTATGCTTTTGAAGTGGTGTGGTTCCTGTTGATTGGTGTAGTGCATGTGTGGTGCCATTGTATAAGGGTAAAGGTGATAAGTATGATTGTAGCAATTCGGGAGGTATCGGTTTGTTGTCTGTGCCGGGTAAGCTGTATGGAAGAGTCTTGATTACGAGAGTGAGAGAAAGAACGAATGAGGTGGTGATGGAGGAGCAGAGTGGTTTCAGCAAAAGAAGAGGATGTGTGGATCATGTGTTTGCAGTACGACAGGTGTGTGAGAAATATTTTGCAAAAGGTAAGGATGTTTATTTGGCTTTCATGGACTTGGAAAAGGCGTATGACAGAGTTGATAGAGAGGCGTTGTGGCAAGTATGGTGATGTATGGAGTGGGTGGAAAGTTGTTGGAAGCATTGAAGAGTTTTTATATGAACAGCAGAGCATGTGTAAGAGTAGGGAGTGAGACAAGTGAGTGGTTCCCTGTGTTGACTGGTGTGAGACAGGGGTGTGGGATGTCACCATGCCTGTTAGTTGTGTACATGGATTGTGTGGTGTGAGAGGTGAATGCAAGAGTATTTGGCAGAGGTGTAGACATGATGGACAACAGTGGAACAGTGTGGCAGGTAAGTCAGTTGTTGTTTTGCAGATGACACAGCGCTTGTGGCTGATTCTGAGGAAACATTGAGAAGGTTGGTAACGGAGTTTGGAAGAGTATGTGATAGGCGTAAGTTATGTGTCAATGTTGGGAAAAGTAAGGTAATGGAGTGTTCACGTGATGGAGTGGGCATGACGTTAGAAATCAGGTTGCATGGACAATACCAGCTCAGTAGCCTAGATGGTAAGGCGCCCGCTTTGAGACTGGGAGGTCGGTGGTTCGCGCCCCGGCCGAGTCATTCCTAAGACTTAAAAAGTGGTCGGCGGCGCCCTCTGTTGGCTGCGGCTGCATCGGCTCGCTACAACGGGTCAGGTGCAATCGACATTTCGTTCTGTGTACATTGTTACACAGAATGACAATACAAGGAAATTATTATTATTATTATTATTAGGTGCTAGAAGTTGGAAGCTTTAGGTACTTGGGTTGTGATGTGGCTGCAGTTGGTGGAATGGAGTGCGAGGTATTGCACAGAGTGAATCAAGGAAGCAAGGTTTAGGGTGCTCTGAGGAGAGTGGTGAACAACAAGAGTATGAGTATGGATGTTAAGAGGGGACTGTATGAGAGTGGATTGTGCCGACTGTGTTGTGTGGTGCAGAGACTTGGAGCCTGAACGCAGATTTAAGAAGGAAGTTGAATGTTTTTGAGATGAAGTGTTTGAGGACTATGTTAGGAGTGACAAGATTGGATAGATAGAGAAATGAAATTGTGAGGGACAGAACTGGAGTAGTCGCGGAACTGAGCAAGCGTGTTGAGAAGAGAGTACTCGGTTGGTTTGGACACATGGAGAGGATGGATGAGGAGCGAATGTTGAAGAGGATCTACAGAGCAGAAGCCAATGGAAGGAGACCAAGAGAAAGGCCGCAATTGACATGGATGGATGGTGTTATAAGTGCATTGCAGGAAAGAGGTCTAAATATAATGGAAGCTAGAGCTCTTGTTGGTGATAGAGAGGGGTGGACAGGTGTTGTGAAAGGATAGTGGGATTGTGGACGCGTTCTTAAGGGTGGGCTGGGAACCCGTATGATGCGGCAGGGGTAAACCAGTGAAAGCTCTCGGGCCCTGCTGTTGAACAAAAGAGTGTGTTGTGTCACCCTGACCCGAGTGACATGGCCGCTTTCTTGTGTTCCATTTCATCTGGAGGGACGAAAGCATGACCAACTTGGGTGCCAAGGTGCCTAACTTGTTTGGGTGTTTGGGCAATTGGGTTGGCCATGGTCCAAAAAGTTTTTTTTTTGCTATTTATTTCCCTTTTATTTTCTTTGTTATTGTATGTGTGTGTCTTGCTGTCGGTCACCCCTCTTGAGGGATATGACCTAGATAGATGGATGGATAGATAGATAGAAGAAATCACTCATAGCATAGAAAAAAAAGATACGCAGTCGGGGTATTTATTCACTTAAAAAAAGCATTTGATACCATTAATCATAATATATTATTAAAACAACTTGAAAGATATGGCATCAGGGGCGTGGCTTTGCAATGGATTCAAAGTTATTTGACGGGGAGAAAGCAATATGTAAAAATGGGAGAGTTGTCATCTGAATACTTGGACATCTGTTGTGGAGTACCACAAGATTCTATCCTGGGACCAAAGTTATTTAATTTATATATTAAAGAGATTTTCAACGATTCAAAATGATTGAAAATAGTAATATTTGCTGACGACATTAACATTTTCTATTCAAATGATAACTATATTGATTTGTTAACCTGTGTTAATTGTAAACTGATTAACCTAAAATTATGGATGGATATAAATAAATTGTCTTTAAATGTTGATAAAACCAAAGTAATATTCTTTAGTAATTCCAAGGAAAATCAAGATTTAGAAGTATAAATGGATGGTGCTGCAATAGACATTGTATCAGAAATTAAGTTTTTAGGGGTCATAATAGACAATAAATTAAGCTGGAAAACACACATCAGACACGTACAAACTAAAGAATCTAAAAGCATTTCAATAATTAATAAAGCCAAATTTCTTTTAATTTATAATGCATTGTATTTATTATATTGTTCTTTAGTTCTGCCATACTTAACATACTGTGCAGAAGTCTGGGGCAATAATTACAAAAGTTCACTACAGCCCCTTTTTATCCTCCAAAAACGTGCAATTAGAACCATACACAGGGTAGGATACGAAGTCCATACTAATGTTTTATTCCTGCAGCCCACATTATTAAAATTAGATGATTTAGTAAAATTTTTCATTGCACAACTGCTATTTAAGGTTAACAAAAACATAGTTCCAGAAAACATCCATAAATCATCAATTTGGAAGGAGGGAAATTATAATTTAAGGGGCTGTAGTGAATTCATAATCCCAAAGGTGAGAACCACCAGGAAAAGTATGTGTGTGTCTGTGTATGGAGTCAAGCTTTGGAACGGTTTGCAAGACGAGATCAAACGGTGTCCAACTATTCACTTGTTTAGGTTTACAGTAGATAGAAAGGAACATTCCTGGCGAAATACAGAGATGAGGAGGGTGGGCTATGAGTGGTGCAGGAGATTGGGAATAGTGCATCTAGTTAACTTTGTGTTATTGTTTCTATTCTCATAACTGTTATTATTAATATCATTACAATTGTTGTTGTATCATTGGTATATTTGGTGGGAAAGATGAAGGGGCAGTTAATATAATTATTTGCTTCTTACTACCCCTTTTCGAACACATTATGTAACGTTATTTTGTTGTTGGGTTATTGTTTTTGTTCTGTTTTTATTTTGATGTTCGAATAAATTTTTCATTCCCCCCCAAAAAAAAGTATCATCCTGAATCAGATGCAACTGTTTGAGGTTGTTAGCTGCATAAAGACACCTGCCCACCCGATACAATCAGTAAGACTTTAACTTGGAACATGGCGAAGACCAAAGAGCTGTCCAAAGACACCAGAGAAAAAAATTGTACACCTCCAAAAGGCTGGAAAGGGCTATGGAGCAATTGCCAAGCAGCTTGGTGAAAATAGGTCCACTGTTGGAGCAATCATTAGTAAATGGAAGAAGCTAAACATGACAGTCAATCTCAATCAGAGTGGAGCCTCATGCATGGTATCACCTCGTAGGGTCTCAATGATTCTAAGAAAGGTGAGGAAGCAGCCCTGAACCACACGACAGGAGTTGCTCAATGACCTGAAAAGAGCTGGGACCACCTTTTCCAATGTTACAGTAGATAATACACTGAGACGTCATGGTTTGAAATCATGCATGGCACGAAAGGCTCCCCTGCTTAAACCAGCACATGTCAATGCCCGTTTGTATAGTTTGCATATGGCCGTTGGGATGATACAGAGGAGTCATGGGAGACGGTTTTGTGGTCAGATGGGACCAAAATATAACTTTTTGGTCATAATTCCACTAGGCGTGTTTGGAGGAAGACGAAAGAAAAGAACAATCCGAAGAACACCGTCCCTATTGTGAAGAATGCGAGTGGTAGCATCATGCTTTGGGGGTGTTTTTCTGCACATGGGACAGGACGAGTGCCCTGCATTAAAGAGAGATTTTGAGGAACAACCTACTTCCCTCAAACAGCATTGAAGATGGGTCGTGGCTGGGTCTTCTAACACAACAACGTTCCGAAGCACACAGCCAGAAAAAACAGGGAGTGGCTCCTTAAGAAGCATATCAAGGTTAGAGCATGGCCCAGCCATTCTCCAGACCTGAACCCAATCGAAAATCTTTGGAGGGAGCTCAAACTCGGTGATTCTCAGTCACACCTCAGAAACCTGACAGATCTAGAGAAGATCTATGTGGAAGGGGTGGGCCAATATCCCTCCTGCAGTGTGTCCAAACCTGGTGAAAAACTACAGGAAACGTTGACTTCTGCAATAGCAAACAAAGACTACTGTACCAAATATTAATATTTTCTCAGGTTTTCAAATACTTATTTGCAGCTATATCACACAAATGAATTGGTAAAAATCATGCATTGTGATTTCTGGATTTATCTCTGTCACAGTGGACATGCACCTATGATGAAAATTTCAGACCCCTCCATGATTTCTAAGTAGGAGAAATAGCAAAATAGCAGGGTGTCAAATACATATTTTCTTCACTGTGTAAAGATTTTATATATATATATATATATATATATATATATATATATATATATATATATATATATATATATATATCCCCAGTAATTTACCCAGTTGGAAGAAGTAGTGACTATATCTAATTACTTTTTTGAAGTAAGGTGCCACAACATTCATACTCCGTAACAATGTGGCATCTTGGGTAATGTACAAATGTTTTCAGGTACATAACATCACAGATTGATAACATTTCCATGATCATCCTTGAAAGTTTGCATTAATTTTATGACATTCTATGACTATTACCTACAATTCTAATCAGTGCTAACTTTGGAGTCACTCAAACAGTGACTGTAGCTTTAAACCAGGAGAAGATGTCATAATTTCTGCAGAAATTTCACAACAATGTTTAATAGAACATGAAAAAATTATTAAAACGTCATATTGTCAGATGTAACGAAATTGTGAATATGCTTAATTGCTGTCGAGAAAAATTGTTCAAACCTCACATTGTTTATTTGCTGTTAATAGTGTCAATAAAATTGTTCAAACCCCCCAAATAAAAATAAAAATGCTAGATCGAGTTTCGCACCAATACCTCTTCAGGGTACTGCAAAAATGTGGTTTTCCCCAAAAATACATCAAGTGGGTGGAACTGCTATATCGAGACATCTACAGCAAATTCATGATTAACAGGAATTTATCGGAAGCAGTAGAGATCAACTGCGGTGTACGTCATGGTTGCCCTATATCTCCCCTTCCCTATGTTCTTTGCATAGAACCTTTGACACAAATTTTAAGAAAAGATAGATTTGTCGAAGGGATCAATATCCCAGGAAGTGGGGGACAAATTACTAAGTGTGTTTTGTACATGGATGATTTTAATATTTTATGTGCTGACCTCTTATCCGTTAGAAGAGCCCTTGACTTGACTGACCTGTTTGGGAGGGCGTCTGGGTCAAGGCTCAATAGAGAAAAGTCACCATCGAAGTTTTATGGACTGTGGACAGAGACAGAAAAGGCAGGACTCCCACTGACGGTGTCAAAGACAGACCAGAAAATACTAGGGATAAAATTCAATGCGAATGGAGGAGGCGAGACCAACTGGGACGATGTGACAAGGAAAGTTAAGCAAAGACTTGGTTTTTGGAGCCTAAGAAAACTGACAATAGATGGGAAGGTCCTAATCATCAAAGCGATCATCCTCCCAATTGCTTTTGAATGAATTGACTCATGTACTATTGCAAAGGTTGTACGGCCTACAAACGTCGTCTGTTCTTACAATTCTTTCCTCAAGATATCCATTTCTTTTTATTTCCTGATATATTTTGTCGCATAATATTAACATTTTTGGGGGCTTATTTAGTCGGTTGTTAAATAGAGAACTATACTTAATCACATTTTTTAGTGGAAGTACAATGTTGGCAACAAGATTCACTTGATATAATTGGAAATTATTTGAATGCAACACAAACTTTTTCTTCTTTTTTCCTTGTTTTTTTTTTTCTACGTCTTTTTAAATTCCTTTAAAAAATGTCATTGTTTATTTTTTCCGAGCTGTTGCTTTCTTTCTTTTTGTTCTCTATTTACTTTTTTCCTACATTTCTTTCTTTTTTTCTGGCTTTTTTCTAAATTTTTCCTTCTATTTTCTCTTCCTTTTGTTTCTTTTTTTCTCAGATTTTCACTACTTTTTCATTTTTTTTGTTCTATTCCCCCCTTCCTTTAAGTCATTTTGTGCATAATTTTCCATAATATTTGGTCATGTTGGGATTAAAGAAGCAAAAACAACCCGAAGAGCCGTTTAGGACCTGAAAGAGCTGGTTCCTTTTAGTGAGCCGAGCCGAAGAAGCCGGTTCCCCGTCAAACTCTACTAACTTTACTCAACTTCGTTCGACTTCAAAATACCGCATTAGGACACAACGTCAGGGGAACCCGTGTATTTTTACCTTCATGCACTGTAACTGACTTGAGTCGCTTCTTAATTAGTAATTTTGAGCCCTCATTTTTGTGCGCTGGCTAGATTTTCTTGTGCGCTGAGAATGTGCGAGCAGTGCGCAATTGCCCACGCGCGCAGCTTAGAGGGAACACTGGGTGCCTGACCTCCAGCTCTTCCTGGGGAGCAAATATGTCTTCCTCCATTTAAAGAAATTTGATTTAGAAACACAAGAATGTCACACTTTACAAAACCACAGGGCCATTATTGCTATTGTGCAGAAGTGAGCAACAGTGAGACCTGTGCGGTTTGGAGCAACGTGAATCATCCTGCCCTCCCAAACAGACTACGGGACCTGTCATGGATGGTGGCTCATGAGTTTTTCTCAGTCAGAGCCGTCATGCACCACCGAGGAATGTCAGCGATTTCGACCTGCCCTCGACCTGGCTGTGGCGCCCAGGAGTCGGTGAGGCACCTTTTTTGTGAGTGCAGCACTGCCGAGGACCTGTGGGCAATGGCCAGCCACCTAGGAAAATTCCCGGACTTGCCAGCAGGGGAGGTCCCTGACGCACAGTACGTGCTTTACGGGGTGAGTCGGTTGAAAAGGTCACAGAACGACTTTATCAAGGGCTAGCTCACTCTCGCCAGCATCAAAGACGCCATTTGGACCTCCAGAAACCTGCTGGTAAGGTGGTGCAGGCAGATCCCCCCCATGGCTGTGCTCCGAATGGCTGCAGATACCATACAATCTGTGAGCGGCAAGCCTAGGACGCAGCCACAAAGAAGAATCGTCTGCACCCACCCGGAGGAGGGAACCGGAGCTCCACTGTGGGGGTCCCGGCAGCAACGGCCTGGTTATTCGGGTGGTTGTGGAAGGTATAAGCAAGAAGGGAGAGGACCCATCTGAGCAACCCGGGCAGAGGACTGGAGGGTGCTGTTTTTTATCCCACTTGAGAAGACAGAGCTATGCCCTTGCACAATAGTATTGCCCTTTACACATTGGTTAACTGCTGTTAAAAGTGTCGGTAAAAATTGTTCAAACCAAACCAAAAAAGACAGTTTTAGAATAGGGATAGTGACTCTCTTGCACAAAAAAGGGGACAAAACCAACTTAAAAAAACGGCGACCCATAACGCTTTTAAACGTGGACTGTAAACATTTTAGCAAGCTTTTAGCAACACGTATGTCTGTAGTCTTAGGAGACTTGGTAGATCCGGACCAAACCTGTGCCATCGTGGGAAGGAAGATCAGCGACAGTCTAATGAAACCATCTGTTATGCGAGAGACAGAAACATGCAACTAGTGGTCCTAAACCTAGACTTTGAGAAAGCCTTTGATCGAGTCTCGCACCAATACCTCTTCAGGGTACTACAATAATGTGGTTTTCCCCAAAAATACATCAAGTGGCTGGGACTGCTGTAGCGGGACATCTACAGCAAATTCATGATTAACGGGAATTTATCGGAAGCAGTAGAGATCAACTGCGGTGTACGTCAGGGTTGCCCTTTATCTCCCCTTCTGTATGTTCTTTGCATAGAACCTTTGGCACAGATTCTAAGAAAAGATAGAATTGTCAAAGAGATCAATATCCCAGGAGGAGGGGGAAAAATTACGACGTGTTTTGTACATGAACGATTTTAATATTTCATGTACTGACCTCTTATCTGTTACAAGAGCTCTTGACTTGACTGACCTGTTTGGGAGGGCATCTGGGTCAAGGCTCAGAGGAAAAAAGACACAAGCCAAGTTTTATGGACCGTGGACAGAGACAGAAAAGGCAGGACTCCCACTGACTGTGTTAAAGACAGACCAGAAAATCCCAGGGATAAAATTCAATGCGAAAGGAGGAGGCGAGACCAACTGGGATGATGTGAACTGGAAAGTTAGGCAAAGACTTGGTTTTTGGAGCCTAAAAAAACTGACAATAGATGGGAAGGTCCTAATCATCAAAGCGATCATCCTCCCATTGCTTTTATCAATCAGTTTAGTTTTCATGCCCAAAAGAAATGTGCTTTTACAACTGGACTGAGCCATCTTTTACTTTATCTGGGGCTCAAAGTGGGAAAGGATGAAGAGAGATACAATGAAAAAGAAATAGGAAAAAGGGGTGAAAGGGGTTCCTGACCTCCAGCTCTTCCCAGGGAGCAAATATGTCTCCCTCCACTTCAAAAACGCTGTGGGCCCACCCAAAAACCCGAAAAGTCAAGTGATGACCCGGTTCTGGATGGGCTCGTACTTGCGGAAGCTAAAACATGTACCAAACAATCACTTGATACCAGTGTCCTTTAACCTGCCACCAACACATCTTTTTATTCGGAACTTTTTAAAGAAATTTGATTTAGAAACACCAGAATGTCACATTTTACAAAATCACAGGGCTCTTATTGCTATTGTGCAAGGGAGAGCAACAGTGAGTCTTGTGCGGGGGCTTGCGTTTGGCGAGCCTACAATAGTCTGGAGCAATGTGAATCATCCTGCCCTCCCAAACAGACTACGTTACCTGTCATGGATGGTGACTCATGAGCTTCTCCCAGTCAGAGCAGTCATGCACTACCGAGGAATGTCAACGATTTTGACCTGCCCTCGACCTGGCTGTGGCGCCCAGGAGTCGGTGAGGCACCTTTTTTGTGAATGCAGCGCTGCCGAGGACCTGTGAGCAATAGCTGGCCACCTAGGAAAGTTCCTGGACTTGCCAGCAGGGGAGGTCCCTGACGCACAGTACGTGCTTTACGGGGTGAGTCCGTCGAAAAGGTCACAGTACGACTTTGCCAAGGACTGGCTCACTCTCGCCGCCATCTAAGACGCCATCTGGACCTCCAGAAACCTGCTGGTAGGGAGATGCAGGCAGAGCCACCCATGGCGGTGCTCCGAATGGCTGCAGATACCATACAATCTGCGAGCGGAAAGCCTAGGACGCAGCCATGAAGAAGGGTCGTCTGCACCCACCCGGAGGAGGGAACCGGAGCTACACTGTGGGGGTCCCGGCAGCAACGGCCTGGCTATTCGGGTGGTTGTGGAAAGTAGAAGCAAGAAAGAAGAGGACCCATCTGAGCATCCCAGGCAGAGGACTGGAAGATGCTGCTTGGGAGGGTGGGAAGAAATCCCACTTGAGAAGACAAAGCTGTGCCCCTGCACAATAGTATTGCCCGGTACACATTGGTTAACTGCTGTTAAAAGTGTCGAAAAAAATGTTCAAACATCATATTGTTAGATTATGATATAATGAAATTGTGAATGTATTTAATTGCTGTTAAACATGTCGATAAAAATTGTTCAAACCGCTGAAGAAACATCGCTTTGACATAATGAAGTCAAAAAAGGCCATGGCTTACTGGAAATATATCCTCTGATCTGATGAGACAAATAATAATTTATTTGGCTCAGATGGAAGCATGCATGGCGGCAACCAGGTGAGGAGTACAAACATGTTTGTGTCGTGCCTAAAGTCAAGGGGAAATCACTGGAACTTGGGAGTTGCATTTCATAGATAGATAGATAGATAGATAGATACTTTGTTCATCCCCGAAGGGAAATTCACATTTCCAGCAGCATCCCTGAGCTGAGAACAATCGAGAACAATCGAAAATAACACGGGAGCTGCTGGAGTGGCTGCCATTCGTGACGGCGCCGGAAGAAAAGATTCAATTTGAATCATTTACAAACAAACAAACAATTGAATCATGAAGAGGAACACAAAATGCACTGGAAATACTGGAGCAGATTCCCTCCCTCCAGGAACTGGGTCGCATGGCAATGTTCCTGTCTGACAGTGACTCCATATACACTTGTAAGATGACCAAGGTTTTACCAAAGGGGCTAAGGGTAAATGGGATGGACTGGCCAAGCACGTCTGCAGATCTAAATCCAATAGAACATCTTTGGGGCATCCTCAAGCCGAAGGTGGAAAGGCACAATATCTTGACTATCCCCCAGTTCTGTCATGTTGTCGTGGAGGAGTGGAAGAGCATTCCAGCTTCAATATGTGAGGCTCTGGTTAAATCCATAGCCAGGAGGATTAAAGTGGTTCTGCAAAATCATGGTGGCCACATAAAATATTGAACTTCAGGAACTTGTACTTAGGTGTCTACTCAGTTTTGTTACCAGGGGTTTAGCTACTATGGCTATATTTTGAGTTTTTTTAAGGAGAAAAATAAATTTACACTGCTATTTAAGCTTTACACGGAGTACCTTTATTGTGTCAAGGCGGTGTTACTCAAATAAACATGATGAAATCGCTGCAGAAATGCGAGGGCTGTACTCACTTTTGTGAAATACTGCATATATACTGTACAGGGATGGAGAGTAACATAACGGCGTTACGGTGAAAGGATACAAAATAAAATCAACTGTAATTAGTTACAGTACAGGCAAAAACAAAGTATTCAGCTTACAGTTACATTCCGAGAGCATGGGGATTACTTAACATGATTACAATTTGTGTGAGGTTGCACCATCTTTGGCCCCTTTTATCAATTACTGTTTTTATTGATTTATTAATTTATATTTTTGTGGCCAGTATGTTTTTATCTTTTCGTTGTCATTATTGTATTCTTATTCTAATCATTTGCCATCCGCGCTTTTACATTATGACGACGGTAACAACGATTGCTTCTCTGCTGGCAGTGCTAGGCGGCCTAGCAGAAGAACAAGCATAGAGAAAAATGCATTTACAGGGTGGAAGCTGAAATCTAAATACATCCTCAAGGAAGAAAAGATGAAGAACATCATTGTGCAGTGCAAATCGTGCCGACCAAAAGTTCACATCCTGTCGGCATCGAAGGACTCCACCTCGAACTTGAAAAAACAGCTTCAGATATGATTGCTCATATTCATGTCGTTTCAGCAGATCTTACATTCACTTGGTAAATCAATAGTATTGTCAGGCTGTTAATGCCCTTGTTGAGTAACTAGTTACATTACAATTACATTTTAAACAAGATAACTGTAACAGATTACATTTTTAAAGTAACTTACCCAACACAGACATACATACTTACATACATACATATAATGTAGGCAACACGGCAGTGCAGTGGTTAGTGCGTGTGTGGCACAGTTCTGTGGTCATGGGATCAAGCCTTCCTGTGTGGAATTTGCATGTTCTCCCCGTGCTTGCGTGGATTTCCTGCGGGCACTCCGGTTTTCTCCCACATTTCAAAAACATGCATGTCAGGTTAATTGGCCAGTCCAAATTGTCCCTAGTTCTGAATGAGCGAATGAGTTGTCTGTTTCTGTGTGCCCTGCGACTGGCTGGCAACCAGTTTAAGGTGTCCCTTGCCCAAAGCCCAAAGATAGCTGGGATGAGTTGTCTTTTAGACGCTTTTTTTCTCACACCATTTAATTTTCCAAAAATGAAAGGAAACACTTGCAGTTTTTGAATGGTTTGATAATTTTCCAAAACGAAAAAACAGAAAAACTGTTAGCATGTAGCCTAAATGCCCAGGTTACCTTTGCAATAATTGCACAAAAATGAAAACAAGCAAGCATTGTAAACAAACGTTGGTCGCACAATTCAAGTCATTTATTTGACACATTTAATTATTCATGTATTTATTACAGTACATGTAACGCCTACCAGAGGGCAAGAAGTCAAAAAGGTGGTTGACGGAATGAGAAGAGTCCTCTATAATGTTGATGGCTCTGCCGGGTATCGGCAGCTGGCAATGTCCTCCAGACTGGGCATAGAAAAGCAAATGAGCTTCCGGGCTGTATTGATTACTTTGTCTGCTTCTGTGTTCTCAGCATACCAAACGGTGATGCCGAATGCCAGAATGCTCTCCACTGTGGCTTTGTGGAAGGACACTAGCAACGTCTGATCCACGTTTTTCCTCCAGAGGACTCTCAGGAAGTGGAGTCGCTGCTGGGCTTTCCCCACCACAGCCGTGGTGTTGGCGGACCAGGAAAGGTCGTCAGGGATGTGCAAACCCAGAAGTTGGGAATCGTAGTCTCTCCCCACACAGTCTCCATTTGTGATAAGTGAAGCTAGGTCTGTGCTTGCCCTCCTGAAGTCAAGTACTACTACCTTGGACTTTTAGATGTTCAGTATTAGTTTATTTTCCGAAAACAACCTGGTCAGCGTTTCCACCTCCTTCTTGTATGCCGCGTCATCCCCATCAGAGACTAGTCCAACAAACTCCACAGTGGCTACAAAGCACAAGGAAGTATTTACCAATTATGGAGTCTCAGTGACCAAACAGCACCATTATCTTCTCAATTCTTTGACCGCTCATTTACAAGGTTTTTGTGGGTACCCGTAGCAGCAAGATAATGGACAATATTGCGAGCTACCCCTTAGCGAGGCTTATGTTACATGAAAACTTCTTGACCTACAAGTATATATTACAAAATATACATTTCTAAAAATAAGCAATGTTAAGTCAAGTCATGTTTATTTGTATGGGGGTTTTAGCCCTTAATCACAAAGAGTCCAAAGGGCTGCACAGATCAAAGACTATTGCAAACTACAGACTATTATGACACCATCCCCTCATCTAAACATAAAATATAGGTTATTCATATGCTAAAGAATAAAAGTGTGTTTTAAGCTTCACATTTACCATGATTACGGACGGTCCCGAAGACTTATAACTTAGCTAGCTCCGGTTCTGCATCCACAATAGGCCCCCTCGTCACGTCAGCACGAGAATTCTTTGGGGCAAGGAGTTGATTCCTCGAATAAACGCATTTTTGTGCGTTAAAACCCATAAAAATAGGATAGAAAGTAATCCAAAGTGTAGTTGTCAAACGGGACCACATAACTCCACAAGGTGACGCACTCCCTGAATGATTATTGGTCGTTAGAATATTTCAACTTAAAACGTATTAGTACAATGAGTCCCCTGACGCACACAACAAAATGCGCTTCACTGTATAGTGTATACCAAAGTAAGAGTACAAAAATACATTGTGATTGGTTGGAACTCCACCATCTAGTGTCAAGTCAAGCCAAGTCATGTTTATTTGTACAGCCCTTAATCACAAAGAGTCTCAAAGGGCTGCACAGATCAAAGACTAGAAAGTACACAAAAGGCCAAGCTAAGGGCTTAGCATAGGCCAAGCTAAGGACCTAGCATCAAAGCCTAGCTAACTTCATAGATAGTACATAATGCCAGGATCACGGTAAGCCCACAACAGTATACAAGTTCAGAGTCACGGTCCACTCATCTAAAACTTAAATGAGGGCAAAAATACATATATTATCAACATAAAATATAGATTATTCATATGCTATAGAGTAGAAGTGTGTTTTAAGCTTAGATTTAAACATTTCCACTGAGGTTGCAGATCGAATCTCAGGGGGAAGGGTATTCCACAGCACCGGGGATGGATTGGAGAACGCTCTCGAACCTGCGGATCTCTTCTTGGCTCTTGGGATCACTAGTAGACCAGCATTTTCAGAGAGAAGGCTTTGGACCGGAACAGAAGGGGAAATTAAATCTGTAAGATAGGAGGGAGCAAGTCCATGCATGATTTTGTGTAATACCAACAGAACTTTAAAATCACATCTTAAGCTAACAGGGAGCCAATGCAGGTCTGCTAAAATCGGGGTAATGTGATCAAACTTTCTTGTCTTAGTGAAAAGGCTCGCTGCAGAATTTTGTACGAGCTGAAGGCTCTTGATTCTGTACTTCGGGAGACCAGAGAGTAGTGCATTACAGTAATTGAAACGGGAGGTAAATGACGCATGAATTATAATCTCCGCATCTGACTGAGACAGGATAGGGCCAATTTTAGCAATATTGCAATGATGGAAAAGTTGTTTTAGTAATATTCTTAACGTGTATTTGAAAGGACAGAGCGGTGTCAAATAAGACACCTAAATTTTTGACCGAGTCACTCTGGGTGATAATACATTTGTTAATGTTCAGAGACGTTTTTGAGAACAAGTCACAGCATTTAGATGGACCAATAACTAGCATTTCGGCCTTTTCAAAGTTAAGGCGCAAGAAGATGAGTGACATTCATTCTTTTATCTCAGTGAAGCAGGTCTCAAAATTTCCACCTTTTAGTGTGGCAGATACCTCCATCGGAAGATATAGTTGAGTGTCATCTCCGTAACAAAGGAAACTGATATTATACTTGCGAATAATATCACCTAATGGAAGCATGTTAATGCTGAAAAGAAGGGGGCCAAGTAATGAAGCCTGCGGAACACCACAGGTAACACTAAAGGGCTCAGATGTCATTTCACCATACTGTATTTAACACAGTGTGTCCTATCTGACATGTAGGATCTGAACCATAAGAGGACGGTTCCTGAGAAACCAATTACTTTTTCCAACCGTTCTGGTAAGATTTTATGGTCCACAGCGTGTAAGGCAGCACTAAGGGGAAATATCTGGGACAATATTATTCTAATTGCAAGACACAAGGCAAAAACAAAAAAAAGTCACCATCACCTATCAAAAACGGTGCAAAGGCAAAAAAAGGAACGCATGCTGTACATGGCAGCAGATAAACTAACTTAACCTACGCAGCCCGATGATCAAAGCACGCAACTCGGACTAAACAGTCAGAAGTCCCCCAGCGACCGGGTAAGCTAAGTTCTGATTTCTCCGAGCAGAAATGAGCGCTTTGCAATCGCCGTCTGTGTTTCAACGGAATGCGCAATTGTTTTGAGTCTTCGTTGTCATCCGGTGATGACAACGAAGACTCAAAACAATTGCGCATATAATCCCCATAAGAATGAAAGGACTATGTTTTCTTTGTTTTTAGTATTTAAAAAAAACACAAATGGCTAACAAAGACAACTTTGGCACACGGAACATTTATTAATATGATTGGCAAATTATTTTCCTCTTACCATTTCAAGAACAAGGTTGCAGTCATATTAAGACCAAGAAACAATTAAATCTTTGAAATGTAAACAAAGGGTTAAGGGGAACATAAGTTTATCTTGGGCCCCTTTAACAACTTGGACAGTGTGTACAAATATTACATTTAAAAATAAATCACTCGGATGAAATTATATAAACTTCTGACATTCAGATTACTGGTAAAATCCAAATTTAGTTGTTAACCAAATTTGGTTCACTGATTTAACAATAAATATTGTCGACAGAACAATCTTCAAAGAAGGTCCAGTCACAGATATGCCTATATGTGATACAATATCAAGGAATCCAGATAAAGCCATGATGCTTTGAATACAGATGGAACGGGAGATCGACAGACGGGTCGGTGCAGCGTCTGTCGTCATTCGGACCCTGTACCGGTCCGTCGTGGTGAAGAGGGAGCTGAGCCGAAAGGCAAAGCTCTCGATCTGCGTTCCTACCCTCACCTATGGTCATGAACTTTGAGTCATGACCGAAAGAACTCAATCCCGGATACAAGTGGCCGAAATGAGTTTCCTCCGCAGGGTGGTTGGGTTCTCCCTTAGAGATAAGGTGAGAAGCTCAGTCATCCGGGAGGGACTCTGTGTAGAGCCACTACTCCTCCACGTTCAGAGGAGCCAGTTGAGGTGGCTCGGGCATCTAATAAGGATGCCTCCTGGACGCCTCCCTCGGGAGGTGTTCCGGGCATGTCCCACCGGCAGGAGGCCCCGGGGGCACCCCAGGACACGTTGGAGAGACTATGTCTCTCGGCTGGCTTGGGAACGCCTCGGGGTCCCGTCGGATGAGTTGGAGGAGGTGGCTGGGGATAGGGACGTCTGGGCTTCCCTTTTAACGCTGCTGCCCCCGCGACCCGACCTCGGATAAGCTCCACTGTGGATAATAATTTTCTATAATTATACATAAAAAAGATAACACCAATTCTAAAATAAAGTTTAGACCAATCACTTATGTCAGAAGTACATGAATCATGCATTCAAAGTGGCTGTGTTTACTTAAATGCGAATGCTAACTAAGCACATATCAAGCAGTGATCAGCAGTGATCACTGCCAATTTCACCACCACACTTATGAAACTGAGCTTTCACCCGACATGAGAACCTTTGACCACAAACTGAACAAGAAAAAGGATTTTCACCAGTGTGAGTTCTTGTGTGTCTTTCCAAATATGTTTTACGGCTAAATTCTTTACCACAATTTAAGCAGGCGAAAGGTTTTTCGCTCGTGTGGGTTGTTGTGTGGCTTTTCAAGTGTCCTTTGCGATTGAATTTTAGACCACAAACTGAGCAAGAAAAAGGTCTCTCATCAGTGTGGATTCTTGCATGATTTTTTAGGTTCTTGCCCTCAGCGAATTTTTGACCACAAACTGAGCATGGAAAAGGTTTTTCACCAGTGTGTGTTCGAGTGTGGTTTTTTTAAGTTTCCTTTTTGATTGAATTTTTTACCACAAACTAAGCAGGCAAACGGGTTTTCACCAGAGTGGATTGTTATCTGTTTTTTTAAGCTCGTACTCCGAGTAAAATGTATACCACAAATTGAGCAGACAAAAGGTTTCTCACCAGTGTGGGTCTCAATGTGGCTCTTTAAGTTTCCTTTCCAACCGAATCTTTGACCGCAAACAGCACAGGCAAAAGGTTTCTCACCAGTGTGGACTATCATATGGCGTTCCAAACGATACTTGAACAGGTTTTCCCACACTGAAAACATACAGCACCTTCCAACATTTTGGTGCCATTAATGCGTGCGGAGTCAGACATGTCACCATCATCTGTTGTCATGTGTTGACGGGACCTGCTCCTTGTTGGCTTTTTCCTGTTTTTCTTTTTATGTTGACCTTGTTCTTTGGAGGTTAAATGGGCCTCAGTCACAGGCAAATCTGTGAAATGTTCCTCCTCTTTATGGTGAACAAGCTCCACTCTCTCCTCCTCTTTAATGTGATCAGGGTCCAAATTATCCTCCTTTTTAATGCCAGCCTCCAGTTGCCAAGGAAGATGATAGTCTTCACAGATGTCTATGGGATACACGACAAATGGTTTAGTAAAATTCCCATGTACCAAAAAATAATATTTAACAGGTAAAACATCCCTAAATGTTTATTACGTTTGTGTTTCTCTTTTTTTCCGTTCCCACATAACGTATACAGTAAGGCTGCAAGTTGCAGTTGAATAAATGGTCTTTATTGTCATACAAAAGGACAACAAAATTGGAGGGCTATTCCTTTCAGTGTAAAAAAACTATTAAGAGGCTGGGAAGATACACGCTGGAGTCAGGGGTCCCTGTGACCTCTGCAATGTCTTCGTGATGAATAAAATACAAGAGTCACAATTGAAGCGGGTTTCCACGTGTAGTAATTCCAACTTGTTCGTTTCATGTGTAATAGATCTGGCGTTTTTGACTAGCCACATTCGGCAGTGGTGGCTAAAGAGCTTTTAGCCTAGCAGTTAGCTTTCCCTTCTGACGCCGCCTCAGTCAATTCCCGGAAGCGATCAAAGTCCAGGGAGCACCGGCTGGTGATCAGCTTTTCTTTGTGGTCTTCTGATTTCCCTCTGAGTCCAATTTAATTGATGAATTTATTTTCAATGTAATGATCTGATAAAACTACAGGCTGTCACATTCGTTTTGATGGCCAGTCGTGCGCCTGGCTGCTTGACTGAGCGCTTACAGCTTCCGGGTTCGCTGATTAAAGGTCTTTTTGAGGTCCTTGGACCTTCAGTTCTAAATATTATAAACATATCACTCTCCTCACCTGTAGTTCCAGGGGCTTTTAAGTCTGCTGTTATTAAACCTACACTGAAACGACCCAACCTTGATCCAGAAAGCTTATGTAATTATAGACCTGTGTCAAACCTACCATTTCTTTCTAAGTACTTGAAAAAGTTGTGGCACAGGAGCTGAATGATTCTATATCCGATAACAATATATTTGAATCAATGCAATCAAGATTCAGGGCTAATCACTCTACTTAGACAGCCCTGATTAAGGTAACCAATGATCTTCTACTGGCAATAAACTCGGGCGCTTCATCACTCTTGCTGCTGCTGGACCTTAGTGCTGCTTTTGACCCTGTGGACCATAATATCTTACTAGAACGGTTGGAAAAAATGCATTGGTCTCTCAGGAACCTTCCTCTTATGGTTCAGATCCTACCTCTCAGATAGGACGCACTGTGTTAAATATGGTGAAATGACATCTGAGCCCTTTACTGTAGCCTGTGGTCTTCTGCAGGTTTCAGTACTTGGCCCCCTTCTTTTCAGCATTTACATGCTTCCATTAGGTAATATTATTCGCAAGTATAATATCAGTTTCAATTGCTACGCAGATGGCACTCAACTATATCCTCTGACTGAGGAATCTGCCACACTAAACTGTGGAATTTTGGAGGCCCGCTTCACTGAGATAAAAGAATGAATGTCACTCAACTTCTTGCGCCTTAACTTTGAAAAGAAAGAAATGCTATGACTTGTTTTCAACAACGTCTCTGAATATTGGCAAATATAATATCACCCAGAGTGAGTCAGTTAAAAATCTAGGTGTCACATTTGACCCCAATCTGTCTTTTTAACGCACATGAAGAATATGACTAGAACAGCTTTCTTCCATCTTCGCAACATTGCTAAAATTTGTCCTATGCTGTCTCAGTCAGATGCGGAGATTATAATTCACGCGTTTGTTACATCCCGTCTCGATTACTCCAATGCACTACTCTTTGGTGTCCCGAAGTCCAAAATCAAGAGCCTTCAGCTGGTACAAAATAACTAAGACAAGAAAGTTTGATCACATTACCCCGATTTTAGCTAACCTGCATTGGCTCCCTGTTAGCTTAAGATGTGATTTTAAGGTTCTGTTGGTATTGTACAAAATTATGCTTGGACTTGCTCCCTCATATCTTTCAGATTTAATTTCCCCCTGTTTTCCGGCCTTCGCTCTGAAAACGCTGGTCTACTAGTGATCCCAAGAGCCAAGAAGAGGATTTACAGAAAGTGTGCAATAATGACTTAAACAAAAGTAGCCAGGTGCATAAATTTGGGCACCCTTGTTGTTTTATTGATTTGAATCCCTTTAGCACTAATTATTGGAACACAACATTTATTTGGTAAGCTTATTGACCTTTGACCTACATACACAGGTGAAACCAATCATGAGAAAGAGTATTCAAGACGGCCAGTTGCAAGTTGTTCTCCTCTTTGCATCTTCTCTGAAGAGTGGCAACGTGGGAGCCTAAGAACAACTGTCAAATGACCTGAAAACAAAGATTGTTCAACATCATGGTTCAGGGGAAGGATACAAAACGCTAGCTTAGAGATTTCAGCTGTCAATTTCCACTGTGAGGAAAGGAGTGAGGAAATGGAAGTTACAGGCATAGTTGTAGTTAAAGCCCGGAGTGTCAGGCCAAGAAAAATCTCAGATAAGCTGAGGCGAAGGATGGTGTAAACAGTCAAATTCAACCCACAGACCAGCTCGGAAGACCTACAACATGATCTTGCTGCAGATGGTGTCACTGCGCATCGTTCAACTATTCAGCACACTTTGCACAAGGAGATGCTTTATGGGAGAGTAATGCGGCAAGAGCCTTTTCTGCAGACATGCCACAAACAGAGTCGCTTGAGGTATGCAAAAGCACATTTGGACAAGCCAGCTTCATTTTGGAATAAGGTGCTCTGTGGACTGATGAAACTAAAATTGAGTTATTTGGACATAACAAGGAGCGGTATGCATGGTGGAGGAAGAACACAGCATTCCAAGACAAACAATTGCTACCCACAGTAAAATTTGGTGGTGGTTCCATCATGCTGTGGGGCTGTGTGGCTAGTGCAGGTACTGGCAAACTTGTTAAAGTGAAGGTCGCATGGATTCCAGTCAGTATCAGCAGATTCTTGCGAACAATGTTCTAGAATCAGTGACAAAGCTGAAGTTGCGCCCGGCCTGGATGCTTCAACAAGACAACAACCCCAAACACTGCTCAAATTCTACTAAGGCAGGGGTGGCGAACAAGTTTGACACAAAGAGCCAAAATTTTTAACTGTAAGAGTCAAAGAGCCACACCATGCACTGACCTGCCATGACAGACAGACACACACAAACACACACAATTAAAGACATTATTTCCCACAACACACTCCACTCCTTAAAATACAACAAGCATTGTTCTTGTGTTTGTGTTTATTTCAAGGAAAGTATCCACCCTGAATACACACAAAAATAAAATAAACATGAAACAAGGCAAAGAGCCACAGTATATAGAAAATATGATGAGGTAAAGAGCCGCATGCGGCTCTAGAGCCACGTGTTTGCCACCCCTGTACTAAGGCATTCATGCAGAGGAAGTAGTGCAATGTTCTGGAATGGCCATCTCAGCCCCCAGACCTAAATTTAAATGAAAATCTTTGGTGTGATTTAAAGCGGGCTGTCTGTGCTCGGAAACCATCAAACCTGACTGAAATGGAGATGTTTTGTAAAGAAGAATGGTCAAAAATAACTTCAACCAGAATCCAGACCCTCATTGGAAGCTATAGGAAGTGTTTAGAGGCTGTTATTTCTGATATTTTATTATTATTTTATTATTTTATTTTATAGATATTTTTATTCGTGTTACCTTATTAAAACTTTTTATAGATAATATAATTATATTTGTCATCATTTTAGAGTTTGGGGCTGGATTAAAAAGCCTAATGAGCCGCAAATAGCCATCATTCAGTTTTTATATGAAACATTTCTTTGCAGGTAGGTGTGAGTGATAGGAAAGAGTGAGTCACGTCACAATTTAATTTGTATTTTTTTAATTCAACATGGCTTATGCAATATTATTCCTTGTAAAATGTGCAGTCAGGCTATTATGCAGATGTCTGTCCTTGTCCCATTTGTTATAAAGGAAAAAAGACATGTTAATTAAAATGGTTCTAAATGTCACTGTCATTATGACATCTTTTTCGAAAAATGATTTTTTCCTAAGAGAATTAAAAAAAAAAACACTTTTTTTTCAAATAGTCATTGGAGATTTTTTTTTAAAAACAACGGTACCTTTACTATTGAAAATTTTATAAAACAATTGCTTAGAATTTTTCATAGTTTCCTGCCCCCAATAAGCAGGTTGGCACCTTGGCAGCACAGCTGCTATTGGTTTGTGAGTGTGTGTGTGTCAGTGTGTGTGAATGGGTAAGAGTGAAGCACATTGTAAAGCACTTTGGGAAGTCTTCGTTGACTTTAAAAGCGCTATATAAATGCAGACCATTTACCATTTACTTGACTTGACTTCAAGGTACTTCTCAACATAGCCACCAGGTGGCAGCTATTTTGTGATCCGGAAGTGGTTTGGGATTGCTCCCACCTTCCTTGTCCTTTCGAGTCGGTCCTAGGTTGTTTCTGGACACGTTGTGTTCCGCTCCAACCGTGGAGAAAAGCTCCATTTATGTTGTTTAAAACCTACTGTAAGCTTAAAACTCAACTCAAATGTGCTCAAGAGCGAAAGGGAAGTTTAAAGAAGAGCTCTGGAGAGCGCAAGAAGAGACCAAGCGAGAATATAGACAGCCAGCCGATGTTAGCAAGCAGCTTCGAGTTGTGAGAGCAGGTTGGTCATTTTAGTTTACACACTATTTTTGATACCTTATTCTTGGCTCCGGAAGTACATTGTATTATATATGTAAGTTATTGAATTATGACAGAAGAGACTCACTGGGGAATTGTGTGACAAGCACGGCTATGTTGGCGTCCGGTGGTGTGTTTAAATCCGTCTCTCTCTATCTCTCTATATCTATCTATCTCTCTGTCTATCTCTATCCATCCTCTGCACCGCTTATCCTCAGTAGGGTCGCAGGGGTGCTGGAGCCCATCCCAGTCTTTCTTTTTTTCTTCCTTTCTTTACGTTGAGTGTTCTCATACCCTGCATTCGCCAAAACCACATAACACAACTTAACAGGTTTGTGTGTCTTACTTCGCAAACAGCAGATAGAGGAGTCAGATTTTAAATTGAATTCAAACATTTGATTCTACAGGGAAATCTAATAAGAAAAAAATGTCCAAAAAAACTGCAAACAAGAAGTTTATTTCCCTCTCGGGCAGGGGGCGTGCGAGAGAGTGTTGAGCGTGCTGTGTGTGTATATCTCCGCCCATCCCTACTGCTCACCCAGTCACATTTTTCTGGGTGCTGTTGTGTCACTTTTGAGTGTTCAGTTTGTTCTCTGAATTCTTGTAACCATATATCGTATTAACAGAGAACACACATTGTTTCATTTAATGGATTTCTTGATTTGCGGCCCGCCAAATTATATTTATCCTGAGCATTCTAGATTAGCCTTGCCCATTCCACTGCCAACAACCACGTACATTCGGTTCGGTGTCGCCTGCCACTAATTTGCGGAAAATGTGTGACTTTGGATGTTAATTTTCCTCAATGGAATTAAATAAATGAAGGAAATATTTTCTTTTTTAAATTTTACCACAATGGCTATTTTATTCCTGCGACTGCAGGTTTTTTCTTTTTTTCTTTCTTTTACAATACGGCTACTATAGCCAGTGTTGGGCACATTACTTTGAAAAAGTAAGTTTAGTTACTTTTTGGAAGGAGTAGTGAGTCATTGAGTCAGTAACTTACTCTAAAGTAAAAATATTTAGTTACCAGGGGAAGTCACTATTTCCGTTATCTTTAAAATAAGTTGTCGTACATCAAAGAAGTTGAAATGTTCTGAGCAGTACTCGATCTGCAACCTCAGTGGAACTGTTAACATCTAGGCTCAAACCACACTTGTATTCTATAGCTTATGGATGACCTATGTTTCATGTTGACGTGTCTGTGTATTGTTTGTTGTTGTTGTGGCAACATCCATTGCAGCTTGGTTTCTTCATTTTCCGCTTGCTGATGTTTTGAGTTTTTCGTTGCCCTCATGTATGTTTTAGATCAGGGGATGGTGTAATGATAATCTATGGAATGTGATCCCTTTGACACTTGTGAATCAGGGCTTTACAAAAACACGCCTTGACTTGACTATTCGATTCAGTTTAATGTAAAAGAACAGACAGGTAGTTGTCCTATCAAACCTTTTAATATTTATTAGACCTCACCAGCAACAGATTTATCCTACACCAAAGTGCAATAAAAATAAACAGTAGACAATATGATAAAATAATAATTAACAGTAAACAATATAAAGTGAGTTTAACAAATTAAATCCAACTTTTGAAACCTGAGTCACCTGGTCAAGTAAACATAGCCTTCCGTACTTTAAGTATTTTCTTCATTTAATTGTAAAACAATGTAAAGGGAATTCACTTATAGAATAAATCACAAACTCAAATCGGACAACATGTCAAGTAGAGATATGTTGCTGTACTCCAAGTATTTTTACACAACAAAACTAAACAGTTCAACAATATAAAGTGCGTTTAACACTGCAGTGTAAAATAAATATATCAAACCCTAACAACCTGGATAATATTTTGTTCACAAAAAAGTCAACAGTAAAACAATATAAAGTGTCCAGTCCCTCTCACTAGTTCTCTTTCTCACTCCCATCCCTCCCTCTGTCTCTATCCTCCTCTCTCTATCTCTCTATCTCTCTATTCCTCTGTCTCTCTATCCTTCTGTCCCTTGCTGTCTCTCTGTATCTTTCTCTCTGTCTTTCTCTCCCTGTCTGTCTCTTGTTCTGTCTCTCCCTATGTCTCTCTCTCTCTCCCTCTCTGTCTTTCTCTCTGTCTGCGTCTGTCTCTGTGTCTGTCTGTATCTCTGTGTCTCATTTTCTTTGAAAGCGGACAAGATTTTGGAACAATTAGTGTTTAAAGACGCAGGAACCATTGAAAAAGAATTCTACATTTATTTCATCAAATCAGATATTAGTGTTGTGAATTTAATAGCGCTCTTACTTTTTGTGTTATGGTAGGACGGTCTCCATTGTGTGACGTTATCACGCATCGTTTTATGTTGTTGTGGATTGCTGCTATGTTAGGTTGAATGAGAGCCGTGTTCAAGTTAACTTGTTGTTGGTGAATAAATATGCTAAAAGGCTGACTGAGGATGTCCTTCTTATCTTGCTTACACAAAAGACTGCACATAGCCTTAACAAGAAACAACATGCTGATTTATACTAAACACCCACCCCCAGTGGAGTCATAAGAGGTATGTGAGCTATTTTCGAAGGTGACAAATTAACAAAGCAAAGTAGATTCGCTATGGCTGGTAGTTTCTTAAATTTATTAAAAGTAACGTACCACTTTTGACCGTCAGTAATGGTTACGGCATAAAAAAATAATTGGATCCCCCCGTCACTGAAAAAAATAACGGCAATATTCCCAACACTGACTAACGAATACTGTAGGGCTCCCACAACGAATCGATCAAATAAAATAAAATAGATTAATAAAAGCATTGACAACTACCTCATCGATGTATTGTGTTGCGCAATTTATAAGCCACTAAGCACGTTAATCAATGCAAATAAGTGCGTTGGATCTCGTTGTGAAGTTGTAGTGCTATCTTGGTCCGACAGAGGGCGCCTTAAGATCGGTTTTATAAAAGTAGCTTACTTTTCCAAAAAATCATTTTTATTGAACGTTGCATCATTACAAACCAAATTGACATTCAAATACTTTAAAGTTAAGAAGAGAGCAGAAAGTGCTGCAGAAATAGTTAAAAAAATAAAAATAAAATAAAATGTGAAGTACATTGTAAAGCGCTTTGGGAGGTCTTCATTAACTTGAAAAGCGCGATATAAATGCACACTTTTTACATTTCAAATATATAAATGAAAAATAATATGACATATTTATCTCAACACAAGGGGCATTCTTTTAACCATATTGTATATTAATTGCAGATTGGGAATTTTGATTATATTCAAAGATTCAACCCCCAAAAAACAATCGTTAACAACAGGTTTAAAAGTGGGTTTTACATTTTTGCGGATACAATATAATTGCTTGCACAGTGCTTATTGGATGTTTAAAGCTTTGGAAATAGTTTTGTATCCAAATCCAGCTTTAAACTTCTCCACAACAGTAGTTGGACATGCCTGGTTTGTTCCTCGTTCTTCATGATGCTCTCTGCGCTTTAAAAAGACCTCTGAGACTATCACTGTGCAGGTGCATTTATACAGAAACTTGATTACACACAGGTGGATTCCATATATCATCGTTGTCATTGAGATCAACATTGAATTATTCAGAGATCCTCACTGAACTTCTGGACAGAGTTTGCTGCACTGAACGTAAAGGGGCTGAATAATTTTGCGCACCCACTTTTTTGTTTTTTAATTGTTAAAAAAGATTAAAATAGGGAAGATGTATGGAGCCAAATACAGGACCGTTCTGGAAGAAAACCTGATGGAGTACGCAAAAGACCTGAGACTGAGACAGAGATTTGTCTTCAAACAACACAATGATCGGAAACATAAAGCAAAAGCTGCTATGGAATAGTTCATCCAAAACATATCACAGTGTTAGAATGGCCAGGTCAAAGTCCAGACCTCAATCCAATTGAGAATTTGTGGAAAGAACTGAGAACTGCTGTTCACAAATGCTTTCCACCCAACCTCACTGAGCTCGAGCTGTTTTGCAAGTAGGAATGGGCAAAAATATCAGTTACTCGATGTGCAAAACTGATAGACATACCCCAAGCGACTTGCAGCTGTAATCGCAGCAAAAGGTGGCGCTACAAAGTATTAACTCAATGGGGCTGAATAATTTTGGACACCCACTTATTCGTTTTTATTTGTTAAAAAACTTTAAAAAGTTTAAAATATCCAATTAAGTGTTTTTCACTTCATGATTGTGTCCCACTTATTGTTGATGTTTCACAGGAAATTATAGTTTTATATTTTTATGTTGGAAGTCAGAAATGTGGCAAAAGTTCACAAAGTTCAAGGGGGCCAAATAGTTTAGCAAGCAACTGTATAGAATAGAATAGAATAGAATATACCTTTGTTGTCATCGTTACAAAATGGGTTAACATATTGTGACAACGAAATTGGGCATAACACTCCAGTTTTACACATTCACAGTGAGGTATGAGCCAAGAAGATAAAGGAACAGAGAAGATAAGGTTATAAAACAAGGGGGATAAGGCTATAAGTATAATTTACATGGTATTTACACAAGAAATGTCGGCATGTGGGATGTTACAAACAGTGTTGTCGTGATACCGTTGGTATCGTAAGGGTTGTGCAATATTGCATTTGGTGCAAAGTCATCATAGTGCATGTATATGTATGTATATATATATATATATATATATATATATATATATATATATATATATATATATATATATATATTATATATGTGTATGTGTATATGTATGTATATATATATATGTATATGTGTATATAATCAGAATATATAACAGAACAACACTTTAAAATCCAGTTTATTATAAATCTACTTATAACATTCATTGCATGTATATGACATCGCTGTTTTCCATCTGCCATCAGTATGTACCTGTATTTACTCATTTTCATTCATGCATGTTTGCGTTGTCTACTACAAGCCACTTGAAGTCCTCTTTCCACGATGCTTTTAATGTAGGTTTGACGTTTTGTAGCGTCATAAATTTTGTTAGCTTCTTTCTAATCTTTCTTCTGGGGCTGAGGTTTTGGCTTGAGTCCTAACCACTTATCGATTTTTCTTGTGTTCTCTGTGCATCTACTTTGGAAAATGATATGCAAATGCACAACCTTATAACGCTCGGGAAAGTCCGAAAGCACAAAGTTATTCGATGCAGGCTTCTGATCGGCTGCCGAGAATGCAAATGGACTCCATGCACGACTTACTTCCGTGTTCGAGTAAGGATAGTTAGTCATTTCCGGTCTCTCGTAAACGGCACAAACAAAGCGCTAAATAAGGTCACGGCGGAGGTAACTTATACACGCTGTTTGTTGGTGTTCCCGAAGATCACTGTAAATGATGTCCGGAGAACTGTCTGAGTGTAGCACCACAGACCAAACTTGAAAAAGCAAGAGTAACTGCGTCACATTTCAGGGAGGTCAATCAGTCATGTTGCTCCAAGCAAAGAGAAAACCTGTCAGAAAGACTCATCCGAGGAACACGACAAACTGAACACATGAATAGGGGTCTGCAGATAGAATCAAATGCCTTAAAGAATTATGCCATTTTAAAAAATGTGAACTTTTTTAAAACGGGCTAGTGGTTCATCCAGATGCACTGTGGTTGGGTGCATCACCTGATGGGCATGGTATATGACCCTATCGAGAGACCATCAGTCGGGCTCGTTGAAATTAAATGCCCAAATATACAAAGTTACATTGATTGCAAGTACCTCAAAATCGATCATGGTGTGAATACGCTGAAAGAAAGCCATTGCCATTATTGGCAAGTCCAGGGGCAGTTGCTGATTCCAGGACTTAAATGGTGTGACTTGGTTATCTTTGCCAATGAAGACATTTTTGAGCAGCGCATTCACAGAGACAATGCTGTGTTGCAATGTATGAAACAAAAAGTTGATTTGTTTTTCTTGTATATATGTCAAAATACCTTTCAATGTGCAAATAATAAGTTGACATGGAACAGATTTCAATGCAATACTTGCGGTGGTTAGCGCATGTGCGGCACAGTTCTGAGGTCATGGGTTCAAACCCAGCTACCAACCTTCCTGTGCGGAGTTTGCATGTTCTCCCCGTGCTTGCGTAGGTTTCCCCCGGGCACTCCGGTTTCCTCCCACATTCCAAAAACATGCACGTCAGGTTAATTGGCTGGTCCAAATTGTCACTAGGTGTGAATGAGCGAGCGAATGCCCTGCGTGCCCTGCGACTGGCTGGCAACCAGTTCAGGGCGTCCCATGCCCACTGCCCGGAGATGGCTGGGATGGGCTCCAGCACCCCCCACGACTCTACTGAGGATAAGCGGTGCAGATAATGGATGGATGGATGTACTGTTTTCTCACATTTTGTATGTTTTAGAATTTGAGTATCCCTGTAAGTGGACACATTCAAGATAGATTCAGAAAATACTGCAAAATGTAAAGCCTGAGAAAATCTGATTCTTCCAGAAAGATTTCCTACAGGCCTTCTTCAAGACCTGGCAACCCTTTTTATTACACTAGACAGTTTAAAAACTAAGCAACGATGAGGTTTGAGCTGCACTGTATAAAACTTGTTTTTTCCGTTTCCTTTTATTATTTTTTCCTTTACTTCTATTTATTCCTCCTATACTAAATCAATTGATTATTACTGTTATAATTTATTGACTTTATACGTCTTAATGTTATCATACAACTATCTCCCCTTTTCTTATATTTTTCATTTCCATAATCAGTTATTTTAGTTTTTTGGGTGGTGTGAACGTTTGGCTGAATGTTTTGCTATGTGGGAAGTTGCGTATACTCACATTGGCACCTGTGTTGGCAACCTGGTCAATGTAAGTCCTCTGTCTTCCTCAGTTGTCTGTAATATAATGAACAAATAAAATATTCCAATTTACTGCAATTCTTTTCTCCCCCTATGCTTTTGCTGTAAAAAAAATACCTTTTTTATGTGAAGAGATTTTCCAAAAGCCTATGTGTCTTGTGTACCGTAGACGTCAGTGAGGAGTATTTTCTTCCTTGGCAAGAGGAGCCAAAGTCGCCTGAGATTAAAAAGGAGGAGGATGATTTGGAGCCTGTTGATGTCAAAAAGGAGGAAGAGAACATGGAGTCTGTTGATGTTAAAAAGGAGGAACATTTCATAGAGTTGCCTGTGACTAGGGCCGGTTTAACCTCTCAAGATCAAGGTCAATGGGACGAAAACAACGGGAAAGATTCTCCTAGCATCTCCTGTCAACAGGGGAGAACAGATGATGACGACACGTCCGACTCTGCATTCACTGACGGCGACGAACAATCGGAAGGTGACAACACATGTTCTTTTTGTGGGAAAAGGTTTGGGCGCAAGTCTCATTTAAAATCCCATTTGATAGCGCACACTGGAGAGAAACCCTTTGCCTGCTCCGTTTGCGGTCAGAAATTTGCCCAGAAATCACATTTAAATAGTCACACAAGAACCCACACTGGTGAAAAACCTTTTGCCTGCTCAATTTGTGGGCAAAATTTTACTCAGAGTGGGACCTTAAAAAGGCACACAAGAACCCACACTGGTGCAAAACCTTTTGTCTGCTCGATCTGTGGACAACATTTTACCCAGGGTGGAACCTTAAAAAGGCACACAAGAACCCACACTGGTGAAAAACCATTTACCTGTTCTTTTTGTGGGCAAAATTTTACCCAAAGTGGCACCTTAGAAAGGCACATAAGAATCCACACTGGTGAAAAACCTTTTGCTTGCACAGTTTGTGGTAAACAATTCAGAGAGAACAGAGCCTTGAAAGGCCACACAAGAACCCACACTGGTGAGAAACCTTTTGTCTGCTCAGTTTGCGGGCAAAAATTTAGTCTGAGTGTAAACTTGAAAAGCCATACAAGAACCCACACTGGTGAAAAAACGTTTGCTTGCTTAACTTGTGGTCAGAAATTCAGCCAAAAGAGATATTTGAAAAACCACTCAAAAAGTCACACTGGTGATAATCCTTATTAGCCTGATTGGTTTGAGGCAAAAAAACAAATACAGAGAGCAGGGCCTTAAAACACACGCACAAGAACCCACACTGGTGAGAAATCTTATTCCTACAAACATTTGCAGTGAAAATTTTAACCTCAAAGGAAACAAAAAAATACAAAAGAATCAACACTGGTGAGAAAACTTTTGCCTGGTCAGCTCGTTGCAAATTTTTCCCCCCGGAAATCACAAGGACAAAAAAATATTTTATTTTATTTCAAATCCGGCGCAGAATGTGTAGTGTTCCTCGCCACAATTGTGCAAATATGTTGCAAAATATTCGACGAGCCAGGGACTCAAGAAATTTAGTCTCAAAGTTGACCGATTTGGCTCAAATCCTCTAGAGATGTGATGTCATTCCCTCTAATACTTGGCTGCCTCTATCATATTACTCACTGCATAGCAAAGCACATATTTTTTACAATGCTTAGTTTGAGCCAAAAAAGTGAAACAAAATGTTTGATTTTTAATTCAATATTAGGGGCGAACGTTGTACACATTATGCCCTATACTCAAATAAATACGGTAATTGAAAAAAAGGTAAACAAAATTAAAGCCTTAACATACATTGTTAATTTGTTTTGACTTAATCTATTTCATAAATGTTTAAAGTCATATGGACGGAGGGCCAAATGAGAAAAAATTGCTACACGCTGATTGCTGGACTGATCGAATGTGAAATATTTAAAAATGATGCATATAGTCGGGTGAACCCAATTGAACCTATTTAAAACCTCCATCCATTTTCTGCGCCGTCTGTCCTTACTGTGGTCGAGGGGACTAAAACCCAACCAATATACTCCAAAATAATTAGATAAATAAAGCAATATTTTTATATGGCTTTGTCAGTAATCTTTCATTTTCAGCACACAATACACAAATGACAAATTTATTTCGTAATAAAATGCCCAAAAAATGAACATTAAATGAAAGAAGCCGACATTATTCAGGCACCATGAATAAACCACGTCTTCTGTTTTGGCAAAAGAGGGCAAAATATACTTCAAAGACAAAAATGAATAGCAATTTTCTATCATTCTCATCTGAAATCTAAAAAGTACAATTTGTTTGAAATATAATGAAATAATTGTCAAAATTGCACTTTCTTTAAGAAGTAATGTATCGTGAAAACGGTACAAAACAATTCCGATTATACAATACTTAATCTAGATCAGGGGTCGGCAACCTATGACACGTGTGGCACGCGAGGGGTTAACCTGTGGCACGCGACCGCACGGCTAAATAATACAGATTTTTTTTAAAGCGCATTTTTTCCTGAAATTTAGACATTTTCAGTTGTGCGCCGTGTTTAGCGCCCCTCCTTTTCTGTTTCGTGTGTGAGCGCGTGTCAGCGCTGCGCCTCGCAGAGGAGAGCTCCGTGTTTTAACGTAGCCAACGAAACACACACACGCGCGCGATAAATGAATAAATCATGACGGCTTTTCGGGCGAAAAGATCTCGTTCCTTTCAGCCAGCGTGGACAGAAGAATGAGGCTTTGTGCAAAAAATGACCGTGCTTTTTTGTGCATTATGCCTTGAGAGCGTTGTACCTCGCACAGCAAGTGTTAAACGTCGTTACGAGACGAAACATGAACCTGAATTCAAGGATGAGTCTGACAAGACCCTGAAAACCTTTTTTACCGCTAAAACAACAAAACTATCATATTACTCACTGCATAGCAAAGCACAGAAAACCATTTACTGATGGTGAATATTTTTAAGAAGTGCGTGTGTGTGCGCGCGTGCCTTCTGCTTTGCTGCTGTTATTTCAAGTTTTGATATTATTGATGAATGGTATGGTAGCTGTCAATAGCACTTGTTTTTTGATTGTTGTTCATTTTTAATGAAGAATGGTTGTTTCTGGTTAATTCTTGTGGCAAAAAGTTGAAGTCATGGATGGCTATAGGCCTTTCCACTTGTTATTCACATTCATTTTTTAGTTGATTGATGAACAAGAATAGTGGAAGATAAATTTGTCAGTTATACCAGTGTTTTTCAACCAGTGTGTCGGGGCACACTAGTGTGCCGTGAGACCTTGTCTGGTGTGCCGCTGGAATTTGCCCAATTTTATCTTTTCAAAAAATCAGGCCATTATTCAGTATTTTTGCAATCTTCAGACGAGGAACTGTAATAGTCATCAATATCAGTAGGTGACAGTAGATTTTTATATACTTTTATGTACTAATTATCTGCTCTTGAGGTAGCACAGTACATGTAATAATTTAATTTGTTTAACAAAGCGGTTTAAGATTGCACTGTAAAAAATAAAACAAAGCACATAATTCAAGTATTTTCTTCTTTTTATATACTAATTTTCTATTTGCTTATGAGGTAGTACAGTGAAATATTTGACATAACTTCATTTTCGACAGACTGGGTGCCTCTGAACTTTTTTTATCAATAAAAGTGTACCTTGGTTCAAAAAGAGTTGAAAAACACTGAGTTATACGATTAAAATGTATATCAATGTTGTATTGTATATTTGGACTGGTGTAAAATAAGCCAAGGCAAGTTTATTTGTATAGCACAATTCATACACAAGGTAGTTCAAAATTACAGCTTTGTTGGATAGTAAAAAAATGTGCGAGTCATTGATCTTGGTGTGGCACACTGATTTACAAGGACTTTTGAGAGTCGCACTCCACACCGAAAAGGTTGCTGACCCCTGATCTAGATCATCTAAGGGGCTTCAGAAGACCCTCCCCACTTCCGGCCTTGACTTTGACATAAGTCAAACAAGAACCCACAATGGTGAGAAACCTTTTACCTGATCAGTTTGTGTTCAAACATTCAGCCACAAATGAGCCCTAGACCCACCAAAACCCATACAGGTGAAAAGACATTCCCCTGCTCAGATAGATAGATACTTTATTCATCCCCGCAGGGAAGTTCACATTTCCAGCAGCATCCCTTCGCTGAGAACAATACAATAATAAAGTAAAAGGAATACAATATACAAATACCCAATGTAACGTGCTAATACCCACTGTAGCGTGTTGTATAGAGTATTTAAATAGTGCTACATAAAATACACACTGCAATAAAAGTATGGTAATATGCAATGTAGGGTGTGTGGTTTAATGTGGGCCTTTACTCCGCCGGGTGGAGTTAAAGAGCCTCATGGCACGAGGAAGAAAAGATCTCTTCAGTCTGTCAGTGGTACAAGACAGTGACAGCAGTCTGTCGCTGAAGCTGCTCTTCTGTCTGGATATAATGCTGTGTAGTGGATGTGATGAATTGTCCATGATTGATCGCAGCTTTTTCAGTGTCCGTCTCTCAGCTACTGTTGTCAGGCTGTCGAGCTCTGTGCCCACAACAGAGCTTGCTTTCCTCGCCAGTTTATTGAGACTGGAGGCATCGTTCCTCATGACGCTGCCTGTTTTCGGCAAAAAAATATCTGAGGCTGGGACCTTTAAAAGCCACTCAAGAACCCACACTGATGAAAAATACTTTATGCTCAGTTTGTGGTCAAAGATTCTCACGTCAAGTTAAAACTCAGGTTCTCAAGTGTACTGGTGAGAATAGCAGTGGTCACTCTCCTTGATATGCGCTCGTAGTTTGCATTTGCATTCAAGAAAACGCAGCTACCGCTGAATGAACGGATTTGGACTCAACTCTCAATGAGAAACCGGTCAAGACTTTACTCTGCCAACTATTTTTGGTTTGAAAAAATGTGTGAGTTTGAAAATGTTTCTTTAAAAATGCTCATGTTGTGGGTTGGGGACTTTTAATGAATAATTATATGAAGTTAATTGATGAATGGCAGTAATTACTACGACATTACTGAGTATGTTCAATTATTGACTTTTCTTCTGAAGTACTTTCTGAAAGTCTCCTGTGGACACATGTATATATGTTATAATTTTCTCAATTGACCTAATCCAGATGACCTCTTTGCACATTTTTTTCCCAAAACTGATTGTAATTAGATGAACCTAAAAAGTACTTTTTTGACCTATATTCAAATCACGATGACTTGATGTGAAGTAACAACTTCATTCATTTGAATTTGACTAAAGATCAAATGTGTTGGATTTGAGTGATATTATTTTGTAAAATTGAGCTTTTCCCTCTTTTCAATTGTGTCATCACCTTTTTGTGTGTTTATTTGACTACAACCATGTTACTGAAATGAATGAAGGAAAAATAAATTGCCCAAATCATGTTATAAAATGTAACGTGCTGAAGTGATCTATTCCCTTTTCTACATAAGTAAGAATACCTTTTGTTAGGGCTGCAACAACAGATTGATTAAATCGATTAAAATCTATTATTAAAAACATTGGCAACTAATTACCTCCTTGATTTGTCGTGTTGCGTGTTTTATGAGCCAACACGTTATATCAATGCAAATAAGTGCATCGGATCACGTTATGTTGTAGTACCACTTAAGTCCGACAAGGGGCGCTCTAGGAACGTTTAGTATCTTCCATCCATCCATTATCTGCACCGCTTATCCTCAATAGAGTCGTGGGGGTGCTAGAGCCCATCCCAGCTATCTCCGGGCAGTGGGCAGGGGACACCCTGAACTGGTTGCCAGCCAGTCGCAGGGCACACAGGGACAGACAAGTCGCTCAGGGACAATTTTTGACCGGCCAATTAACCTGACATGCATGTTTTTGGAATGTGGGAGGAAACCGGAGTGCCCGGAGGAACCCACGCGAGCACGGGGAGAACATGCAAACTCCACACAGGAAGGTTGTTAGCTGGGTTTGAACTCATGACCTCAGAACTGTGCCGCACACGCGCTAACCACCGCGCCGCCGTGCTGCCCTGGTGTTTAGTATCTTTTTTAAATTACAAACAACATTAGCATGAAAGTCAAACACAACAAAGTTAACAATTTTGTCGGGGACAGAAAGTGCTGCAGAAATACAGAATGAGCCAAATATGAAATTAATATAAAATACAAAGTAAAAAGAAAAATAATAACAATGAAGTGTTTATCTCAACGCAAGTAATATATTCTTAAGCATAATATGTGTCCTCTGCACGTTATATTCAGAGATTTAACCCCCCAAAAACAAATTAGTTGACAACAATTTGAAAAGTGTAGTTTTTGCGGATAATAATATACACATAAATGTTAATTTATTGCCTTTTTTCATTTTTGTTTTCATTGTAAGTTTTCGTGTAGTATGATCTTTGTTTAAGGTGGTAGGAAAAGTGTATCTTAAGCATTTGCAGGTGTATAGCATACATCTTTATGCATCTTGTTCATTGTTGTTAGTTGACAAATATTTTGATTTTTATTGTTACCGAATTTTCTGTTACTTTGTGCACTATTTATCTGCCCAAAAATTCTATATTTAAATACAGGAAGAAATCAAAAATGTTTTTTTTTTAAATCTTATCAATCGAAAGAATAATTGACCAATTCATCAATTGTTCAAATAAACATAGTTGCAGCCCTACTTTTTGTTTTCTAAAATCCTTTTGCTGCACCGCTTATCCTCATTCAGGTACCAGGCAATGGGCATGGGGTATCACTGATCTGGTTGTGAGCCAGTTGCAGGGCACACAGAGAAAGTTAACCATTCACACGCTCACTCATACCTGACAGAAGAAACCCATGCAAGGATTCGGTAGACCATGCAAACTTTGCACAGGCAGGCTGTTAAAGGGACTTGAACCATGAACCTCTGCACTGTGGACCGCTGCACCGTGGACCGCACCGCCTGACGCACTCAGCCGCTTTGTTTTAGTAAGTATTTGAAAAATGTTAGTAGTTGTCTATTATTTTTATACTTCTTAACCTCTAACCACTGCCCCGCCGTGCTGCTTGAACATTTAACTCATTTAAACTTTTTTTCAACTAAGCAACTTTTAACTGAATTCCCTGAATGACACAAAAACGGTCTATTTTTTAAAAAAAAGGCTCTTTGTGAAACACAACTCTGAAAAACACTGGAAACAGTGGTGGGGGTAACAATAGTTGTGAGAGGACCCAACCCACCCACTGGCCCGGCTTCCAATAATTAACTGGGTAACAACATAGTAATAGCCTCAGCTATTTCAGAAATGCATCTCAAACTGTGTGCCTTTTGCGCAAATTAATAAAAAAATGTAGCACTAAGCTTGAAGAGTTGGAGGCCCCTAGGTAGGTTCTTTAGGCAGACCACCGTACATGACGTCACACATTCTGCCAATTAGAGCCTGACCATGTGCCCTTGTCATCACTAAGAGTTTACTGCTCTTTCATGTCACATGATCTTCTGTACTAATATAAATGTACAGTGGAACCTCGGTTCTCGACCATAATCCGTTCCAGAACCCTGTTCAAAAACCGATTTGATCGATCACCGAAATCATTTTTCCCATTAAAAATAATGTAAATCGTTTTAATCCGTTCCAACACCCTGAATGTTTACCTTGAATTTTAACGGAAACATAAAGCTAACCCAGGCTAATCGTACGTTCGCGTTATCGTAATCTTCCGTACGAAAGATTACGCTAACATAAATGTAAAAATAAAAAAATCAGGTCGTTTACAAGTCATTTAGCACCTGGGTCTCCACAACAAGTGGTGACCGGTTCATTGGCAAGGGGGCTGCGTTACAACACCCTGAATTTTGGGCTCCGTTCCAACACCCTGAATGTTTACGTGAATGTTTAACGGAAACATAAAGCTAACCCAGGCTAATCGTACGTTCGTGTTATCGTAATCTTCCGTACGAAAGATTATGCTAACATGAACGTGTAAAAATAAAAAAATGGATAAAGAAAATAATTATGCATAGGATTTCTTACCTTTGTGGTGGTCAGCAGAAGGCGCAGGTAGACGGTGGGGAGAGGATCACACTCGCACACCTCCTTCATATTTTGCTATTATTATTTTCTTAAATGCAATAGTTGTACGCACTACTTTTCTTCTTTCACCTGTAGCAACTTTGCTGCTTGCACTGACCTTCTTCGGAGGCATAATTAGGGGCTAAAAAACTTTGTACACCTATATTAAAAGCGAAAGCAAAATGAAGCACGTCCACACGCGATAACGGTTGGTCACGAATAGAGCGATCTACACCCGTACGCCGCTCAGCATCGCACCCTAGCGTACGCACTCACGCATTACCGGCGTTCGAACTCCGATTTTTTTGACCGAATAGCGAAGCAAGAATTTCTCGAATTTTTTTTCGGACTCCGATTTGTTCGAACTGAGGGGCGTTCGAAAAGGTTTCACTGTAGTTTGCTGTGTGGCCCCTCATACTCGCATTTTGACTCCTGCCACCACGCAAAAACCAAGACTAGCAATACATGCCGACTACACGTCAACATGGCAAGTCAACACTAGTTCTAAATGCATACTTAAACGAAAACGCATGAACGCATCATGTTGCTTAAACAGGAGTAATAATGCATCGTGGATCTTTAATTGTTAATGTGAAATTGATGGGATACTGGCAATCGCATTTGTCTGTTTTGATAATTTTATCACACTGTTTCGGTTTGTGGTCGGAAAATGAGTCGTTTAAATTTTGGGGGGAATTTTTTTTCTTGGCTATTTGAATGAAAATAATCCAAACTATATTGTTGATTTCGATTTAAGATTGTCTTGCGCTTCAAAAATAAATTAAAATAAAAAAAAAAGTCAAATCTGGCGGGCAACAGCTTGTGTTTGCGCGCAAGAACCACGGAATCACCCTCTTGGTGAAGTGCCCTGAATGCATCTCGTTATTTGCGGTAAGGGTTGAGTGACCGAAATAGATTGTGACCTTTTAAAAACGCTATATATTAGTATTCCATGACACCTGTGGTTAATGTCTGAAAACAATTTTGGAAAAAAACGAATTTCAAGGCATCTTGTGCCAATTTAACGTCCGTGTAATACACAATTGGAGAGGCCATGCTAAGGGGAAATGAGCAGCAAGTTCCGGGACTAACAATCCTTTAGTTTGCAAATATAATCAAACCCAAATGCAACTAGAAATACTTTTACAGGCGATATAAAATAATTCTCATCATATATTTTTCATAATCAGGTTAAAAACAGGCAAAAACTCAACTGCAACTGTATTACGTCTTCATGATTGATTGCAATACAGTACTGTATTAACTTATTGATTTTGTATAGTCTAATGATGTGTTGATTGTATTTCAAGACACAGGTTATACTGCTCGTACGGGAAGAAAGTGTAAATGTATATTTTATTGTTTTCTGAGTATTCTGGGTGTGTTCAAGAAGACCTGATGTGTTCACTGGCCGAAGACAGTCGAATGTGCAAACTGTGGCAGAGCATGCTGTCATGCTCACAGGTAAGATACTTTCTTTTATTGGTTGGTGCATGGCAGTGCTTCTCAACTATTTTCTAACACTAACATTTTCAGGCCCCGAACTGACACATCTCCTCATGAGCTAAATGAATGTTTCTTGTCTCTAATAGTATTTTTTAATCAGAGTTGTAAGGTGATGGTCCTAACATTTTTGTAGTTGCTGTATTAACTGTTTGGACGCTAAATGGGAACTAAACAGTGTAACAATGAGAACACTATTGCTCCCTAGTGCAGTGGAGGTTCAATTGCACTCTGTTCTGTAAAAGTTAAACCAAAAAGTTTCCTGAAGTCAAACATGCTTGCACTCCTCATGACCGAGCCCTGACCCCCAAGGGGGGCCCGCCCTACTGTTTGAGAACCACTGATTTATGTGCAGGACAGTGATTTGGCAGTCTCATTAACTACCAAATTGGTTTCTTTTGTGTATTTTTTCCCAAATAAAAAGGACAATTTCTACTATTGTCATTGTTTTCTAAAGATTTGCATATCTTGGAGACATGAGGACATAGTTTCAAGATAAGTAGAACAACCAGCAGGCATAGTTTTTCCCTATATTCAATGAGTTTTTTTTCCATAACAGGAGCAATATCATTTGCCTCGACTTCATGATTTTGGTGACTGTATCTTGACAGTTTTTTTTCCTGTAATGAAATGTTTGTATATTGTATGTACACTTTATATCTGGATTTCATCATACATTTAATTATATTTTAACAGAATGGTGTCGCAATGCCCTAAAGGCATAATTTGCCATCGACGCGGCTCACTTTTATGCGGTTGCTCTTGCGTCGATCGCAAAACGATTTTGTTTGAGTCCTTTGTCAACAAATGATTGGATGTTATGAGGTCATAGTGTGCATTCTTTTCAGTCACTTTGAATGAAGAAATGTCGACATTATTGATGAAATGATTGATTAGGTGTTTTCGTCTCTTATGCATTTTTAACAGACGTTCTTCAAAACCGGCCAAGTTGAGACAAATATGGTGAACTTGGTCTTAGCACCAAAGGAAAAGATGAGGGAGTGTACTGAGAATGAGGAAAAGGAAAGAAAGGAGCAGAAGAGGATGGAGAAGGAAAGGAAGAAGCTTGGGAAGAAGGTGAAAGAAATGGAAGTTACAAGAGAAAAAAAGAAAAGCAGCACAAGGATAAAGAAAGGAAAGAAAGGTGCTAGAGAATAAAGAAGAGAAGGAACTGAAGGAGCGCAAGGAAAAATGAAACAAAAGACAAAAAAAGTGTGTGAAGAAAAGAGAACAAAAGCAAAGAGAAGGCTGTGAAGAAATACAAGAAAACTGACATTCTCTCCGCTAGTTCAGGTCTACACCTCTGACAGGTGACCAATCTCTGTCATTACTGTATATTTTTTTTATTGATTGTAAATGTAGTACAACAAAAGGCATATATACTGCATTTGATGTTTTTGTACTTTTTTCTACGATATCCTCGATTCCTCAATTATTTTTATTGATTGTAAATAATATATTACAACGGAAGACATCATTTCTGATTTCAATGTTTTTGGGTGTGTTTTTTTTAAATTAATATTCAAGTACTTTTCATTAATTTTAAATAATGTATAACAAAAAGACATATTTTCTGCATTTGCTGTTTTTGTACTTTTTAAAATAAATATCCAAGTATTTTTGTAAATAAAGTATGACTACAAAATACATATCTTCTGACTGCATTTATTAAAATGAACGAATAATCATTAAAAGAAAATTATAACATAATGCCTGCTGGTATGTACACTTCTACAATGATTAGACAATTGAGGACCTTCATACGTTGAAAAAAATAACTTGCATTTTTCTTTCATTATAATTTTTGCTGCCACAAGTTTCATTTTAAATAGTTTTTGATCACATGGTTTTAAATTTGTCAATTATTTTGAAGTTAGAAAAGGAACAGAGTTTTGGAATGTAACCCCCGCAAACAAGAGGGATTACTGTACATTTCAAAAGAGTCATCTATACTAAAATAGCCTATATTTCATGATTATATAGAAAGATTCATAGATAGATATACTGGACTGTCTCAGAAAATTAGAATATTGTGATAAAGTTCTTTATTTTCTGTAATGCAATTAAAAAAACAAAAATGTCATACATTCTGGATTCATTACACATCAACTGAACTATTTCAAGCCTTTTATTATTTGAATATTGCTGATTTTGGCTTACACCTGAAAAAAACTCAAAAATCCTATCTCAAAATATTAGAATATCATGAAAAAGTATACAAGTAGGCTATTCAACTAATCACCTGAATCATCTAATTAACTCGAAACACCTTGCGAGGGTTTCCTGAGCCTTAAAAACACTCAGCTTGGTTCAGTAAACTAAATCACAAGTATGGGGAAGACTGCTGATCTGTCTGCTGTCCAGAGGACCATCATTGATACCCTCCATCAGGAGGGTAAGACACAAAAAGAAATTTCTCAAAGAGCAGGCTGTTCACAGAGTGCAGTTTCAAAGCATATCCACAAAAAGTCTGTTGGAAGGGAAAAATGTGGCCGGAAATGCTGCACAACCAAGAGAGATGACCGCAGCCTTAACAAAATTGTGAAGAAGAGCCGCTTCCAGAATTTGGGGGAGCTTCAAAGACAGTGGGCTGAAGCTGGAGTCCAGGAATCAAAAGCCACAGTTCACAGACGTGTCCGGGAAATGGGCTACAATAGCCGTATACCCATGGTCAAGCCACTTCTGAACTTTAGACAACGGAAGAAGCGTCTGACTTGGGCTATGGAGAAGAAGCACAGGACAGTTGCAGAGTGGTCCAAAGTCCTCTTTTCAGACGAAAGCAAGTTTTGCATTTCATTTGGAAGTCAAGGCGCCAGAGTCTGGAGAAAGGCTGGAGGGGAGCAAAATCCAAGTTGCTTGAAATCCAGTGTGAAGTTCCCACAGTCAGCAATGGTTTGGGAAGCCATGTCAGCTGCTGGTGTTGGTCCACTGTGTTTCATCAAGTCCAGAGTAAATGCAACTGTGTACCAAGAGATTTTAGAGCACTACATGCTTCCATCTGCTAAAAAGCTCAATGGAGATGAGGATTTCATTTTCCAGCATGATCTGGCACCTGCCCACAGGGCCAAAACCACCAGTAACTGGTGCACGGACCATGGCATCACTGTCCTTGATACCCCATCGAGAATTTGTGGGGTATAGTTAAGAAGAAGATGAAAGACACCAGACCTACAAATGCAAATGAGCTGAAGGCCGCTATCGAAGCATCCTGGGCATCAATAACACCTCAGCAATGCCACAGGCTGATTGCCTCCATGCCACGCCGGATTGATGCAGTAATCCGTGCAAAAGGATTCCCAACCAAGTACTGAGTGCATCAATGGACATTTTCAAATGTTTGATTTAGTTTTGCTGTTATAAAATTATTTTTTTTACTTGGTCTGAGGAAGTATTCTAATATTTTGAGATAGGATTTTTGAGTTTTTTTTCAGCTGTAAGCCAAAATCAGCAATATTCAAATAATAAAAGGTTCAGTTCAGTTGATGTGTAATGAATCCAGAATGTATGACATTTTTGTTTTTTTAATTGCATTACAGAAAATAAAGAACTTTATCACAATATTCTAATTTTCTGAGACAGTCCAGTATGATATATCCATCCATCCATCCATTATCTGCACCGCTTATCCTCATATGACATGTAATTAAGATCCCCGCGGCTCGACTGTGGATAAGCGGTGCAGATAATGGATGGATATAATTTAGATATTGTTTCAGGAATATTTTAGTTAAATAAGTTGCTCTAAATTAGAAGTTTACTGTCTGCATTTATTGAAAGTAATACATTTTGAATTAAAAAAATTGTATTAACCAATCAGTCCTGCTTGTATGCATCTTGGTTTTATCAAATGATTAGAGACTTTTTAGATTGAAAAAAATAAGATTTAAAAAAAAAACAGCATCTTTTCGTGTCGTTTTACATGTCTTAGCAAGAATAATTGCAAGCATTAATAAGAAAACAGTTGGTTAAAATTGACAGGTATGAGATCCATGAGCACTTACTACACTTAAAACTAAAATTATTTTTTTACATAAATGTACAAACACACAAAAATAAAGGCTTTTTTTTTTGCTTGTAGTAGTTTGCATGCACAACTGTAACAAGATGATGCTGGCGCTGAGCTGTCACGATCGGTAAGCGGTCTCTGGTGGTCTTCAGTCGTTGCCTCAGGGAATTCTCGTGACCTGGATTTTCTGTCGTAGGCGGAGTAAGAATTTTATTCTAAATAAATCTCATATCACGAAATTCTCGTGTTTAGAGGTGCTCGTAAAAGGAGGCACAACTGTATAAATGACAGCGTTGTGTCATTAGTGTTGTAATAGCCATTCAAGGTTGAAGTTTAGAAAATTCTGCAGCGGTTGAAGTCAATTCAATTATTTTATTAGTTTAGTCTTTTAGACGTATTTTTTCCTCACTCGAATGCCATCATATTCTTTCTATTGATTTTCACACTGGAATATTAAAGTAATAAACACCTTTCTTATGTTATTATATATTATTGCCATCATTTGTTCTTGGAGCCCTGAAAGAAATCTAACCGGTGGGTGATTGGAGTAAAACACCAAGATGGCTGTGTTATTAGTGAGAAGTTTTCATTTTAAATGGCCCAAAAATAAATTTAAAAAAAATCCCCTCAGCTGATTATGTTTCTGGAGTCCAATGAGTATTTATTTATAGTTGTACCAGGCAAGATAGCCGGATGAATTGAAATGATTTTACGTGAGTGTGGCAACAGAGTTAACACTTCCCGAAGTGAAAATAACAAAGGTATAATACAGCAGACGGCGCTTGGCAAATACACATCATTAGCAGTTGGTTCTGCCGATGTTCACTCATTTAGTGGCTGTTGGTTTCCATTTATGTATTTGTCAATATTATTAAGATTATTATTTTTTAGTAGTAGGAGTAGTATTAGTGTTATTGTTATTATTACTATTGGGAGGGAGCTGGTTCGCCACAATACACAAGCACGATCCAATTGTGGGGCCAGAACAGTCAGGCAGAACTCTTGCCGTTACTTGAAAAAAATATTCTCAGCCGGACTCAGTTTGTGTTTTGGGAATAAAAGGTGAAGCCAAGCCACTGGTGAAATGGAAACCGTTTCCCCGCCTGAGATTTGCTTCAATGTTTTGTACCGCCTGGAAGTTGACTGCGGCAAGTGGAATGAATATAACTTATGTATTTATATGTGTGAGTTTAAAGTTATATTCGGTAAATTCACTCTCGGTCTGGATCACTTTACCAAAGAATAAAACAAAAATTTAAAAAGAACACTATTCACGTCCACAATGAAGACAGTAGCTAATTTTCAAAACCCTTTATTTCCACAAATGAGATACTGTCACACTATTAAGTGTTTGCTTGTGTTAAATGCAATGTGCAGGGAAGTTATAAGGCAAGAGATTATTTATTTCTAACATTTTTTCAGTGTGGTAACATGTCAACTGTACATTCTAAATCTAGCTAGATAGCTTGCTAACCTGTATGGGGAAAAATAAAGTTAAAAAAACTATAATTGTGTCACAGACCAGGAACGGGGACAGGAGCCAATAGCGTTTGTTTTACTCAGTTTTTATTAAAGAGAGCAGTGCTTGGATCCACGATCCGATGATTGTCGGTCACGGGTAGCAGATGGCAGGAACGCAGAAGTGGCACCTCCGTGTTGAGCGAGGGTAGTCGTTGACAGCGAAAAACAGGTAGATGGCTAGGACGCTGGAGCAAAACAAATGGGTCCAGAAAAGAGGTCGGCAACAGGTATCAGGCAGGAAACAGAGCAAAACAGGTCGATGGCCGGAACGGAGTAGCAAAAGCAGGAACATGTATCAGGCAGCAAAACAGGTCAGGATAATGTCAGAGAGTACAAAAGCTTGCCTAGCTGAGAGCATAGGTTCGCAGACGGTCTGACGGGTTCCTTTCGGAAGACGGGAGTTTAAAAAGAGACCAACAGCCACAGGTACCCCGAATTAGATAGATAGATAGATAGATAGATACTTTGTTCATCCCCGAAGGGAATTAGTAATCATGACAAATTCGGGACTTAATTCTAACTGCTTCATGTCGGCAAACTTAAATGAACTGTTTGTTAATGATAATAATGACACAAAATTTGACATCAGTCAGAACAACAGCATGAAGGAGGTGTGGGAAGGGATGAAAACCATTACTGGCTGCAGCACCAAGCAGGGTGTGGCTGTGGACGTAGATGTGGGGAGAGTCAACCAGTTAAACTTTTTCAAAAGGTTTGACCACCCCAACTCATTCTCACCCCAGAGTACTGCAGCTGTCCCTCCCCCTCTGGACCCTAGCACGAAGGACATCCCCCCACTCAAGATAACTGCAGCACAGGTGTGTGGAGAGCTGAGGAGGCTGCGAACCAGCAGGGCAGCTGGTCCAGATGGAGTATCCCCCCCGACTGCTGAAGGCCTGTGCGTTGGAGCTGGGAGACCCTCTACAGCGCATCTTCAACCTGAGCCTTGAACAGGGCAGGGTCCCTCAGCTGTGGAAAACATCCTGCATCATCCCAGTCCCAAAGAAATCAAGACCTGAGGAACTCAACGACTTCAGGCTGGTCGCCCTGACATAACATGTGATGAAAACCATGGAGCGGTTGCTGCTGCACCACCTGAGGCTACAGGTCCGTCATGCCATCGACCCTCAGCAATTTGCTTACCAGGAGAAGGTAGGAGTGGAGGATGCTATAGTCTACATGCTAGACAGATCCCTCGCTCACCTGGATAGGGCTAAGGGGGCTGTGAGGATTACATTTTTGGACTTCTCCAGTGCCTTCAATAACATACAGCCTCTGCTACTTAGTAGGAAACTGACAGAGATGGGAGTTAACTCACACCTTGTAGAATGGGTTACGGACTACCTGACAGGCAGACCCCAGTATGTGAAAGAGAGGGGCTGTACATCGGACACTCAGTACAACTCTTGAGTCCTGCCACGTGCAAAGGTTTGCTGATGACACTGCGATTGTGGGATGTATCAGAAGTGGGCAGGAGGAGGAGTACAGGAAATTGATTCAGGACTTTGTTCAATGGAGCGACGCAAACCACCTGCACCTAAACACCACCAAGACCAGGGAGATGGTGGTGGACTACAGGAGAACTAGAACTCTCCCAGGAACCTGTAACCATCAAAGGAGAATGTGTAGAATTTGTCCAGACCTACAAATACCTGGGTGTGCAGCTGGACAACAAACTGGACTGGACTGCCAACACAGAAGCTCTATGTAGGAAAGGTCAAAGCAGACTTTACCTCCTCAGAAGGCTGGCCTCCTTCAACATCTGCAAAAAGCTCCTGAAAATATTCTCTGAGACAGTTGTGGCAATTCGCCCTCTTCTATGCGGCAGCGTGTTGAGGAGGCAGCGTCATGAAGAAGGATGCCTCTCGTCTCAATAAACTGGCGAGTTAAGCGAGCTCTGTTGTGGGCACAGAGCTGGACAGCCTGACAACAGTAGCTGAGAGACGGGCACTGAAAAAGAGTAAAGGCCCACATTAAACCACACCCCCTACATTGCATCTTACCGTATTTTATTGCAATGTGTATTCTGTGAAAAAGATACTCTTTGTAACACGCTACAGTGGCTATTAGCACGTCACATTGGGTATTTGTATATTGTATTCTTTTTGCTTTATTATTGTATTGTTCTCAGCGCAGGGATGCTGCTAGAAATGTGAATTTCCCTGCGGGGATGAATAAAGTATCTATCTATCAAGTGAGTGATGTTATGAGTCGTGAACGATGTATTGTTGTGGCCCGTTGTATTGGCTTACAGGGAGTAAGTATGATTTGATAACAGGGAATTCAATGTTTGTTTTATGGGGCCTAGAAAGATGAGCTAGTTCACAATATGAAATTACTTTGCACTCGTTTATGATTCCTATTAATAATGTGCTTGGCACAAATATTTTTTTGCAAATAATTACAAAAATTTGATGTAAGTGAGTGATGATTTGGGCTGTTAAGAATGTATGGCTGTGGCCCGTTGCGTTGGCTTTCAGGGAGTAGTGTACTTGTTTGGTGATTCTTATTAGTAATGGGTTTAGTTGCAACTTTGTTAAAATAACTAAGAATTTTAACTCAAAAAAAGAAAATGCTCTCATGAAGGGTTGTTTACAACACATTTTCTAACATAAGATGCTATTCATGATAGAAGTGTAATTTTTGGTAGGAACAAAACTTTTTTTGTTTTGTGTGCCATCCAGGGACCGCACAAACAAAGTGATGCCCGTGAGTGTTCATTGAAGATGGTTGAGTTAACTATCACTGTGTATTACCTGGTTATTAAGAGGAATTCTGAGTGTTTCTAGGTTCAAAGTTTTGGAGTTCAAATGGAATTCAGGGAAAGAGAGAAAAAAACTGAACTTGTGTTAAGATTTATCAATTTTATAGCGCTCTTACTCGTGAAATTGTTTTCTTTTGAGGGACGTCATTATGCACGCACTATATTTCGTTCTGCTGATTGTAGATTGCCATGTTGGATTGGATGAAGCCGTGTTCTTGTTTGCTTGCTGTTAAGAATAAATATACTTCAAGACTGAACCACAATGTCCTGCTTATCTTCGCACGCATGAGGAAACCGCACACTCTGACATCCTTAACAGGTTATGGGCCCAGGCAGTCAAAGTTGCACTCACAACAACGTGGACGTGATGTATTACACAGAGTTTCGACGTGAGTGAACCAGCTTGGAGTTAAGTGGACATTGTAAGAAGTTTAACGTGACGTATTACGCAAATTTAAACAAAGTTAAAGCAGCAAGACTCGGAATAAGTTTTACGCGTAAATAAACGAATTTAAAGCGGCAAGACAAAATCCATTTCGAAATTTTGGTGCCACTGGGAAAATGGCGAACGGAGCAGCAGGAACGATGACAACGGGACTGAAGATAAGTTTGACCCATGGGAGACCAGGTTCTTAGGTCACTTGCACATTCTGAAGTTAAAAGAAGAACAGAATGAAGCATGAAGGAAAAATGCTGACTGCTATGTTGAGCTAATAAGACTAATAGACGACAAAAGCCTTTCGCTCGTAAGGCATGAAGCACCTGATGAAGGCAGAAAGGCCCCGAAAATTTTGAACGAACATTATTCCGGAAAAAGTAAGCCAAGAATTATACATTTGTATACATCACTAACTAATCTGCGGATGATAAAAGAAGAAAAAGTCACTGACTATCTCATAAAAGCAGAAAACATAATTAGGATTCTTAGAGACGCAGAAGAAGTCATGAGTGATGGACTAACTGTTGCAATGATACTAGGTGGACTTCCAGAATCATTTAAACCCCTAGCTGTCCATGTTACACAAAATAAAGATAATGTCACGCTGGCAGAGTTCAAAAGAAGATTGCAAGTCTTTGAGGATGCAGAGAAAATGAATACGTCTGACTCCACAGATAATGTGATGAAAACGTATGTGAAACCAGGTCACATAAAAACATGCTGAAGGCAGAAATGATGAACAGATAAAATGCTACTGTTGTAGAGAAAACGTAGGTTATGATCTGAGAGAAACCTTCTCCTATGTGGATAAGGGAAATGGACAAAAAGCCAGCGCGACATGGGAGGGAGATGACTTTATTGATGCCTCAATGAAGATCTCGAAAAAGCTCCAGGCATAACATCGCTATTTGTACACCCCAAAAGGCGGTCCGATATCACGTATTACTTAAAGGAATTTTGTTTTTCTCGTTCAAGCCATCTCCTTGTCTCCTTATTAGGAGACAAGGAGATGGCTCCTCCAAACAGACTGACGTCAGTGCATACAGAGATCTTCGTTCCTTGCCCAGTGTATACAGGGACTCGCAGTCTATCTTCAAGCAAACTCAACTGTCTGCCAAGAACTTCCCGAACTGAGTTTTTCACTGACGTCAATAGACTTCAGTGTATGCACAAATGCAAGTCTATTTACTACAATCCCCCCTTTGGGAGGACCACCTCCCATTTAGAACAGAAATTAAAATCGAAAATGAATACAGAGTAGTGGCAAAGTATTACAAATCATAGATATCAATACACGGACAGAGTTTATGCGTATCAAAAATAAAATAAAATTCTGGCGGTCAGCCTGCTGTGATTATTCTAACTTTCATTGTTCATGTTTCAATTACAAAAACCTCCGACACTCCAAACACCTGATTTGAACATTTCAACCCATGCACCAGTCTCCCTACGCATTTTATCTTTATCCGTACATACTGGATCATACACGTAGAATAGTCGTTCAGTACATGATAAGATATATGTATATATGAACCGATAAGTGATAAAAGTGATCACAACAGTGCAAACTCCCGGTTATAGTTGTTGATATATTCCAATATATACGTGCATGATTAGATAGTGATACAGTATACATATTGGCCTTAGGCCTGATCCCCGTAAACACTTCGAAGAACGTGCTTCGCCGTATTCGTCAGCGGGTGTCGTGAAGTCAGATGTCGGAGTGGGGGATCATCCCAGCAGGCATCACGCTCAGTTTCCATGCAGCCCAAAACCCGGACGCGACGACGCATCCCGACCATCTCAGTCAGCAGCTCGCTCCCCGGCAGTGTGACATACCAACAAAAGAAACACAATCAGAAACCAATATATATTTGTAGCCGTTATTCCTAGCGCTATATAGTGTGTTGCGTGTTTAACAATAGTGGTACTTGATATTGTATTTGGTCCAGATCATCATATGTGTCTCTTTCCGCAGATGCTCCATTATTTAAAGTAATATAGACTCACTGTTAATGTTGCCAGATAAACTTCAAGGCGTTGAATTTAGTTGAGTCATCTGCTCCTCCTCACTAAGGAATAAGCTTGGGTATTCAATCACTAACTGTGCTAATTGAGCTTCTGCCACCCTAGTATTAGCAACTACTGTCATCTGTTCTCCAAAAGTCTTAAGCATTCCTCTTTTAAGAATAGGTATGGCACAGAAACACAACAAACACATAATTATTACGACAGTTAGTACAAGAATTCCCCCTTTTGCTAACAGACCACCCCAGTACCCAAATGTAGACGAGAACCAATCAAAAGAGATACTGTTCTTTTCAGTATTTACTGTCACTTCATTGCTCAACTCACGAATCTTTGACAGCGCCTTTGTGAAGCTTCCTGCTGCGGCTGTATTTAAAGGTATATAAGTACAGCATTCCTCCTTTATCATATGACACACGCCTCCTTTACTGGCTAAGAGAAAATCGAGGGCCTGACGATTCTGCCAGGCCATCCTAGATGTCTCATGTAATTGTTCTCCTATTGCACTAAAGGCCTCGTTAGTGTAATTAATAAAACGTTGTTGGTTGTAATAAATGTAATTAATCCATTCTGCGTTCTTATTCGGAGTTATCCAGATAAATATCGATTCTAATCCAGACTTAATTTCATTCCTAGCTTTAAATTCCTCTGGAATTCCTCTCGGTTGTCCGATGGCATCTAGATATACTCGTCCATCCGGAAGATATGCTCTCTTAACTCTGGCTTCCCTAGAAACTCTTAGTAGCTCATAAACCCCTTTATACATTATATGGACCGGTACTTTCATTCTCACAAGTGTACACAATCCTGCCCAATTTCGTGGAAGCTTGCTCCTTAAATAGTCACCTCCGCACATCCAGTAACTGTCTGCTATTGCGACTGATTGATCCCTCAAATAACGTATGTCTGGAATTGTCATTGTTACGTTTTCGCATGTCTGATCTTGCTCACCCGGATTTTCAAACCATACTGGTTTATCTGGAAATAAAGGATACATATTTGCGTGTGGAAACCAGGATATAACCCAAGTTGTCTTACACTTCACTGTCGTGTTTCCTACCTCGTGTCCATCTATGCCCTTGTAGCTATATCCACCACTTGCATAACATTCATACTCAGCAGTTCTATCTACCCGATATCTTTTTGGAGGGACTTTGTGGTCCGTTGATCGTTGAAATTCTCTAAACATCCTATACCTAATTTTCTCAGGTGTCCCCGATAGCCTTGGATAATAATGTCCACCTTTTGCACCAGAAATAAATCTACATTCTATCGTACACATTGGCAGCGGAACTGGCTTAACTATAACTATTTGTGAAGCAAATCTTGGGTCTTTGCAAATCCGTCGCTGCTCCTCTGCACACGTCTTCATATTATGTTTTTCTGGAATTACAATTAAAACGCCTGGTGGCGCCGTCGAGCATGCTATACATTCTTCATCTGTCATGACTCTCGCAGTATACCATAACCATCTATACCATGTGTTGTACTTCGCGGTTTCCCACCCAAGTTCGTCCGTTGGGTTAAAACTTTTTGGCCTATAGTCACTCATGACTAGGCGACTGTCCTGACTGCCAACTCCACCATCCGCACAATAGTCTTCGTAGGCCATACTGTTTTGAGGATTAACTTCAATTGGCTTACCCACTGTATCATTTTGAGTTTCTACTTCAATTGGTCGTTTTATTGTAGGAGTCACGGTTACCCCCTCGTTTAAATGTGATTGCTCTGGCCGTTTACCCTCTGTAACATTTTCCTGTATTTTACGAACTACTAGTGTACTCATTTTCGGCAGTTGGCGTGTTGTAACCTCACCCTTTGGTGTTGTTGCCTCGGGTGTAGATTTCTCTGATTTTGGGTGTGTTGTTACCGTCGGTATCATCTCTTTAGGTGCTGGAGTGACCCACAAACTAGACCACCAGCTGTTAAAGCTTGGCTTGTTATCCGTTACGTTAGTCTGTACTGTTGTTAACATATCTGGTTTTCGGTATACAGTCGGCACTTCGGTTGGTTCCACGTCTCTCTTTTGTCGGATTAATCCCATCGTACTCGGGATTTTAGTACTTCCAATATGCTTTCTATTACGAATTGTACTTTCCAAATTTTCAATTGTTTCAGCATGTTGTATAGTAGTGTCACACTTAACCGGGCCGCTGTCTCTTTGATGGGTCATGGTCTGCAACTGCATCGCCGCTGTCGGGATTTCCGGCTGCACTTCTGGATCCGCAATTTCCATTTGCCGCTGCGATTTCTCGAGCTCTGCTCCTAGTAACAACCATATTAGACAATTTATTATCACACACAGCTTTGTCATCCACATTTTGTTTTCCTAATTTAACGTTACTGCCCTGTTGATCTTGCTTGGTCTCGTCGACGGTGGCAGCGCGAGCCTTGGTACAGTGGTTTAGATGGTACCAGGTTGAGCTGCCCTCGACCTGGACAGCGGTCGGCGTTGCCCTTACGACGGTGTACGGTCCCTCACGCCTCGGTTGGTTCCACTTTCGTCGAAACACCTTGATGTACACGAGATCTCCTGGGACCACCGTCCTCTCGAATGGTTGTTCGACCTTGGACTCTTGCCTCTTCACCTGCAGGTAGATGGCCTTCTGGATAGCCGTCAATTGTCTCATATAGTCTCTCAGTTCAGTTTGTAGTTGCTCAAGCGGCGGCCCTTTATAGGGACCTCTCAAATGCGGCGCTGGCATTGGTCTGCCTGTTAGCATTTCATGCGGTGTTAAATGTGTGATCCGATGAGTTTGCATACGATAACTCATCAACGCCAATGGTAGCGCATCTACCCAGTTTAGCTTAGTACTTGCACAGATCTTGTTTATCTTTGATTTTAATGTGCCATTTACTCTTTCCACCATTCCTTGACTTTGTGGGTGATACACCGCACCCAACCGTTGTTTAATGCGTAGTTTTTGTAAGATGCCCTTCACGACTTTTTGAACAAATGCCGCACCGTTATCCGAGCTTATTTCTGACGGTATGCCAAATCGCGGAATAACTTCTCTAATCAAAAACTTAATTACTGTTTCCGCACCTAGATCTTTTGATGGCACTGCTTCCACCCAACGACTAAATCGGTCGATCACGACGAGCATATATCGTTTTCCTTGGACTGTCTTTATCATGTCTACATAATCAATTACTAAATGCTTAAATGGTCCCTGTGGGACTGGCACAAAGCCAATCGGTGCCCGTACACACTTCCTGATGTTTCTTTCAGCACAGATTTCGCACTGGTTGAGCACTTCGTCTACCGTGGCCTGCAAATACGGAGACCAGTAACCTTGTTTTTTCAGCTTCTTCACAACTTCTCCCCTTGCACAATGGTCGATCGTGTGCACGTCTGATATCAACATAGTCAGCAGTGACACTGGAGCAATAATCAGTCCTTCATGCGATCGCCAAAGTCCCTTATCATCACAGGTAGCACCCCTTTCTCTCCACAGTGTCTTTTCGCTCAGGCTCGCTTCACCTTGAATCAGGATTATATCGTCTGGCGTTGCCATTGGTTCTAGTGAAACCATAGGAGCGAGGACAGCAACTTTGCTTTTTGACACTTCTTTGGCTGCCTCATCCGCTGCATTGTTCCCACGTATCACTGCATCATTTCCTCTTCTGTGTGCCTGGCACTTGATGATGGCCAATTTCGATGGTAACATCATAGCAGACATTAGTTCCGTAATTTGTTGATTATGATGAATTGGGCTCCCATCTGATTTTTTAAATCCTCTCTGCTTCCAAACGGTTCCAAAATGATGGCAAACTCCATGCGCATATGCCGAGTCGGTGTATATGTTTGCAGTTTTTCCTCTTGCTAGCTTACACGCTTCTGTCAAGGCTTTTAGTTCTGCACACTGAGCCGAACATGGCTGTTCACATTTCTCTGCTTTCTGCGTCACATATTGCTCAGCTTCTTGCCTGACAACTGCGTACCCAGCATGATTTCCCCGGTAATCTCGGAAGCATGATCCATCAACGAAATACGTCAGGTCTGCACCCAGTAGCGGAATGGATTCCAAATCCGGTCGCAACCTGGTGTACTTCATTGTGTCCGCAACGCATTCGTGTGCTTCACCCTCAAATTCAAACGGTATGGTGTTAGCTGGATTTGTTGTATTACATCTTTTCAATGTAATGTCCGGATACGTCAACAGTGGCATGAACTGTAGACATCTGGCCTGAGTGACAACAAACTTGCCTTGATTTATCAGTCCTGAAATCTTGTGATGGGTGTAAATTATCACTGGATAGCCCATAGTTACTGTTGTGGCCTTCTCATATGCATAATGAACTGCAGCCAAGCCTTGGTAACATGGCGGCCATCCTTGCACCACATTGTCAAGTTTGGTGCTGTAGTAGGCAATTGGCTGTTTTTGTCTGCCACTGCACGTCTCTTGCATTAACACAGCTGAAGCATACATATTGTGTCGATTCGCTACGTACAGCAGAAATGGTCTTGTGTAGTCCGGTGTTGCCAGAGAAGGCGCTCGTTGCATTTCTTGTTTGATATTTTCGAAAGCATCCATTGCAGTGTCTGTCCATTGCAATTTTGCTCGTAGCATCGTCGTTCCTGCTTCTTTCATCAAGTCCCTCAATGGGTTGGTCTTCCATGCGTAGTCCTCAATCCACTCGGAACTGAATCCCGTCATTCCAAGGAAGGTCATCATTTGTCCGACCGTTTGAGGTTTCGGAGCTTTGCTGACTCCCTCGAGCTGCTCTGGTGTCATTGCAATGCTCCCTTGTGAAATGAGTCTTCCCAGATATTCCACTTGCGGCTGACAGTATTGTAGTTTGGCTTCTGAAGCCTTGTGTCCTGTTTCAGCCAGTCTTTGTAGGACTCTGATCGAGTCTCTATGACATTCTTCGAGCGTTGCTGAGCAGATTAGCAGGTCGTCAACATATTGTATCAGTGTACTCTCGATGTCTTGGCCTTCCAGGTCATTACGCAGTACTTGGTTGAACATATGAGGACTATGCTTGAAGCCCTGTGGCAACCGTGTGTAACTGTATTGTTTCCTTCGGTATGTGAATGCAAAGAGATACCATGAGTCTTCAGATAACGGAATGCTGAAGAATGCTGAACAAAGATCAATTACTGTGAAGTACTTTGCGTTTGGAGGCACATTTGTGAGGATAGTACTTGGATTTGGAACTTCAGCTGCCCAATCTTGGACAACTTCATTTACCGCTCTCAAATCATGTACCAATCTATATTTAGACTTGTCCGATTTGAGAACTGGAAAAATCGGAGTGTTGCATGGACTTTGCATCTCAATTAGTACTCCAGCCTTGAGCAGCCCGTCGATCGTCTTTTGTATCCCTGCTTCCGCTTCCGGCTTCAGCGGATATTGCGGTCGAAACGGCAATTTCGTTCCCCGTTTCAGTTGTATTTCAGCTGGATTTGCTGATTTCACCAATCCCACATCGGTGTCATGATTTGACCACACCTCCTTCGGAACATGGTTCAGCATGTCTTGTCTCAATACGTCCTCTTGTTTTTCTTCATCTTGAACAGCTTGTGTCGCCTCTGGTATGGTAACCACCCAAGGTTTCGCATCCATTTTCATTTCACATGGTATTTTCACCATACCATCTTCGTCTGAGATTGTCATTTCCGAATCTTCAGTCTCAATCCATCTCACGCTCTTTGCTGCTTTCACCATGGGACCTAGGTCTTTAGATTTGAATCCTTTGTTGACTAGTAATGCAATATGTGGTTCCGATTCCGGCACTCCGAACCACTGCGACGTGAAGTCATTTGGTTTGATGTTCAGAGCTGCACCCTGATGGCCAATCAGGAGGCAGTCGACCAAAACTTCTACTGTGATGTTCTTTGTCTGTTTGTCCCATATTTCCTCGTAGACCATACTGCAGGACGAGTCATAATACATAGTGCAATGATACTCCGTCGTTGGTTTGAATGCCTCTGGTAGCTGTATTTTGATGACAGGTTCCCATACTTCCATAATTTTATTTACAGGTTCTTGTAGATTTCCCAACCAATAGACCTTTGCGCCTTTGCTTTGTTGTAGCATTTGATTCTTGAGTCCAATCCTGTCCAGATACACCCCGTCAGGAGTGCACCACAATTTGACTCCAAGCTTACACAAAGCGTCTCTTCCCAGCAAATTTACTGGCGTTTCTTCTGACACAAGAATGGGTATCATAATTTCACCCTCTTCAGTAGAGATTTTCACTGGGTCTGTCATTGGAATGGTTTGTTTTGATCCCGAGAATCCTATTGTTCTTATGAATTTGCCGGACATGGGGAGGTTCGAGGCATACTCTGAACTTATGCAGGTATATGTAGCTCCGGTGTCAACTAGCATTGGGATTTTGTTGCCTTCAATTTTGACCTGGATTATTGGTTCCCTGCCAGTTTCCCCTGCATGAATTGTGAATTGGGCCTCCCCCACAGGATTCTCTGGGCCCCCCTAATGCCAATATCTTGGACCTGAACCTGGAGATCCTCTTCCTTGTCTTGACGGGCCCCCCTTTGTTCCTCTCCATCCCCCTGGACCGGCTGCTGAACAGTTTCGTGCAAAGTGACCAGGACCCTGACATTTCCAGCACACGAGCACTTGGCCTGTGGGCGCGTGCCCGTTCCTTCTTGGGGCACCTCGACCCCAGGCAGGCATCTGGCCCTGTACTGCTCCGTAGGGTTGCCGGCCAAATGGCTGTTGCTGATAAACATTAACAACCGGAAGTGGTTGCTGGGTTGATGGAGCGATGGGCGGCGCCGTCACGCTTGCCTGGATGGTTTGGTCCAGTACAGGTGCTTGAGTCTTCAGTTTAACTTTATTCTGCAGGTCAGAGAGCTGCATCTGAGTGAGTTTCCGTTGTTCAGCTTTTTCTAAGTCCTGCTGTCTTTGCTGATCCTTTCTGAATCTCTCAATGGCGTGGACAACATGGTCACGGAACTCCCTGTATGGCATTGAGGTTAACCCTACGGCATCTTCCAGCTTACTCTGAACTTGTATTGGCAGGGCTCCAATGACTGCATTGCGAAACAGAGTCGAAAGTATAGGGCTGTTCTCCACTTCTTCCTCTGTCTCCTGTTTCCATCGTTTGAGCTGTCTGCCGATGTATGAAGCTGGATTCTCAGTTTCGCCGAGAGTCTCACCTTTTAATGCCTTTGGATCAATCTTGGCAGGGTATTCATCCCGTAATGCTTTCCACACCACTGCACGGTAGGCGTTAAATTCAGTTCCATCCGCCATCACATCGATCATCCATCCATTGTTGCTATGGCGCAAAATACTCTGCATCGTTGAGGCACCTACACATTGTGCCAATACTGACTTGATATCGCCGATGGCTAGCAGCTTGCCAATAGTCTCTTCTTCAAACCGTCGAATCCACTTCCCAGCACCTTCATGTATGTCTGGCAATCGGGAAATCAGACCCGTGAGGTCGAGCGTCTGCCAAGGGATGTACTGACCTTTGTTTCCCTTGATTAGAATTGGAAACTGACCAGGGTCTGTATACCTCTCTGGCGGCCGGATATTAGGCCTATATCTTAGGTCGTAATTTCCAGTCGCAACCATTGACGGTCCAGGTCTTTCACCGTCCTCCCTTGTCTCAGCTCTTGCGTGAAGATTGTCTATTTCTTCTTCCAATTCTCTGATGGTAGCTCGGACCGCACGCTGTTGTTCTTGTTCCATGTTCTGGCTTGTTTGACGGACACCTCCGGTTCCCATGTCGACCCAAAAAAATTCACCTGACTTTCCCTTGACCGTTTCATTTCTTTCCGCATAGCAGTCGAGCGGTTCCCTGCATTCCACTGCGTCGAACTTTCTCTCCGTGCTACAATGCTTTGGGATAGGAGGATGTTGAGGACTTGTTGGTGCGTCCCCTAAGTTTTTTGTTGGCAATTTCATCTCGTCTCCTTCTCCATCATACTTGAAATCCCCATTTATTTTCATTGTTCCGACCAAAGTTGGATACAACCCAGCTGATCCAGTTGTCTTTTCAGCATTCAATGATTTATCTTTTAGTCGAATCAGTCCTTCCCTAATTTTCTCTCTGTAATGCGCACCTTCAGTCTTAAACAGCTTCAAAATCTCCTTTTCTGTGTTCCTCTTCTCCTGTCGTTTCTTGTTATTTTTTCCAGATTTGTAGTCCATAATCCTGACTTCCATGACATCACAAGAGTATGTATCGAACGTACCACCTTTCGGCCATGCAGGTTGAAGATCCTTCGTCCTCTTCTCCCACTTTTGTGACACCTTTTCAATCTGCTCGGCCTTGTCCGGATGGCGCAATCCCAAAAGCTTCACTGGCACAAGAATGTTCATAATTATTCAATTAATGTCACTGACCTTGCTTTTGCAAACTTAGGCTGATTTGGACGCGTGTCCTGATTTTTCCGAACGAGGGCGCTGTTCAGGCTCAGAATGGGCGGGGGGGGCCTCTTCTGCTCGCACGTCTGCTTCTGCTCAGACACAAACAGTTCATTCCAGCTCAACCCCTTTCATGAATATTCATCTTAGGGCGGACCCAGCTCCTCCCACTCGAGTGGCCCTCTTCGCACACGAATCTTCAACTTCAGAGCGTCAGAGTGTTCAACGGAAACAGATCTCAAATTCACAGCCACACGTAGACGGAGCGCTCAATGAGTCTTTCACCTTAATTTATATCCCAGTACCGTAAGTTTTTCATATCTATCTCATACACCAATCGCGCAGTACTCTTATTTCCTGTTCTCACGCACTAATAAGCCCATTCTGCGCTCTTAAGTTCCCCTTTCACCACTACGTCCTCGCGGGCGAGGAAAAGTAATCACTCCACTCTTCATTTATCTTTCCAAGACCCCCTCCGTAAGTCAAACAACTCAAACATAACGTTACACAAAGTAAAGGACAGAAAGACGGGGGAAAGACGGTGGTGGGGTGGGGGGTGATCGGAGCGCGTGCTCAACTCACACACGAGAATAACCCACAAAAAGCAAGACACTAACGCACATACAAGACCGTAAAATGTAAAAGAACACACCTGTTAGCGCAAGCCTGACTCATGTCACACACACATTCTTTGTATCGCTTGTTCTATGCGAATATATCTTAATAATACAACATCTGATTAACTGCTCATTTTTCTAACGCCGGTATAACCTCTCAGATTCTAGAAAATTGCGAGTTACTATGCACCACACTTCTTTTTAAGCGTACCTTGCACGGCAGCCTCACAAATCCTAAATCGACTAGGGAAACACATAAAACATGCCCCGTATTAACCATATATAGATCGTCTACTCTCGAACTGACACTTCAGCAAATGACGACGTCTCATCACCGCTATTACACAGATCTCAAGACAATCATAAATATACAAATACCGACGCCGCTGCAACCTCTTATCCAGGTTAAATTAGCCTTTTTTCTGTTTTCAAGCAGCCTATGTCCCAAAACAAACAGGACTCTCTGAGCTCAGAACTCCCGTCGGACATAAAAATCACAACTCAGTCTATGTATCTCATCCGTCCGAACTTGGGCCTGACTATAGACGGAATTCACGTGCACGAATTTTCATAATTTAGCTCCCACGTCGCCGGCTCCCAGTCTCACACGAGCAAACCGAAATAAGAGAGGAAAAAAACTTCTCTTACCTCGACTGCTCATCCGAGACGGACCACTTTTCCTGTGCCAAAACCACGTTTTAGGGCGCCATAATGTCTATTTACTACACTACAAGTGTGGACTAAAAGGTCACATATCAGAAAGATGCTACAGGAAGGTATGGTGTAATTACTGTAAAAATAATACACACCATAAATCCTTATGCAAAAAGAAGAATGGACAAGATGGTGCCAGAAAGGTCTTGGAGGAAACGGATGATGACCAGGATCAATACTTTAAGGCCGAACACACAAAGAAGGAGAAACTGACAACGTTGACATGAAAGACATCATGGTGGATGGAGTAGCGACATCCCTCATCGTCAACGACATCAAAATTTTTGACAAGTTTGATGACAACTTTACGCCAGGGAGCCATTCTGTTGAATTAGCTGACGGCACAAAGTGCACCAGGACAGCGATGATAAATCTACTAGACAACGCTGGACAAGAACACAGAGCACATTTACGTGATGCACTCTACATGCCTTCATACCCACATGACATCTTCTCGGTGGCAAGAGCAACCAATGGGGGAGCCACAATCATCTTCAAGCGAGGAGACAGCTGCATGGTCACTAAAGACGGCAGTAGGTTTGATATTCATGAAAGTGGAAATTTGTTATACTTGCCAACTGTTCAGTGGAATGCAGTTGATCAATGTAAACAATGTCAAGACATTCAAACCTGGCATGAGATATTGGGTCACTGTAATCATGAAAATGTGCAGAAGTTACAAGGTGTAGTGAAAGGTAAGGAAATTACAAGATGTACAGTCAAGCCAGATCAGTTTTGTGAAGTATGTACACAAGGAAAATTCACTCAGACAAGAAATAGAGAACCAGACACAAAAGCTAAGAAACCCTTACATCTGGTCCATACTGATCTAGCTGGTCCAATGAAAACTAAGCATAGAAGGTCACAAATATCCATAGTATTTTACAGACCATTACTCAGGTACATATTTGTGTATTTTCTCAAAACAAAAGGTGACGTTGTACAAGCTACAGAAAGATTCTTAGCAGATGTTGCACCTCATGGAGAAGTAAAGTGTATTCGCTCAGATAACGGCTCTGAATTTACAAGCAGAGATTTCCAGGCTCTACAAAGCAAGAAAAAGATTAGACATGAGACGTCTGCACCCTATTCACCCCATCAAAACGGGACAGCAGAGAGAGGTTGGCAAACTCTCTACAGCATGGGTAGATGTTTACTGTTTGACAGTAAATTACAAAATGAGCTATGGAGCTATACTGTACAAACAGCAGCCTATGTGAGGAACAGGTGCTACAGCAGACGCACGAAGAAAAAAACCATATGAGATGTTTACAGGAAAAATGCCTAACATATCCAAACTTCACAAATTTGGATCAATCCGTTTTGCCTATAAGCAAGAAAAAGGGAAATTAGATTCTAGGTCCAAATTGTCCCTAGGTGTGACTGAGCGAGTGAGTTGTCTGTCCCCGTGTGCCCTGCGATTGGCTGGCAACCAGTTCAGGGTGTCCCCTGCCCACTGCCCGGAGATGGGCGAGAGAAAGATACAACAAGAGATTTATGACAGTAAAATAAATGATGCTGATGTCAAAATGCAAAATGTATTAGGTCAAGAAGTACAGAGTATTACTTCAGGGTTTTCACCTGAAAAGAGAGAGTTTACAAGCAGGTGTGTACACAGTGAGTGTGAAGAGAAAGAACCCACCGAGGAGCAGAAAGAAACCAGCATATCTGCAGGACTTCGAAACTGACTTTGAAAGTGAGGATGCAGGGGACAGGTTACAGACCTGTATAGACTCTTGTTATAGAGCAATATGTGACATTCCCCAGTCTTACCAAGACGCCATATGATCTACCGAGTCAAGGCAGTGGGAAAAGGCCATGGATGAGGAGATACAATCTTTGGAAGAAAATGATACCTTCAGCCTCACCAAATTACCACCAGGCCAACAGACAGTGGGGGCAGATGGGTTTAAGTTTTAGGGTGATAATGCAAAAGGCGGCACAGGAAAACTTAATCCTGCACCAGATGGATGTGAAAACAGCATATTTACATGCACCAATTGACTGTGAACTCTATATAGAGCAACCACAAGGTTACGAGAAAAGATCAGAAAATGGTGAGACACTTTTATGTCAACTGAACAAATCTCTTTAACGGTTTAAACAATCAGGTCGTAACTGCAATGTCATGTTACATACATGTGTCACTGAAAAAGGTTTTGTTCAGAATCCAGCAGACCACTGTGTGTATACAAGGGAGAAAGAAAATGAAAAATGAGCTTATTGGTCTCATCATTGCAGCCAGTAATGAGAGTGTACTTAACAGTGTAAAGATGATGTTGACAGAAAAATTCAAAATGAAAGATCTGGGATAAATTAAAACATTTCATGGGAATTGATTTCAGCCAAACATATGGTCAGGTCAAAATGTCTCAAAACAAATACGTTATCAAAATATTGGAAAGATTTGAAATGCGAAATTGTAAGTCCAGAGAGACCCCATGCAAGGCAAAACTAGAGTACAGAGAAGACGCTGAGAGAATAAAAGATCCAAGGAAGTACAATTTATTTATCCACATGTACAAGACCAGACATCACTTTTGTGGTCAGCAAATTGTCTCAGTATTTCTCCGAACCGACAGAACATCATACTATTATTTTATTTATTTAGTAAAATTTTTCACTGCACAACTGCTATATTTAAGGTCAACAAAAACATAGTGCCGGAAAACATCCTAACACCTATGGCTTTTGGCTTCCCTCAAAACTTTGTAGAGTGGGTAAAAATTATCTATAAAAATCCTAAATCTAGGCTTAGAGTTAATAGTCACTGTTCAGACTTCTTTCATCTTAAAAGAGGAGTCCGGCAAGGGGACTGTTTAAGTCCACTCTTGTTTGCAGTAAGCATAGAACCACTCGTGGAATCGATAAGACAAAATGAGCAAATAAGGGAAATACTAGATGAGGGAGGAGAAGAGCATAAAATATCTTTGTTTGCTGATGACTTGTTGGTAATGCTGAAAGGGCCCTCCTTATCAATACTACCACTGTTGGAGAACCTTAAAATATACGTATGGAGAAGTAGCTGGGTATTTAAATAGTGAGAGCAAATCAGTAGCAATGATTATATCAGGAAAATGTCCAACTGAGGTGATATACAGATTTGATTTAGAATGGACGGATAAAGGGTTTAAATATTTGGGGGTGAATATTACACCAGATTCCACACAGCTGTTTGATGCAAATGGTGGAAAGTCGATGAAAGAAATAAAGAAGGATTTGGAAAGATGGGAAATTTGGGTCTAAAGGCTTACTGGAAGGGTAGAAACAATTAGAATGAACATATCACCAAGACTATTATTTGTATTTCAGTCTCCTCCTATTCCCAGAATCCACATTTAAAGTGGTAAATAAATTGATATGAACATTTCTATTGGAAAAGAAGAAACCTAACATTAATTACAAAACTCTTTTAGCTTCCAAAAAAGGCATTAGCTCAGGAGACAGAGCAAGCGTCTTGGGATAAAGAGGTCGCAGCTTTGATTCCCGGCTCCTCTGTGTTATATGTCGAAGTGTTCTTGGGCAACACACTGAACCCCTAGTGCCCCCGATTGCATGGCTGACGCTGCTATCGGTTATCGGTGAAGCACATTGTAAAGTGCTTTGGGAGGTCTTCATTGACCTGAAAAGTGCTATATAAATGCAGACATTTGGACCTACCCAATATTAGATATTATTATTGGGCAGCTCAAATTAAAGCTCTTATTCTGTGGAGACCAAGATACAATATGGGTGGACATGGAGCAGCGGTCTTGTCCAAATGTGCCTATGGAATTGTTACCATTCATATCAGTATTGATGTGGAAGAAGTTAAATCTCCAGAATGAATGGATTAAGGGAACTATTAAAACATGGTCAACAACACAAAAAAAAACCTAAAAAGGTCAAGGTCTGTGAATAGGGCTATAAAAATAGCGAAAAACCCAGATTTTAAACCTGGGGTTATGGATGTAGGATTTTTAAAATGGGCCCAAAAAGGATTGATGTTGATTACCCAAGTGTTAGAATGACAGGAAATGAAATATTTTGAACGACTTCAACAAGAATTTGACCTACCTAGTAATGATTTTTACAAATATTTGCAACTAAGGCATTACCCCAAGAAACAATGAATGGGGAAAATATGTAAGGAGACAACTAAGGTTGAGGAATTGTTGATATCATACTCAAAAGGACTATAAATAAAGGGGGTTATCTCGAAATTTTATAAAGCTCTGCAAAAGGATCTCAGTAATGATGAGATGGTGGTTAAGGAAAAATGGGAACAAGAAGCTAATGTAGTGATAAAAGACGATGAATGGGTGAAAACTTTGAAAGAGGGACATAAAATAACCAGCAGTCCGACATGGAAGGAATTTAAATGGAAAGTAAAAATGAGATACTTCCATATATCCTCTATCACTTCAAAATATAAAAATACATCCAATTTATGTTGGCGCAACTGTGGGAAGGTCGGATATTTCACGCATATTTTCTGGAATTGCCCTGTGGTATTAAATTTCTGGAGAAGTATTCAGACAGAAATAAGATTAATTATTGGTTGGGAGACGAGGTTGGACCCAGTGACCTATGTATTAGGAATTTTGCCAGGAGAGTTATTGACTGGCCAATACATATATTACTAAGGGTGATATTTCTGGTAGCAATGAAAATGATCACAGCTTCCTGGCTGAAACCACAACCTCCTAACTTAAAACAATGGAGAGAAAAATAAAGCAAATGTACATTATGGAAAAAAAATCACTGCAAGACTTCAACTGAAACTAGATAAGTTCGAGAAAAGATGGACGCGTATCACACAATTTTTACTTGATGCCTAAACACCTCACCTTTTATTTTAATTCTTTTATTAACATTTTTTGTTGTTGTTTTTTTTTTTTTGGTTATTTATGGGTATGTCAATTGTATATATTTTTGTTCGTGTTGCTGTATGAATGGTGACCCAATCCTCTGTCTAAGTGTGTGTGAGAAAATAAATACATAAATAAAAACCTCAGAGAATAGCCGTCAATAACTAAATCCCTTTGCAACAAAAGTGGGTACACCCTAAAGTGAAAGTTCCTGAAGTGTATGGTCTAAGTCACTTGCAGGCTACTACCCCCCTCCCCCCAACCATTTCAATCCCTGCAGCAACACTGACAGCACTACTGCCCCTATCTTTCTTAGACAGTATTTGTATGTGACGCTGTGCAAGTTCTCTCAGCTTCTTTGGACATCCAACACAAGCCGTGTTGTGAGTGCATCTGGATTTTTATTAAACGCTGGAGGATCTTGGCGTCTGTACTGCAGCTCAACTTTAGGGTGTTAGCAGTCATCTTGTAGACTTGGGCAGCCTTATGGTGTGCCACAATTCATTTTTTAAGGTCCACAGAGAGCTCCTCAACATGGTGTGTCATATAGGGAGTTTCTCTAGGATTATTGCTCTCCCGAAAAATAATCCGAAATTTTTGTTTGACACAATGATGAAATTTACTGGACAGCAGCTTAATCCGAATAGTTCTGCCTATTCTGCTAATGACTTTGTTTTTAATAAACGATTCAGCTAATCTGGAATGAAATTATAAACGAAAAGTCTGCCACCTCGCCCTACCTTAAAAGCGCAGACGTTTTGGGTGATGTCCGTGTCGGCGGCTGTTCAGAAATGTTTTCCAGTTTTTGTGAGTTTTCCCTTGAAAGTCTTACACGGATGGTCAGTAGGGCCAAACGTACTACTTGCCTTCTTGACCCGTATCCGGCTTCACTTATGAAAACGACTTGACGTCTGAAAATAATCTATTTGAATCTGTCTAGTCAGCATTCAGAGCAAATCACTCTACTGAGACAGCCCTGGCTAAAGTAACCAAAGGTCTCCTCTTAGCAATACATTTCGGTGCCTCGTCAATGCCACTGCTGCTGGATCTCAGTGCTGCTTTTGATGCTGTGGACCACATATGAGTTTAAAAAGAGGCAGGGAGCCAATCAGCGACCAGGGCTCTTGGCGCCAAAGGAACGGGCACAGGTGCCTCACATCAGTAATCATGACAGAAAAGGTTGAAGATAATTTGTAATGAGTCACACTCCTGTGGAGGAATTTGGGCCCACTCTTCTTTGCAAAATGGTTTCAAATCTGCCGTATTACATCTTCCAAATTAACGTTTCTTTTTTAAAAAAAATAATTATACTTCCCCCAAAAAATATAATTACTGGGTTTGTATGGGTGTTTGAAATATTTGAAAATGCTTGATTTCTAATGTGTTTCCATGGTTGAAAAATGCTTCTAAATGCTTAAAATTGTTGCTATGTTTCTCGGCATTCTGACTCAATAGACCATGCATTAAATGAAGATGTGTATGAGTGCGATGATGGTCATTTATGGACATTTATAACGGGCCAAGCCAAAAACTAAAGAAGCGTTTTCTAATAGTAAATTGTAGAACTTCCTGCAACTGAAAATGTAAGTTACCATTATATTTACCCAGAACCAACCAACCAACTGCCAAATATATATCGACGCTGCAATATTTGTACAGGGTGTCTCAAAAAATGTACTCACTCTTTTTATGTGTTGCAGATATCCTGAATTACTGAAGCCATGGCAGGAAATCAACTTAGTTTGGAAGAGAGAAAATTTGTCCTGAAATACTATTGGAATTGCATTGAAATTGGAAATTGAAAGACAATGTCGTGATATTCCTAATGACATGTTTGGCGACGTTTGCGAATGCCTTGGTGCGCGTTTTCAGCGTTGTCTGGACAATAATAGTCATCATTTTGAACATTTGCGTAAATGATTCTTCAATTACATTTGTCTCATGTATTCATGCTATTTCACTTCACTCTATGTGCATAAATAAAGGTTTTCTCGTCATTCTAAGAGTGAGTACATTTTTTGAGACACCCTGTATATTGTGCTGAATGTCTTATGGGGTTATTCTCTTTTTTTTTCATCTGGCCACGTTAGCCGATGTATAAATAATCAATACATGAACATGAAATGTTGTTGTTTTAAGTTATAAATTAATAACATTTGTGATTAAAATTAAAGTCTAGTGTATTCGGGGCGGCAGTAGCTCAGGAGGTAGAGCGCTCGTCTTGGGATCAAGGAATCCCAGCTTGTCCGTGTTACATGTCGAAGTGTCCTTGGGTAAGACACTGAAACCCCAATACCCCCAATAAGCAGGTTAGCGTCTTACATGGCTGCATTACAAGGCCGCTATTGGGAAATGTGAAGCACACTGTAAAGCGCTTTGGGAAGTCATTGACTTGAATAGCGCTATACAAATGCAGATCATTTCATTTCATTATTCATATAGTTTTGACAGAAATGGCCATATACTTCTGTTTCCTGTTTGGATTTTCGCATTATTTTTTTCTGCTGTTTATGGTTTTCAGAGACGAGATGTTTTAAACATATTGATAGTATTCTACTACATGCGATTTTATAGCCCTTTTATGTTTTTTCTAAATTAGTCATTAATTGCAACCAAGTCAGAATGTAAGTGATTAGATTTAGATTTGTAACATCACTGTGTAGCATGAGTCAGCATTTCTGAAACTAATATGTGGATTAAAATTCAAGGGCTAACAGCAATTGTTATTTTAAAGACGGTGCATAATTCATAGATGGATGACAATCTATTTTCCTCGAAAGCGACAGGCCTCAATTTTTGATGTATGGTCCCCCTTCCTTGGTCCACTAGGTGGTGCGGTTGCGCAAGAAAACCTATCGTGAGAGTTTTTTTTCATGTCACTGACAGCATTTACATGTTGTGATCCATTTTCTATTTAAGTACTTAAGGTTTAAGTGAAGTAAATTCATCAGCGGTTGAACTCAAACCAATTGTTTTATCAGTTAAGTTTTTTAGACGTTTTTCTCAACAAATGCCTTATATTTTTTAATTGAATTTCACAAAAAAAATAAAATGAAACACTTTCAGTCTTTGAATGGTTTGATAAAAAATGCTTTTATTTACAAATAGAAATTAACAGACATGTGTCTTGTAGAAGCAATGGGGGAAAGGGACAAATGTTTTAGGACGTGGAGCGGACAAAGACCGAATGGTTCCATGTGAACAAATACATTGGGATGTCACAAGTAAAGTTCACAGCTTTTTTGTTAGTCTGAAATTCCGTTTTTGTCCAAGCTTTTTCCTTTCTTTTTCCTCATTGTCTTGCCTCTTGTTTTCTTTTTCCTCATTGTCTTGCCTCTTCCTTTCTTTTTCTTCGTTGTCTTGCCTCTCCTTTTCTTTTTCCCCGCACTCCTGCCTCTTTTTCTCTTTCCTTTGCAGGTATTTCTGTTCTCTCTTTTCATGCCTCTTCCTTTCCTTGTTCTCCTTCTCCATGCGCTTCCTTTCCATTTTCGTCATCTGCTGCTTCTTTTCCTTTTCACCGAGGGCCACAATCAGTTCTAGGTGTCGCCATGCAGCGATAGAGCACTGTTCCATGAAATCCTCTGAGTCGTTCGAGCTCTTGAACGAAAAAAAAGAAAGATATATCAGTTCGTTAAACTTTCATTTCATGTTTAGAGTCAACGGTGAGCAAAAGTGATGGCTTTGGGTGAGGAAAGGCGTCAAAAAGTGTACACATCCCAGCTCAATTCAATTGTTACACTGCAGTTATGCTGCTCAAACAAAAACAAAAAATTGCATAGTTTGTTAGATATGCATGTAAAAAAAATAACTCACCTTGTTGTTAGTCGTAAACAACGTGGGAGTTGGACGGGTGTTGATATTGTTCTTTGCCGTGTCAACTGCTGGAGTGTCCGAGCAGAAGTTGGAAGAAGGTCTGCAAACTCTCCAATAATAATGGGGAAACATCGAAGAGCCTCCTTGATCGGGCCAACTGACAGCTATGACGTCTGTCACCGTTGCTTAGGGGCGTGGTAGTAAAGTGTGCTTGTGTTGCTACACGACTAACGCTTTAGGATATCCATCCGTCCATAAATCCATTCATTATCTGTACTGCATATCCTCAGTAGGGTCACGGGGGTGCGGGAGCCTATCCCAGCCATCTTCGGGCAGTGGGCAGGGGACACCCTGAACTTGTTTCCGGCCTGTCGCAGTGTATGAACTGTTTGTTAATGATAAAGAACAACTTTTTGTGCAAATAATGACACAAATTTGACATCAAGTGAGTGATGTTATTAGCCGTTAATGATGTATGGATCGTGACCCGTTGTATTGGCCTACAGGGAGCATGTTTGATTTGTTAACAGGAAATTCAAAGTTTGTTTTACGGGGCTTAGAAAGATCAGCTAGTTCTCAATATGAAACGACTTTGCACTCGTTTGATTCCCCCAAATAATGTGCTTGGTTGCAATTGTTCAATAACAAAACTATGAATGCAAATTGTTGCTCAAACACAAAAATGAGGGAAAAACCAAAACATGTGATTTTTGTGGGGCAAGATGTACTTTTTTCTTAGGTATTCGGTGTCACTTGTCATTCCTCTAAAGTTCTAAACAACACTGTTTCGCTTGACTCGGCATTTCCGAAATACAGCAGAAAAATTATGTGAGGACTGGCAGTAATTCTAATTTATAAAGACAGTGTATAATACATAGATTGGATGACTATTTATTTTCGTCGAAAGATTTTTGGATGCACGTCCCCCCTCCTTTAGTCCACGAGATGGTACGGTTGAGGAAGAAGCACTATCGTGAGTTTTTTTTTGCTCTTATAACTGACAGCATGTACATGTTCTCTATTTAAGTACTTAAGGTTGAAGTTTAGTAAATTCATCGGCGGTTGAACTCAATCCAATTGTTTTATTAGTTTAGTTTTAGACGTGTTTTTCTTATAGAAATGTTTTATTATATTATAGTGTTTTTAATTGAATTTCCCAGGGAAGAAAAGAAAACATTGCAGGGTTTGAATGGTTTCATGGCAAAATATTTTATTATATACAAATAGAAAAGAATGGGGGAAAGGGGCAAACGTTTTAGGGACTGGGGCGAACAGAGACCGAATGGTTCCCCGTGAACAAATCTATTCGGATGTCACAGGTAAAGTTCACAGCTTTTTTTGTTGGTCTGAAATTCAGTTTTTGTCCAAGCTTTTTCCTTGCTTTTTCCTCATTGTCTTGCCTCTTCCTTTCTTTTTCCTCGCACTCCTGCCTCTTTTTCTCTTTCCTTTGCAGGTCTTTCTGTTCTCTCTTTTCACGCTTCTTCCTTTCCTTGTACTCCTTCTCCATGCGCTTCCTTTCCGTTTTTGTCATCTGCTCCTTCTTTTCCTTTTCACCGAGGGCCACAATCAGTTCGAGGTGTCGCCATGCGGCGATCGAGCACTGTTCCATGAAATCCTCTGAGTCGCTCGAGCTCTTGAATGAAAAAAAGAAAAACATCAGTTCGTTAAACTTTCATTTTCTAGTCGTGTTTAGAGTCAACGGTGAGCAAAAGCCTCTCTCTGATGGCTTTGGGTGAGGAAAGACGTCAATACGTTTACACATCCCAGTTCAATTCAATTCAACCTGCAGTTATGCTGCTCAAACAAAAACAAATAATGGCAGAGTTTGTTCAATATGCATGTCAAAAATTAACTTACCATGTTGTTAGTCGTAAACGACATGGCAGTTGGACGGTTGTTGATTGTGTTCCTTGCCGTGTCAACTGTTGAAGTGTCTGAGCAAAATTTGGAGGGAGGCCTGCAAACTCTCCAATATATATTGGGAAACATCAAAGAGCCTCTTTGATCTGGCCTAGCGACGGCTATGACGTCTGTCACCGTTGCCAAGGGGCGTGGCAGTAAAGTGCTCAAGCGCTGCTATCATTGCTAACGCTTTGAGATACGAAATCACCAATTGCAGAAGATTAAATGAAAAAATCGACTACAAATATAAAACTAAGTGTTGTGTTCAAGAATGTTTTAAAAATTAATTTTTGCTTATCGGTGAAACCAACTCTGAAACAAAATTGTAACCGAAATGAATAACCCAGTAAGCGGTTGGTTCTGACAACTTTCACTTTTTTTAGTGGCTGTATTATTATTATTATTATTATTATTTTTTACTACTATTATTATTATTATTATTATTATTATTATTATTATTATTATTATTGTCATTATTATTACTATTATTATTGCTCCTGCTGCTGTTGTTATTATTATTATTACAATTATTATTATTACAATTATTATTATTATTGTTATTACTACTACTACTACTACTACTACTTCTACTACTACTACTACTACTACTACTACTACTACTACTACTACTACTACTACTAGGGCGGAGCAGGTTCGCCACATTACCCAAGCATGATCCCATTGTGGAGCCAGAACAGTCAGGCAGAACTCTTGCCGTTTCTTTAAAATATATATTGTCAGGCAGACTCAGTTTGTGTTATGGGCATAAAGGGTGAAGGGAAGCCACTTGGTGAAATGAAAACCGTTTTCCCGCCTGAGATTTGCTTCAATGATTTGCACCGCCTGGAAATTGATAAGCATGGAGGAAAAACAATTTAAGAGAGCTGTGGAGGACACACTCGGGAGACTGCGGCAAGTGGAATGAATATAACTTATGTATTTGTGTATGTGAGTTTAAAGTTGTGTTCGGTAAATTAACTCTCGGTCTGGATCACTTTACCAGAGAATAAAACCAAATTTCAAAAAGAATACTATTCACGTCCACAATGTAGACAGTAGCTAATTTTCAAAACCCTTTATTTCGATAAATGAGATAATGTCACACTATTTGGTGTTTGCTTGTGTTAAATGCAATGTGCAGGGAAGCTACAAGGCAAGCAATTATTTATTTTTAACATATTTTTCAGTGCAGTAACATGTCAAATGTATATTCTAAATCTAGCTAGCCAACTAGCTAACTTGTATGGGGAAAAATTTAAAGTTAAAAAAAAATATCATTGCGGACTCAATTATAACTACTTCATGTCGGCAGATTTAAATGAACTGTCTGTTAATGATATAGTACAAATGTTTTTGTGCGAATAATGACACAAATTTGACTTTAAGTGAGTGATGTTATGAGCCGTTAACGATGTATGGCTTGTGGCCCGTTGTATTGGCGAGTAAGTGAGTATGATTTGTTAACAGGGAATTCAATGTTTGTTTTACGGGGCTTAGAAAGATGAGCTAGTTCTCAATATGAAACGACTTGGCACTTGTTTATGATTTATGATTGTTTATGATAAAATTAATAATGTGCTTGGTACGAATATTTTTGTGTAAATAAAATAATGACACAAATCTTATGTCAAATGAGTGATTATTTGGGCCGTTAAGAATGTATGGCTGTGACCCGTTGCGTTAGCTTACAGGGAGTACCCTACTTGTTTGGCGATTCTTTTTCATTATGGGTTTAGTTGCAACTTTATTAAAATAACTAAGAATGCAAATTGTAACTCAAAAAAGAAAATGCTCTCTTCAAGAGTTATTTCCAGCACATTTTCCAACATAAGAGGCTATTCATGATGGAAGTGTAAGCTTTGGTAGGAACCAAACTTTTTCTGTTTTGTGTGCAGAGTCCATCCAGGGAACGCACAAAGAGTCCCAAGTTTGCCGCCTCAACAAAATGATGCCCGTGAGTGTTCATTTGAATATGGTTGAGTTAACTAGCACTGTGTATTACCCGGTTATTCAAAGGAATTCCGAGTGTCTCTAGGTTCAAAGTTTTGAAATTCAAATGGAATTTAGGGAAAGAGAAAGAAAAACAGAACTTGTGTTTTTATTGAGAAAGATGGGCTTTTTTTAGGTTTTTGTGTGTCACCTGAATTCCTCAATAATAATTCCAAACTGATTTTGTAAATGCAGAACACGTGAGGGTGCCAGAGGACTAAATTAAAGTTTAGAAAGAGCAGACATGCCCTTGCCAATATGAAAAAAAAAACAGACTCAACTGTGCGCACATACCTTAGTTTAATAAAATATTGGGTATAACTTCCTAATCCAAATATTATGAGTAAAAGATTATTTTCCTCTAAAAAATGTTAATTCTTTCATGCAAGGTAACCAAAACTTGTGGTTCCAGGACATGCCAATACGCCCAAGGACTGTTCACGAACAAAAAGTGAGATATAAGTGATTCTTCAGTCTGCCACTAGCATGGTGTGCCTCGTTGGGTGTTTCAGTGACTAGTATGACAGAGTGCACCGTATTTTCACGATTATAAGGCGCACCGCATTATAAGGTGCACCTTCAATGAATGATGTATTTCAACAATTCTTCCTTATGTAAGGTGCTAAGTTAGAGGCTGGGGGTACCGTACGTTATACATCCTTTAGATAGTGCTGTGCAATTTCCATCATTTACAAGCACTTTTCAAACCATAAAACACAATATTATAATTCAAGTATTTTCAAAGATTTCAAGTTCCCGCACAAACCCTGTAATAATATTATTGTGGGAAAGAATAATTATTTGACAAAGTCAACTGGGAGGATCCAATTTTGCAAAGAAGAATCGGCCAAAATTCCTCCACAGCGTTGTGAAATACTCATTACCAATAATCTTAAACGTTTGATTTCTGCCATATATCGCCCAACTTTCCATTTACATTCTCACAAAAGGCCAGATAGGTTTCAATTTTTTTTCTGCCCTAATTTGCATTAACATTTCAAAACTTCATTTTGTATTTCCTTGGTTTGTCTCTGTATGATATTAAAATTGATGTGAGGATCTTAAACCTGATTGGTAAATATGCAAAAGCACATAAATCAGGAAGGGGGCAAGAGCTTTTTCCACGGCAATGTGAATTTTAAATGTTTTCCCAGTAAAAATACAAAAATGATCAAAATGTGTGACAACTGGCACAACAATTTGGTCATTTTGTTTTATAATGTTTCTTTCCTTAAAATAAATGATAAAATTCAGCTGATTTATCTGCCAACAATAACGTTTTACTTGGTAAGATTAATGTTTGTACAATGTTTTCCCCCTAACTTTATCAATGGGCTGTTTGTACAGTAGTGTTATGTTTATAGTTCCACTTTTTTTGGACAAATGGTTGAGAACCACTGACAAAAAAACATATACTTTTTATAATCACTTTGTTTTATAGCATAATTAAAAGTAGAGTATATCACAGAAAGGAGTACACCCATTACATTTCTGAGAAGATTTCATTACAATGTTTACGGGAACAACACTGAACGCAGGGGACACAGTTGCAGGGCACTCAGGTACAGACAACTCATTTGCTCATTCACACCTAGGGACAATTTTGGACCGGCCAATTCACCAGAAATGCATGTTTTTGGAACGTGGGAGGAAACCGGAGTGCCCGGAGGAAACCCACGCAAGCACGGGGAGAAGATACAAACTCCGCACAGGAAGTCTGGAGCTGGATTTGAATCCACGACAGGTTCCCATGACATGATCTGTGCCGCACAAGCGCTAACCACTGCGCCGCTGTGCTATCTGGCCATTTGAGAGAATGTAAATGGCAAGTTGGGCCATTTATGGCAGAAATCAAACGTTTAAGATTATTGGTAATGAGTATTTCACAACGCTGTGGAGGAATTTTGGCCGATTCTTCTTTGCAAAATTGGATCCTCCCAGTTGACTTTCCTATTTTGTCAAATAATTATTCTTTCCCACAATGATATTATTACAGGGTTTGTGCGGGTACTTGAAATCTTTGAAAATACTTGAATTATAATATTGTGTTTTATGGTTTGAAAAGTGCTTGTAAATGCTGGAAATTGTTGCTATGTTCCTCGGCTGTCTGAGTGCAATGATTATCAATTATGGACATTTGGGCTGTGCAAAAAAGGAAGGAAGCGTTTTCTAGTAATTGTATAAGAAATAACAACCTGCAACTGAAATTGTAAGTTACCATTAAATTTATTCAAAACCTATATGGGGAAAAATTTTCTCAAATATATTAACTCATGGCCAGCACGGTGGCGCGTGTGCAGCACAGTTCTGAGGTCATGAGATCGAACCTTCTGTGTGGAGTTTGCTTGTTCACCCCGTGCTTTGTTTCCTCCGGGCACTCGGGTTCCCTCCCACATTCCAAAAACATGCGTGTCAGGTTAATTGGCCGGTCCAAATTGTCCCTAGGTGTGAATGAGCGGGCGAATTGTCTGTCCCTGTGTGCCCTGCGACTGGCTGGCAACCAGTTCAGGGTGTCCCTTGCCCACTAACCGAAGATAGCTGGGATGGGCTCCGGCACCCCTGTGACCCTACTGAGGATAAGCGGTACAGATAATGGATGGATATTTACACATGTATTGTTCACATCCTAAAATGTGTTTGTGATTTACTCAAAATCATTCGTTTTGGTTAATGCACATGCAAGATCAAAAATTAAAATGTCATTGGCAGATGCAGAATACATGATTCACACCGGATTGCTTTTTTTTTGTAATTTGGCCTCCAAAGTCTTTCAAAAGCGCATGAATTTGGAGATGAAAGGTGTCCAAACCCTGTAAATAAATCATGACTTAAAAATGATATATATACAGTACATGAATGCTTGTTTTCAACAATGTTTTAGAGAGGCAACCCTTGCACGAACCCAGAGGTATCTAACCCCCGTTGAAGATCTTCTAGTCCAACTTTTTTTCATACAACAGTTTTAGCACCAAACAAATGAATATGGGTAGTGGTGCATTTTTGGAAAATCAGTACTTGACATGCTAAAGCCTACAATATGTACATCACATTTGGTTTGATTTAGGGGCGGCAGTAGCTCAGGAGGTAGAGCGCTCGTCTTGAATTCGAATCCCGGCTTGTCCGTGTTACATGTCGCAGTGTCCTTGGGTAAGACACTGAACCCCTAATACCTCCAATAAGCAGGTTTGCGTCTTACATGGCTGCAACACAAGGCCGCTATTGGGAAATGTGAAGCACATTGTAAAGCACTTTGGGAAGTCATTGACTTGAAAAGCGCTATACAAAATGCAGATCATTTAAAATGTGTCAGTTTCAAGTGTATCAAAAGTTCAATTGTGAAAACCTAAACATGTTGTATCGTCTTAGGACTGGCTTTATTTGATGTTTATAATGTTAGTAGAATATTTTAATGAAGCTCTGAAGAATCAAAAAGACAGATTTGTGAGGTTGGTGAAATGGGCATTCTTTCTTTTTGTTTTTCAGAACCAAGGTGTGAATTTATCCGAACAGAAGAAAATACCTGACCAGCAGTTTTTCAAAATGACTTATCTCAAGTTTTCTGTCATTTTTCCTGTTCTGTTTTTGCATGAATTGAATGTTTAAAATGAAAAGGAGTGCAATTTTTTCGAGGGTCCAAAAATGTAGATTTTTTTTAACGGCAGAACATTCACCTAACATTAAGAAGGTCCCCTGTTTGAGACAGGATGGAAACAAATTGGCCTGGAGAGGGATGGGCACCACCAGTATATATTACAGTATTGCCAAAGACGCAATGCATGAAATGGCGCCCCTACAAGGCTAGTGGTTAAGTGATCCAACCAACCAACCAACCAACCAACTGCCAAATAATTATCCACGCTGTGCACATTTGTATATTGTGCTGTATGTCTTATGTGGCTATTCTCATGTTTTTTCATCTGGCCACGTCGGCCAATACATAATCAATAAATGAAAATGAACTGTTGTTTCAAGTAATAAATTAATAACATCTCTAATTAAATTTGAGTCTAGTGTATTATTTTAGTTTTTACAGAAATGCTAATTTACTTCTGTTTCCTCTTTTGTAGTTTTGCATTATTTTCTCTGCTGTGACGTGATGCCCTTTTTATCTTTTTTCTAAATCGACCATTAATTGCAGCTAAGTCAGAATGTAAACGATTTGATTTACATTCGTAACAACAATGCCTGGCATGACTCGGCATTTCCGACATACTGAAGAAAAAAATATGTGGAAGGCTGACAGCAATTTTAATTTTAAAGACTTTGCATAATACATACAGTAATCCCTCGGTTATAGCGGTTAATGGGGACCAAAACCACCCGCGAAAAGTGAAAATCTGCAAAGTAGCGACGCCCCTTCAAAAATGCTTAAAAAAAAAAACAACATATATATATAATATATATATATATATATATATATATATACGTAACCGCGGTGTACGTGTCCCACCAAAGATCCACATTCACGCTGGACTGCATGATGAGGTTTTTATTATTACAGTTTCTGCAAATGGATGAGTCACAACATTAGCTTTTTCTGCTGGGTCTGATCTCTTTGATCTCTTTTTAGTTCTCTCTGGTAAGACTAACAACAAAGCATATCAAAGAGCTTTCTTTTCACTTTACAGAAAATACATTTTAGAATATCACAATACATTTTTACATCTTTACATTTTAACAAGATACTTTTAACAAGAGATCGTATGGTGGATTTTTAACGTTTACAATGAATTCAACATGTTTTTCCTTAGTCTGAATTTTAACCAACATCATCCTTTTTTAATGTATATGATAAAATAGGAATAAAAACAATAATGAGTATAAAAATGGGTACAATTTACCTGCAAATGGATGAGTCACAACATTAGCTTTTTCTGCTGGGTCTGATCTCTTTGATCTCTACAAGGGGAATTAATATTTAGTAAAACAAAAACAAAACGAAAATAAACCTAAACAGCTTGACAATATCAATCACATTACTATGCATGGTGAGAGATTTGTCAGCTGGGGTTATAATGTTTAAAATTAACTTCTTTTGTGGAGCACCAAAAGATATGTCTTGCCTTTGTAGTTCTCTCTGGTAAGACTAACAACAAACCCTGCCTCCTGGTCACATGTTAGAAGCCAAAACCAGACCCCACCCCATACCAGCAGATGGCACTGTTGGACTGTTGGACATTTACCAAAAACTATACACATATTTCAGCAGGAATTTCAATTAAATTTATTATTACACCCGTATATATATATATATATATATATATATATATATATATATATATATATATATATATATATATATATCATCTCATCTCATTAGCCGCACCGCTTATCCTCACTAGGGTCGCGGGGGGGCTGGAGCCCATCCCAGCCATTTCCGGGCAGTGGGCAGGGGACACCCTGAACTGGTTGCCAGCCAGTTGCAGGGCACACAGGGACAGACAACTCATTTGCTCATTCACACCTAGGGACAATTTGGACCGGCCAATTAACCTGACATGCATGTTTTTGGAATGTGGGAAGAAACCGGAGTGCCCGGAGGAAACCCACGCAAGCACAGGGAGAACATTCAAACTCCGCACAGGAAGTCCGGAGCTGGATTTGAACCCACGACAGGTTCCCATGACATGAACTGTGCCGCACAAGCGCTAACCACTGCATATATATATTTATATATGTGTGTGTGAATATATATATATATATATATATATATATATATATATATATATATATATATATCCTCCTTGATCTGCTACCTTATCGTGGTGGAGGAGTTTGTGTGTCCCAATGATCCTAGGAGCTATGTTGTCGGGGGCTTTAAGCCCCTGGTAGGGTCACCCATGGCAAACAGGTCCTAGGTGAGTGGCCAGACAAAACGCAGATCAGAAGACCCCTAATGATGAGAGAAAACTTTGGTCCTCGATTTCCCTCGCCCGGACGCGGGTTACCGGGGCCCCCTTCTGGAGCCAGGCCTGGAGGTGGGGTCCGCTGGCGAGCGCCTGGTGGCCGGACCCTTACCCACGGGGGCCGGCCGGGCACAGCCCGAAGGGACGACGTGGGACCCTCTTCCCATGGGTTCACCACCTGTAGGAGGGGCCAAAGGGGTCGGGTGCACAGAGAGCTGGGTAGCAGCCAAGGGAGGGGTCCTTGGCGCGACAATCCCCGGCTACAGAAACTGGCTTTTGGGACACGGAACGTTACCTCTCTGGCAGGGAAGGAGCCCGAGTTGGTGCGTGAGGTTGAGAAATTCCGACTAGATATAGTCGGACTCACCTCTACGCACGGCTTGGGCTCTGGTACTGTTGTCGAAATGTTGGAGAAATTTGGAGGTTCGATAATCGAGAGAAAAGTCTTCTCATAAGTGGATAAGAAAGAAGGAGCCAGCCGCGTGGAGGGAGATACAACTTTATTGATTCGTCAATGAAGATCTCACAAAGCTAGGAACATGACAATGTATTTAAAGCTGGTAGTGACGATTAGGCTTCGATTGAGTACAACCCAAAAGGCGGTCCTGTATCACGTATTACTTAAAGGAATTTTGTTTTTCTCGTTCAAGCCATCTCCTTGTCTCCTTATTAGGAGACAAGGAGATGGCTTCTCCAAACAGTCTGACGTCAGTGTATACAGAGATCTTCGTTCCTTGCCCAGTGTATACAGAGACCTTTCGTTCCTTGCCCAGTGTATACAGAGACTCAACTGTCTGCCAAGAACTTCCCGAACTGAGTTTTTTACTGACGTCAAATGCAAGTCTATTTACCACAATCTTTCTACATTTCTACATGTATGCAACTCTATTCTACAAGTGCAAGTCTGTTTGCCACAACATAATCCCCCCTTTGGGAGTTTATACTCCCATTGTGAACAGAAATTAAAATCAAAAATGAATACAGGGTAGTGTTAAAGCATTACAAATCATAGACGCGAATCGAAAATAAAATAAAATTCTGGCGGTCAGCCTGCTGTGATCATTTTAACTTTCATTGTTCATGTTTCATTTACAAAAACCCCCAACACTCCAAACATCTGACCCATGCACTAACCCCCCCTTCATTTATCTTTATCCGTACACACTGGATTATACACGTGGACCGTCGACGGTTGATCGGTACGTGATAAAGGTAAATGAATAAATGAACTGATAAGTGAGTGATAACAAATTTTGGTAACAGTCGTCGATACATTTCAAGATGAGTGCATGACTGGATAGTGATACAGCATACACATCGGCCTTTGGCCTGACTCCCGCGAACATTTTGAAGACCATGCAATGTCGTATTCGTCAACGGGTGTCGTGAAGTCAGATGTTGGAGTGAGTGTCCATCCCAGCAGGCATCACGCGCAGTTTCCATGCAGCCAAAAACCCGGAAGCGACGATGCATCCTGACCATCCCAGACAGCAGCTTGCTCCCCGGCAGTGTGACATACCAACAAAAGAATCACAATTAGAAATCAATATATTTGTGAAAAGAAAGTATTTACTCACGTTTTTCCACTATTCTCGTACAACAATGCTTCTATCTCAAATTAATCCATCCCAACTCACTCAATTGGATTTTTCCTCGTCTTCACATTCCTTAATTTTCCAATTTTGAACTGAAAACCGGAATAGGTTAACTTTTTCCTTTTTGATATTATTCTATCCTTTCTTGGTGTTATTCTGGCATTAACATAATCTAAAGCACCTAAAATAACCAAACATAATTTTTCTAGACTTTTCACCCCTAAATTCATCGTTTTCCAACTGAAAAAACATTTATTTTTCTGGGAACTCCATAGGCTCTTGGACGTTACGTTGCACACCCTTAGCGTCAAAACGATTTCTAAAAAAAAAACGAACGTTTTCGATTCCTAACGAGACGTGCTATCGGTTCTATCTAAAACAATACATTTTAAACCGTCTTCCTCTTTAAAAACGTTTTCCTCGCCTCAATGAGCACCGTATTGTTCCCTTTTCCCTTTTCCTTCGATATTTTTCCGTTAATCCTTTCAGTTACGTGGGCCGCTTAAACGCTGGACAACCATATAGACAAGAAAGATGAGAATACAGGAAAGAATACAAACACTTACAACATTGAACAAACATAAAACATAAAACAAGACAGATGGCCCACAAAAATTTAAGTTAATTAGTCAAATTCAGTCAGTGCACATTGAGGCCATGTGCCTACACAACTACCGAGTCAGTTATGGTTTTCCTCTCCTACACAATTTCCCGAATTTTACGTACTGGCCGTGCACTCATTTTTGGCTGTCGGCGTTGTAACCTCACTCTTCAGTGCTGTCGCCGTGGGTGTAGGTTTTTCTGGACTATGGTGTGTCGGTACCCTTCTCGCCTGTATCGTCACATTAAGGTTTAGCATATTATCCGTCACTTTAGTCTGTACTGTCGTTAACACATTTGGTTTCTGGTAGTCCATCGGCACTCCGACTGGTTGCACGTCTTTATATTTATTTTAAGTGAAAATCAAAATCCCCACTATAAGATGCCCTATCCATTTTGAGCATTCTATCCCAAAATTCTAACTCGAAGATAAACAATTTATTTTTAAATTGTCAGTTCTAAATTTCAAATTTTGCTTTTTCACTAAATACAGTCACTGGATCAGTTTAACCATTATCCTTGTCAGAATCATTTACCCTGATTTGAGTGTTTGAGTGTTCTCTTTTGTAGATTGATCACATCCGAGAAAAAATTTGTATGCACTTTTTATTTGCATTTTCTTTTGATTTTCAACGTGTTATCTTGCTGTTGGCCATTCCCCTCGAGGCAGATGACCAGGATAGATTGTTAAATTGTCAATTTAACCCAAGAAAAGACGTTTTTATTGTTATGATTCACTCTTTGTTTTGCCTTTTATAAAAATCATAACCTATATATGATCTCTTCAGTAAGTAAACTTGTTCAAAATAACAGTATTTTGCAAAGAAAGCAGGTAATTCACGCTCAAAGTGAATGATTTTGCCAAAAATGAAAAATACCATCCCAAAATGTTCTCAATGTGGGCGATTTGCTAATGGTGAATGGTTATCTTAATTGATTTTTGTTAATCAATTTGACAAACATTGTAAATTTTGTAATATTACAACATTTCTTCTGTGTAATATTTTTCTATCCGTCCAAATTTCGTAATTTGAATCTCAAAAAACAGTTATATGGAGAGCTTATTCAGAAGACAATTTTTCATCAATTTCGGAAAAAAATAGGTTTTAACTTATTTTTACGGAATGTCTCAACTTCCCCCCTGAGTTAAAACCTAAGTTCACAATCTATGTCTCTCTTTCGTCTGACTCATCCCACAATACTCGGAATTTCAGTAATTCAAACTTGTCTTCTATCGCAATTGCACTAGTTATACACGTCCTTCTACTCAATCAAGGAAGCAAGGTTTAGGGCGCTCTGAGGAGAGGGATGACTGAGTATGGGCGCCAAGAGCGGACTGAGAGTGTGATCGTGGCCGCTGTGTTGTGCGGTGCAGAGACGATTCAGTTTTATTAAGACGACAGCAGTGTGCGTGTGTGTGTGTCGTCGTATCGATACTAATAACTGAATGGAGTGGAATGGAACTATGATGACTATAACATGAAACCAAACGAGACGTCACGCTCTATAGAGAATTTATCGACCTATTTCATCATCGCCTACAATCAGCTCAAAATTTTTGTTTTTCCAACATTCTGCTTCTTAAAAAGAACCTAAAAAGAAATCCGTCATTAAAAGCGCAATTAACCACCAGTCCATCGTCCCAAAAACAATGGTTCTAAGTCAAGGGTGGGCAAACTTTTGGCGTCACGAGCCTGGGGACACACCCAGTTTTTCTCATTTACAGTTATGATGTTATATTTCATTGTATTTATTTCATGTTTATCTATTTTGTGTATATGTATGAACCCCTACTGAACACCAGCATACCTTCAGGGCAATTGCAGTTGATTCAACAAGGTTCGTTTGTTTTCGGAACGGACTAATCCCGTTTCAATCCAATTGATTCAAATTGATAATGTGTTTCGATTTACAATAGTTTCATCATTCCATATTTACTGCTAGAACCAATTAAACTTATAAGTAGAGGTACAACTGTGTTATTGTAGTTGTGCACGTATGTAGTATTTCTGTCATGTCCAGCATGGTCGCCGTGGCGACCGTCTAATTTGCGAGTGTCCTTCTTACGGGCTTGCCCAATCTGAGTAAAAGCCTGTTTTATGAGTATTCCTAGTCTGAGTTCCTGTAAGCCTGCAAGCCAGCTGCCGCCCCGTTTATTCCCTAAGCGTTGGACAATTTTGCCGAATAGAAGTAACTGGTCGTTAAGCGATTGAGTTCTGGTCCGGTCTGCACTTAACTCAACCATTCCTGCAGTAGTATCTTATAATATTTACAAAATAAGATTAAATAAGATTCTGTAATATTTTCGAAGTAGGTTGTAGTACACCTGAGGCTATATTTTTGCAGGATTTCTTTAGTAGCGCTATTATTAATGCTGTTGTAGTTTTGTAGCAGTATTCTTGCAGATTTTCTGTAGTTGGTCTTTTTAGAATTATAGCCGTACCATATACTATGTCCCGGTTTTCAAGCTCTATATTCCGTTTTCTAGTAATTTCATAGAATTTCTGTAGTAGGATTTACATTATTGTAATACTTTACCATCCCATTTCTTGTTCTCCTCTGGTTTACTGCACATGAATGGCTGGATTAAACCCTAGAGGTTTAATTCTGACCCAATTGTGGAAAAATGTATTTGATAATGTTACTTCCGGCGCCGTCACGAATGGCAGCCACTCCAGCAGCTCCCATGTTATTTTCGCTACTTTTGTGATTTATTTATTTGTTTATTTATTTTTGCTTACTTTATCAGTGCCTTGCAACACTTGGATTACTTTCTGTCCTATGGATATGGGTTTCAACTCGCAAAAATACGTACACTAAACAACACCACCTACATTGGACATTACCGAATCTTACTGCAATATGTATTCTGTGTAGCACTATTTAGTTACTCTATATAACATGCTAAAGTGGACATTTGCACGTCACACTGGGTATTTGTATATTGTATTCCTTTGGCTTTATTATTGTATTGTTCTCAGCTCAGGGATGCTGCTGGAAATGTGAATTTCCCTCAGGGGATGAGTAAAGTATCTATCTATCTATCTATCTGATTAATTCGTTCACCCCTGTGCTCAGCATCTTTTTCTATAACAAAATTTTATGTATTGCGTGGTACGTATCTTCTTATTCTAAAGCAGAACAACATGTTATGTCTATGTTTATTTGCCTTCAATTAGATATTGATCCTTTTAATAATTTCCTTTTATTTTCATAGCTTATCTATAAAAATACTGTTATGTTTTGCACAATGCTGACAACCTTTTTTGCACTACAATGACTATTTTTCACCAAATGCATATTTACACAAACCTCAACTGTATGTAACATTTCAAATGCACATTCTTGTGTAAATATTGTATTAATTATAACTATAACCTTATCTTTTCCGTTCCTTTACCTAACTCTGAAGATGGAGTGTCATGCCAAATTTTCATTGTCAGTTACAATATGTGAACCCGTTTTGTAACTATGTCCGTAAAGGTATATGTCCTATTCCATCATAAATGGTCTGGATTTATATAGTGCTTTTCAAGACCCTGGGGAACTCCAAAAACACTACCTAATGTGTTGTTTTTCATACCTTTGTCTCAAGTTTTTCATACCCAATTTTCAGCAAATTATCCTTATTTAAATAACTTATGTTAAAAGAAATATTTCATTCAGTGACTGAAATAGCTTCAGCTACGTTATTAATGATTTCTAGTCTCGAATTTTCTTCCCTGTGATAATATGTCGTCATTTTCAAACTTCTTTCAATTTTTTGATAATTCGAAATCATTCATACCACTAGTAATCTATTATTGAACATGAGAAAAACTAAGGAAACAATCTTTTTATGTATTACGCCTCTTTTGAATTTGTCCATTTATAACCAACGAAAAGATGGACACTAAAATTATGGACGGTTTCCAGTCGTCTTCTTTGTTTTACTCGCCCTTGCTTTATTAGGAGCATAACTACACGTCTTAAAAATTCTTACCCTTTTGCCATTCGCATATTCAACGAGAGATGATTAGTTTTGTTATTTAAACATTCTTTCTTTTTAAACTATTCTGTATAATTATCTTGTATACACTCAGTGTTCTCATTTCACCATGTTCCTGTGTCCCAGATGCATCATCCATGCTGGGGACGCAAACTTTTCCTTTAAATTGTCATTATCATTTAATTCCTCTTTAACAAAGATTCAACGCATTACATCATCGTTACTTTGGTCTTGCTGTATGAGATTTTATTTTTCTGCACGCCGATCTTAGCTAATGAGATCTCGTCGCCTCGAGATTACGTCATTGTTGTTGGTAATTGGTTAAGTCAGTCTTTTTCATTGGACAAAACTGCTTTTTTCTCAATTTATTGAAGAGAGCCAGCTCATAAATGCCCTTCTTGCACTTAACTTGGTATTTAGTTCTGTAGTTATTTATTTTTTATTTATTTTTAATTGATGTAGTGTACTATGTCTTTGTTTTAAAGTACTATATTGAATCGTTAGTTTTGTGATATTGTTTAGTATACCTCTAGGGGCATTTCTCTATTACCGTATTACTGTCGTAGTATTTCTACGGTACTCTCATTCAGCGATTTTAATTTTCACTGTGTGACGTTTTGAGTGTTGAGTGACTTAAAATTCGACTCCCTCCCGCCGTCACTTATGAGTGCTGAGGCTCATTTTGTCTGTCAATTTGTCTCAAATTATTGATTCAAACCTGATGCAAGCCAAGTTATTTTGTGAAAATGTCAAAAATTCCTACAACTGAAGATACTTACGTATTTACTTTTAGCACAGGCGCTGGGCAATGGAGTAAAAGTGCGCATGCCCTGTTTATAGTTCCTAACACTTACCCAATCAAAACGTTTGAGTTTCTTTGCTACAGCTTCTGGATAAAACGTTCGTTCTCGGTTAAGGTTTTTTCCTGCGAGTTTTTATTAGAAATGTCTTGATAGTGAACCTAAATCGTTTAATTAGCTTTCTTATAAAGTATTTTTAGCAACTTACATCCAAAACAGGAACTGCTGGTGTGACTACGTGACTGTAAACTAGAGTTACTGGAGTTTTCCATAACATGAGCATCACCTAGAGGCAGTGAAAAATAGTGCTTATGTGGGCACTGTGACTCCCCTATTCATCCTGTCAAGCACTTTTATTTCGGTTGCACTCCACAGTGCAGAGACATCTTGGGGTCAATTTATACACACTGTCCCTTTAAAAGATTTCGAGTGCATGTTTCTTATGAAACCATATTCTAAGAATTATATTTCACACATTTTCGTCATATCTCACATTTTTTCTCTTTTCCTGTAATATTTTTAATTTTGGTACTTTCGAGCTTCCATACCTCAGGGCCATTGAGCCCTTCATGAGGTAAAATGTACTTGTACTTTCCAAATCCTCAACCATTTTGGCATGTTATACAGTAGTGTCACACTTAACCGGGCCGCTGTCTCTAGGATGCGTCATGGTCTGCAACTGCAGCGTCGCTTTTCCGGATCTCCGGCTGCACTTCCGGACCCGCAATTTCCATTCGCCGCTGCGATTTCTCGAGCTCTGCTCCTAGTAACAATCATATCAGACATTTTATTATCACACACAGCTTTGTCATCCACATTTTGTTTTCCTAATTTTAACGTTACTGCCCTGTTGATCTTGCTTAGTCTCGTTGACGGTGGCAGCGTGAGCCGTGGTACCGTGGTTCAGATGGTACCATGTTGAGCTACCCTCGACCTGGACTGCGGCCAGCGTTGCCCTCACGACGGTGTACGGTCCCTCACGCCTCGGATGGTTCCACTTTCGTTGAAACCTTGTTGTAGATGAGATCCCCTGGGACGTCTTTTCAAATGGTTGTTCGACCTTGGGCTCTTGTCTCTTAACCAGCCGGTAGATGACAGCCGTCAATTGTCCCATTCAGTCTCTCAGTTCAGTTTGTAGTTGCTCAAGTGGCGGCCCCTTATAGGGACCTCCCAGATGCGGTGCTGGTCTGCCTGTTAGCATTTCATGCGGTGTTAAATGCGTGATCCAATGAGTTTGCATGCGATAACTCATCAGCGCTAACTGTAGCGCATCCCCTCAGTTGAGCCTAGTACTCACAAAGTGTTTATCTTTGATTTTAATATTCCATTTACTCTTTTCCATTATTATTCTCTCCGTCTAACCTTGTTTTTTCAGCTATTTCACACCCCCCCTTTGCATAATATTTTTAAATTGTGCACTTGTATCTGATATAAAGTCAAAGGTATTCCCCTGTTACCTATTCTCCTTAATAATCCTCCTGATGCTCCTGCATCTGGAGACACATCACCGTTTTCCTGGAAAGCAGATTCAAAATACAATTTTAGCAGTATTTCTGTGTCAAAAATAAAATAATTCACAATCCAAACGTATCAATATTCCTCAGATTTGTAAACACTACGTCAATCAACAAGATTCTAGCGTGATTCAATGCAGACTCGTGTTGTTCGTTATCACCGCCTCGTCGACGGCCTTGGCCGTCTGGCTCAGTCCATCGTGACGTTCCACTCGCAATCCGCTGCAGGAATGTGCCATGAGCTTTATCAGTGCCACACTGACCTTGGTGCCCAGTTGTCTACCACTTTCTCCTCGAAACTGGCTGCAATCAGTTCAGATTGCCCCCTGCTCACTGTTTGAGGACAGCCTGGATGTGCTCCAGTGTCCCCACGACCCTGCTGTAGACAAGCGGCGCAGACAACGGATGAGTGAACGTCTTTGTTTGTTCTTTGCTTGTTTTTCTTTCCATCCTCAGCCCTTTTCAACAGTCCGTCTGACTTCTGAATCCTGTTAAATCGGTCATGTTTACAAACTCGGATGTTTAGTCTAGGTTTAATGACCATGAAGACATCACCTTAGCAATTAAATTCTTAAATTTTTCATGGTCTTCCTCAAGATCGAGTAATCTGCTCCTCATTGTCTTTTGAAAATGCTTGCCAAATTGTTTCCTCAATTTACCCAAACTATACTTATCACGTTTATCGGAACAAGATCTCACAAATCAAAAGGCCACACGCAAACGGAGCACTTGACGAATTAAGTAATCCCTCCACTTTTATTTATTTTCCATACAGCAAAGGAGCGAAAGACGGGGGAAAGACGGCGGTGGGGTGGGGAATACACACGGTTGAGCTCAACTCACACAGAGCGAAAGACGGGGGAAAGACGGGGGTTGGGTGGGGGTGAGCTTTGGTGGCGAGAATAACCCACAAAAAAGCAAGACACTTCAACGCACATACAAGACCGTAAAATGTAGAATAAGCAGTCACTCCATCATTCATCCATGCTTCCTTAACTCCTCTCCCAACGCCAAACAAAACAAAAAAAACAAAAAACAGTTAAGTATAAATCACCCGCGCACTCTCACTTAGGCGGCCGGGGGAGAAACCGAACCGAACAGAACACACATCCACAGACAGAGAGACACACGCACAATTATCGCCAGCTGGCACACACACCAACATTCCCGAATGAGACATCTCCCAGACTGAAAACATGTCAGCAATTCTCACACATTCTTTGTATCGCTTGTTTCTATGCGAATATATCTTAATAATACAACATCTGATTACTGCTCATTTTTCTAACGTCGGTATAACCTTTCAGATTGTAGAAAATGGTGAGGTTCCATGCACCACACTTTTTCTTAAGTGCAAGGTTACATTTCCCTCCCAAATCATCAATCGACTAGGGAAACACATAAAACATGCCCCGTATTAACCACATATAGATCGTCTACTCTCGAACTGTCACTTCAGCAAATGACGACGTCTTATCACAGCTTTACACAGATCTCAAGACAATCATAAATATACAAATACCGACGCCGCTGCAACCTCTTATCCAGGTTAAATTAGCCTTTTTCCGTTTTCAAGCAGCCTATGTCCCAAAACAGACAGGACTCTCTGAGCTCAGAACTCCCGTCGGACATAAAATCACAACTCAGTCTATATATCTCATCCGTCCGAACTTGGGCCTGACTATAGACGGAAAATCCCACGTGCACGAATTTTCATAATTTAGCTCCGACGCCACAGGCTCCCGTCCTTCCACGAATCTCGACAAGCAAACCGAAATAAGGAGAGAAAAAGCTTTCCTTACCTCACTCGCTCATTTGAGACCGTTCCACTGAGAAGTCTTTTCCCTTTTCTGTTTATTTAAGTGCCAAATCCACGTTTTTGGGCGCCATTTAAATGTTGTCGAAATGTTGGAGAAATTTGGAGGTTCGATAATCGAGAGAAAAGTCTTCTCATAAGTGGATAAGAAAGAAGGAGCCAGCCGCGTGGAGGGAGATACAACTTTATTGATTCGTCAATGAAGATCTCACAAAGCTAGGAACATGACAATGTATTTAAAGCTGGTAGTGACGATTAGGCTTCGATTGAGTACAACCCAAAAGGCGGTCCTGTATCACGTATTACTTAAAGGAATTTTGTTTTTCTCGTTCAAGCCATCTCCTTGTATCCTTATTAGGAGACAAGGAGATGGCTTCTCCAAACAGTCTGACGTCAGTGTATACAGAGATCTTCGTTCCTTGCCCAGTGTATACAGAGACCTTTCGTTCCTTGCCCAGTGTATACAGAGACTCAACTGTCTGCCAAGAACTTCCCGAACTGAGTTTTTTACTGACGTCAAATGCAAGTCTATTTACCACAATCTTTCTACATTTCTACATGTATGCAACTCTATTCTACAAGTGCAAGTCTGTTTGCCACAACAGTACCAGTCCTTTCGAGAGGGGTTGGACTCTCTTCCACTCTGGAGTTGCCCGTGGTGAGAGGCGCAGAGCCGGTGTGGGCATATTAATTGCTCCACGGCTCGGCGCCTGTACGTTGGGGTTCATCCCGGTAGACGAGATGGTAGCCTCCCTCCGCCTTCGGGTGGGGGGACGGGACCTGACTGTTGTTTGTGCTTATGCACCAAATAGCAGTTCGGAGTACCCACCCTTCTTGGGGTCCTTAGAGGGTGTGCTTGAGAGCGCGCCCCCTGGGGACTCCCTCGTACTGCTGGGAGACTTCAACGCTCACGTGGGCAATGATAGTGAGACCTGGAGGGGCGTGATTGGGAAGAACGGCCCCCCTGACCTTAACCCGAGTGGTGTTTCGTTATTGGACTTCTGTGCTCGTCACGGTCTGTCCATAATGAACACCATGTTCAGACATAAGGGTGTCCATATGTGCACTTGGCACCAGGACACCCTAGGCCGTAGTTCGATGATCGACTTTGTCATCGTTTCGTCGGACCTGCGGCCGCATGTTCTGGACACTCGGGTGAAGAGAGGGGCGGAGCTGTCAACTGATCACCACCTGGTGGTGAGTTGGCTTCGATGGTGGGGGAAGATGCCGGCCCGACCCGGCAGACCCAAGCGTGTTGTGAGGGTCTGTTGGGAACGGCTGGCAGAATCTCCTGTAAGAAGAAGTTTCAATTCACACCTCCGGCAGAACTTCGCCCATGTCCCGAGGGAGGCGGGGGACATTGAGTCCGAGTGGACCATGTTCCGCGCCTCCATTGTCGAGGCGGCTGATCGGAGCTGTGGCCGCAAGGTAGTCGGTGCCTGCCGCGGCGGCAACCCTCAGACCCGTTGGTGGTCACCGGCGGTGAGGGATGCCGTCAAGCTGAAGAAGGAGTCTTATCGGGCCTTCCTAGCCTGTGGGACTCTGGAAGCAGCATGCAGGTATCGGCTGGCCAAGCGGAATGCGGCTTTGGCGGTTGCCGAGGCAAAAACTCGGGCATGGGAGGAGTTTGGCGAGGCCATGGAAGCCGACTTCCGAACGGCTTCGAGGAAATTCTGGTCCACCATCCGACGTCTTAGGGGGAGGAAGCGGTGTGCCATCGACACTGTGTATAGTGCCGATGGGGCGCTGCTGACCTCGACCCGGGACGTTGTGAATCGGTGGGCGGAGTACTTCGAAGACCTCCTCAATTCCACCGGCACGTCTTCCTCTGGGGAAGCAGAGCCTGAGGACTCTGGGTTGGGCTCTCGTATCACTGGGGTTGAAGTCACCGAGGTTGTCAAAAAACTCCTCGGTGGCAGGGCCCCAGGGGTCGATGAGATCCGCCCAGACTATATTAAGGCTCTGGATGTTGTGGGCGTGTCATGGTTGACGCGCCTCTGCAACATCGCGTGGACATCGGGGACAGTGCCTCTGGACTGGCAGACTAGGGTGGTGGTTCCCGTCTTTAAGAAGGGGGACCGGAGAGTGTGTTCCAACTACAGGGGAATCACACTTCTCAGCCTCCCTGGTAAGGTCTATTCAGGGGTACTGGAGAGGAGGGTCCGCCAGGAAGTCGAATCTCGGATTCAGGAGGAACAGTGTGGTTTTCGTCCTGGCCGTGGAACACTGGACCAGCTCTGTACACTCTTCAGGGTCTTTGAGGGTGCATGGGAGTTTGCCTGTCCGGTCTACATGTGTTTTGTGGACTTGGAGAAGGCATTCGACTGTGTTCCTCGGGAGGCCCTGTGGGGGGTGCTTCGGGAGTATGGGGTACCGCACAGTCTTATCCGGGCTGTGCGGTCCCTGTATGCCCGGTGCCAGAGTCTGGTCCGCATTGCTGGCAGTAAGTCGGATTCGTTCCCGGTGAGGGTTGGGCTCCGCCAGGGCTGCCCTTTGTCACCGATTCTGTTCATAACTTTTATGGACAGAATTTCTAGGCGCAGCCTTGGCGGGGGTGGAGTCCGGTTTGGGGGCCTCAGCATTGCGTCACTGCTTTTTGCAGATGATGTGGTGTTGTTGGCTTCCTCAGCCCGTGATCTTCAGCTCTCGCTGGAGCGATTCGCAACCGAGTGTGAAGCGGCCGGGATGAGGATCAGCACCTCCAAGTCCGAGGCCATGGTTCTCAGTCGGAAAAGGGTGGTATGCTCCCTCCGTGTCAGGGAGGAGGTCTTGCCCCAAGTGGAGGAGTTCAAGTATCTTGGGGTCTTGTTCACGAGTGAGGGTAGGATGGAACGGGAGATCGACAGACGGGTCGGTGCAGCGTCTGCCGTCATTCGGACCCTGTACCGGTCTGTCGTGGTGAAGAGGGAGCTGAGCCGAAAGGCAAAGCTCTCGATCTACCGGTCGATCTACGTTCCTACCTTCACCTATGGTCATGAACTTTGGGTCATGACCGAAAGAACTCGATCCCGGATACAAGCGGTCAAAATGAGTTTCCTCCGCAGGGTGGCTGGGTTCTCCCTTAGAGATAGGGTGAGAAGCTCAGTCATCCGGGAGGGACTCGGAGTAGAGCCACTGCTCCTCCACGTTGAAAGGAGCCAGTTGAGGTGGCTCGGGCATCTAATAAGGATGCCTCCTGGACGCTGGGCATGTCCCACCGGCAGGAGGCCCCGGGGACGGCCCAGGACACGTTGGAGAGACTATGTCTCTCGGCTGGCTTGGGAACGCCTCGGGGTCCCGTCGGATGAGCTGGAGGAAGTGGCTGGGGATAGGGACGTCTGGGCTTCCCTTTTAACGCTGCTGCCCCCGCGACCCGACCTCGGATAAGCGGAAGACAATGGATGGATGGATGGATGGATATATATATATATATATATATATATATATATATATATATATATATATATATATATATATATATATATATATATATATATATATATATATATATATATATATATATATATATATATATATATATATATATATATATATATATATATATATGTAACGGGTGTAATAATAACTTTTATTTTATTGAAATTCCTGCTAAAATATGTGTATAGTTTTTGGTAAATGTCCTGCAATGCTGAGTCCAACAGTGCCATCTGCTGGTATGGGGTGGGGTTTGGTTTTGGCTTCTAACATGTGACCAGGAGGCGGGGTTTGTTGTCGGTTTTACCAGAGTACTACAAAGGTAAGACATATCTTTTGGTGCTCCACAAAATAAGTTAATTTTAAACTTTATAAACCCAGCTGACGAATCTCTCACCATGCATAGTAATGTGATTGATATTGTCAAGCTGTTTAGGTTTATTTTCGTTTTGTTTCTGTTTTACTAAATATTAATACCCCTTGTAGAGATCAAAGAGATCAGACCCAGCAGAAAAAGCTAATGTTGTGACTCATCCATTTGCAGGTAAATTGTACCAATTTTTATACTCATTATTGTTTTTATTCCAATTTTCTCATATACACTAAAAAAGGATGATGTTGGTTAAAATTCAGAGTAAAGAAAAACATGTTGAATTCATTGTAAACGTTAAAAATCCACTATACGATCTCGTGTTAAAAGTATCTTGTTAAAATGTAAAGATTTAGAAATGTATTGTGATATTCTAAAATGTATTTTCTGTAAAGTGAAAAGAAAGCTCTTTGATATGCTTTGTTGTCAGTTTTACCAGAGTACTACAAAGAGATCAGACCCAGCAGAAAAAGCTAATGTTGTGACTCATCCATTTGCAGAAACTGTAATAATAAAAACCTCAGGCGTGTTCAGGAGAGTGGGTGATTGCTATCGCGAGCTATCGCTAGCTTCTGAACGGCCAGTGATTATTGAGCGCTCGCGTGCCCGAGTAATCACGGGAGAAAGACCGCTTACTCTGATTTCCAACATGGCGTCGACAGTGCAGAAGATGGAGGATCTCACCCTGACGAGTGCTGTTGGCGATGTAATATATCGTCTTACATTGCCTGGTAATGTTTGTGAACAATGCAAGACAGGTATGACCCTTCCACTGCGTTTAGGATAACCTTAACTGTGTCAATATGCGAACTGTCGCTCATATCAGCCAACTCCCTCAAAGCAAGCTGTAGAACGAAATCCATTGTACTGTCGTCGGCCATTTTGGATCAGTAAGGCAATCACAGTGAGCGATTACAACTTGTTCAGCAGTGCGCGGCAAGCAATTAACAAGAGACTACATGTCTGACCACTCTCCTGAACACGCCTCTCATCATCCAGTCCAGCGTGAATGTGGATCTTTGGTGGGACACGTACACCGCGGTTACATTGGTGCCGTGACCCGTGACTTCTATCAAGCTCTCCGAACCGAGGACTGTCCTACCTGCCACATCATTTCATGAAGCCATCAGCTCACAGTATTTAAAACTGCTATACAGTGACGTGTTACGCAGGCGATTTTGACTTATTTAAATCTTTGAAACATGTTTAATCAGAGCACAAGTGACGTTTCTGAGGGTGTCACTGATCAGATGACAAATATTATTCAGGAGATAGGACATAAATTGGCTGATAGCATTTTCTCACTTATACAGTCACACAATATAGTAGCTCCTAGCGCTGCTGCCACACAAGATGTAGCAAAAATGTTGAGTAAGCCTGGTCATGTGTCAGATGAATCACAGGTTCAGGTGGTTACACAGAGAAAGCTCAAAGAACCACCATCATTTACTGGGGAAGGCTCAGACTCAATTAAAATACATGAGTGGGAAGATCTAATGAGGACATTTATTAAAAAGAGTAATGTGAGACTCGAAGAGCAAGCAGAGGAAATCCTTATACATTTGAGAGGAAAAGCGAAAGATGTAGTTAGGTTTGGCATTAGAAACAGTAATATAGACGTCTATACCCGCCCTGACATGATTTATAGTCTTCTCAGGAAACACTTTAGCTGCACCAAGTACTCTGCTGTCCCTTTAGCTGACTTTTATTCAACTTTGCCCAAACACCAGGAAGACCCCTATGACTACTGGCTGAGACTAAACAGAGCAGCTGACCTTGCCTCTGAGTGCTTGAGTGAGCAGGGCAAAACATTTGACAACCCTGAAATAGAGATTACTCGCATGTTTATTAGGAACTGCCCATGCAAGGAACTGGCACTCACTTACAGATCAAAAACCATGGAAAAGTGGTCAGCATGTGAGGTACTAGAGGTGCTGAATGAATACCACGCTGAGAAGAGCTACAAAGCAGATTCCCTACAACAACCTGCGAATAGAGCGGAAATTGCCGTACACAAAGTTGAGGTGAACCATGGTCCAACCCTCGTGCACGAGCCACTTCAGACTTCGGGCCCACAGCATGTCTCTCTAACGGACGTTATTAGTATGTTGGAGAAAGTTCTGATACGTGCTACCTCGAACCAGTTTCAAGAGAGAGGGGGAGCTCCAACCAGGCGACCTGGAGCCAGAATCAATGGTTTCACTGCCAAGCCATGTATCATTTGCAAAGAAGTCGAACACAGTGCTCTCTCTCATTGCCGAGACAAAAACCTTTGCTTTCACTGCCATGCCCCAGGGCATTCTCGACGTGATTGTCCAGTGACGAAAGTTGTCCCGCTGCCTCAGGGAAACTAACTGATCTGCGCTTAGGGGAGAACAGTGCAGATCAACTGAGTATACCTCCCACCACTAATGTGAAGCCTGACATGCAAGATAATAAATCAATTTATGAGTTGTATAGCAACAAGATACCTCCATCGAAGAAGCTGATCTTTCAGGGGTTTCAGAGAATAGCGGAGACTGACGAACTGTTTTACACACCTGTACTTGTGCAAGAAGGCCCCACTTTCAGAGCGCTGTTGGACAGCGGGTCGATGGCTTGTACAGTAAGTGAGGACACGGCTAAGTCCCTCCTGCAGCAATTCCCTGATATGATGAGTTACACGGCCGAAGATTATGTCATTGTAGGCTGCGGTGGACACCAAGTTTCTCCCAGAGATATGTACGACATTCACGTCACAGTTTACGGGTGCCAAATAATAATACCAGTAATGGTGGTGCCAGGCCAGACAGAACAGATGATCCTTGGCACCAATGCCATCAAATATATTTTGACTCAATTGAAAAGTACTGATGGCTATTGGAGATTAGTTTCCACTCCTGACAACGGTCTGTCCGATAACCACAGTCAATTCCTGTCAATGCTTTCCAACACAGAGAGATGGAGAGGTGATTGCATTCCAGACAAGGTAGGGACAGTAAAAATCAAGAGTTGCGTGACGCTGAATCCACGGACCGAGTACGTTATTTGGGGCAAGTTACCTGAGTTGGCCGGGACGTCTGCGGGCAGCACAGTGGTCGTTGAGCCAACCCAATCAAAGGCTGGGCCCAGACAAGTCCTTGTCGGACGAGTTGTTACTCCACTCTGGGGAGATGGATGGGTGCCTGTTAAAGTCTTTAATCCCACGGACAGAGTTGTGGTGCTGAGGAGAAACAGAAAAATTGCAGATGTGTCTCCTTGTATCGCAGCGGAAGACCTGCCCAATGCAGAGGAGGTCAAGTGCAACGTGCAGAGTGTACAGAGCAAAGAGGTCCGACCTAGGTCAGAAGAGGACATGATGCGTACATTGGAAGCTCTGGGACTGCAAGACATTGACCTGAAGTCATGTGAGGTTTCGCTGCAGTGTAAAGACAAGCTCCTTCATATCATCGAACAATTCGAGTCAATCTTTTCTCGCCATAAGATGGACTGTGGAGAGGCCAAAGAGTTTGTACATCGTATCCACCTTGTTGATGATAAGCCGTTCCGTCTACCCTACAGACGTATACCACCAAGTCAGTATGAAAAACTGAGGACGACTCTGAACGAGATGGAAGAGAAAGGAATTATTCAGAAGTCGACTAGCGACTATGCATCTGCGCTTGTTCTCATATGGAAGCGGAATGGAGAACTAAGGGTATGTACTGATTTCAGAAGGCTTAATGCAAGAACCATAAAGGATGCCTACCCACTACCGCATCAAGCTGATGCTTTGGCCGCACTTGGGGGAAATGCCTTTTTCTCCACAATGGAACTGACGTCAGGCTACTACAATGTCCCCTTGCACCCTGACGACAAAAAGTACACGGCATTCTCCTCACCATTCGGGCTTCACGAGTACAACCGGCTCCCTCAGGGACTTTGCAACAGCCCAGCAAGATTTATGAGGATGATGATGTCGATATTTGGTGATCAGAATTTCATGAGCCTATTATGTTACCTCGACGATCTGATGGTGTTTGCCCCCACAGAGGAAGTTGCACTCCAACGCCTGCAGATGGTGTTTACTCGCCTTAAGGAACACAACCTCAAGCTCGCACCCAAAAAGTGTTTTTTTCTCAGACGGACTGTGAAATTTCTTGGGCATGTCATCAGTGAGGAAGGAATTTGGACTGACCCCGAGAAAGTGCGAGCGATAAATGACGTACAAGTCGCTGATCTAATGGAGTCGGATGGCAAGACGCCATGCCCTAGTAAAATCAGATCTTTTCTAGGCATGGTGATGTATTTCCAAAGCTTCATTGAAGCATGTTCTGCGAAGGCAAAACCCCTGTTCAGGCTCACATCTGAATCTGGTGACAAGCATAAGCGCAAGAGAGCCCGCAAGAAAGGTCAAGTGAAGCTGACGCCTGCAGATTGGTCCGATGCATGCCAGAACGCCTTTGAAACACTGAAGCACGACCTCGTGACAGGTGTCACTCTGGCCCACCCAGATTTTGATGCGCCATTTATTCTGGCTGTCGACGCATCCTTCGATGGGATTGGAGCAGTCCTGTCACAGCTACCACCTGGTGGAAAAGTAGCCAGACCAGTCGCCTTTGCAAGTAAGACGCTCTCTCGCTCCCAGCTCAACTACCCTGCACACAGGCTCGAATTTCTTGCCTTGAAATGGGCGGTATGTGATAAATTCAGCCATTGGTTGAAAGGAAGACACTTTACCACGTGGACCGACAATAACCCACTGACATACATTTTGACCAAACCAAGACTTGATGCGTGTGAACAGCGGTGGGTAGCGAAGCTAGCTGCATACAATTTTGACCTGAAGTACATTCCCGGCCCAAAGAACATCGTAGCCGACGCTCTGAGCCGTGAGCCATTTGTACGGTCATGTGTGGGTCATCGCCTTGTTACCGAGCCCTATACTTCGCTCTTGGACCAAGTCAACGGGGTGAACAACAGTACTGTGCAAGAGGTGTTCAGAGTGTCCAACAATTTTTACGCTGTTGTAGACGAGAGTGCTGGGACATCAGACGAGTCAGTAAAAAGGGCAATTAGGCTCCAATGGTTCTGTGACATCAGCAGAAGTTGCTGCTGTCTTCAGTGCTCAGTCCACTGGTGGTGTGGGTCAAGTGATGCGAACAGATGCCAACTTCAATCTTCTGCAGAAGGGAGATCAGTCAACGGTACTCCCACAGAGTCAGCTTGTTGGTTTACAAGAACAGGACAACACAATAAGCAGAACCATGTACTTTGTGCATAGACACAAGAGACCTACCAGGCGTGAGAGAGCTGTCGAGTCGCCTAGTGTGATGAAACTACTGAAGCATTGGAGCAGACTCACCATACAGAATGGCATGCTCTACAAAATAAGGAAAGATCCTCACATGGCCAAGAAAATCTTCCAGTTTGTGGTGCCTGATTCATTGAAACAGAAAGTCCTTCAAGGTTTACATGACTCGGCAGGTCACCAAGGCCAGAACCGTACTTTGTCTCTGGTGAGGCAACGATTCTTCTGGAATGGCATGGAACGTGATGTTGTGAACGTGATGTTGTGAATTATGTCAAATCCTGTCAGCGCTGTGTAGTAGGGAAAACACCGGAACCACACAACCGTGCACCACTCAAGAACATAGTCACCTCTGAGCCTATGGAGTTGGTCTGTATAGACTTTTGGACTGCTGAGCAAGAGAACAAGTCTGTAGATGTCCTGGTCGTAACTGATCATTTCTCCAAGATGGCGCATGCCTTCCCTTGCAGAAATCAAACCGCCAAACAAGTTGCTCACCGTCTGTGGCAGGATTTCTTCCTTGTCTATGGTTTCCCACGGCGTATCCACTCTGATCGGGGAGCTAATTTTGAGAGCAAACTGATCAAAGAGCTTCTAGAGATGGCAGGGGTGCAGAAATCCCATACGACTCCGTACCACCCCATGGGAAATGGTATCGCAGAACGATTCAACCGAACATTGGGAGATATGATCAGAACCCGTCCCCCTCAGCCCAAAGCAAAGTGGCCACAAATGCTGCAGCAGCTCACATTCTGCTATAACTGCACAGAGCATGAGACAACAGGGTTTGCACGGTTTTACCTAGTGTTTGGTAGGATCCCTCGTCTCCCTGTCGATGTCATGTTTCAACATGCAAATACCAATGATGCTGTTGTCAGCTACTCTGACTTTGTACGCCATCTGAAGAAAGATCTACATGAAGCTGCTCAGATTGTACAGAGGAATACTCTTAGAGAACAGACTCGCCATGCCAAGCTGTACAACCGTAGGGCCAAAGGATCACCCCTCGTCATGGGAGACCGGGTGTTGATCGCCAACAGAGGTGTCCCGGGGAAACGCAAAGTTGCAGATAAGTGGGAGTCGACCCCGTATGAAGTCATATCAGTCAAGCCTGATCTCAATGTCTATAGAGTCAAGGATTGTCTGACGGGCAAAGAGAAGGTAGTTCACAGGAATTTGCTGCTCTCTGTTAGCTTCTTGCCCTTTGAGGATGATCTGGCCAGCGAATCTGAGCACTCAGGGTCTGACGCTGCTATGCATGGAAGTGATGTATGCCCTGATTTACCTGATGCGGTTGAAGACAGTGATGTCCGTACAGTAAACTGGGTGATACAGGCAGATGAAGAGCAAGTTCATCCAGGGGTGGAGGATAACTCACTGAACAGCAGATCTGATGCCCAGTCCGACTCTCTCACCGCTGATACATCCAGTCGAGGAAGTCAACACATCCCCGAACAAGATGTTGATCATACTTCAAGTGACAATACGGAAAACCTATCACAGTGCTCTGAAAACATGATCCCTTTGGGTATGGGCCTCCCAGACGAGACCCCATTGAACACTGACCACCCGAACGCAGACTCCCCTGATACTGACTGTTTAGACTTGACTGTCCCAGACCTTCAAGCTCAGGTTAATTGTGCGCAACCTGACCGTTATGGTCTTAGAGTCCGCCAGTCCATCAGGGCCCCTAGTCGTCTAATTTGTCAGATGAATGACCAGTTGGTAGGTGACAATCCTCTGTCCGCAATATCTGCTAGTTCCTAGTTTAAGTTCAGTAGAGATGCACTTTCAGTTTGAGTAACAAAGCTTGAGTAAGAAACAAGAATTGTGCCTATGTGAGCACTTACAACTACAGGAACAATGTTTGATATTTCAGAGATGTAACAGGCATCTTTGAGTCTGTGCTTAGTTAGGAGTTTGATCGCCTCCTTTCTTTTCACACTCCTTTTTGGGAGAGTTTTAGAACTGACATGCACTTCAGTTTGTTCCTTGTAATACTGTACCAGTTTTCGTGTCCTCTTTTTCATCAGTATTTGCCTTTTTGGCATGTGATTTTTTTTCCGTTTAGTGTAGCACTCCCATATTTAGCAGAATTTCAGGGGGGTGTATGTAACGGGTGTAATAATAACTTTTATTTTATTGAAATTCCTGCTAAAATATGTGTATAGTTTTTGGTAAATGTCCTGCAATGCTGAGTCCAACAGTGCCATCTGCTGGTATGGGGTGGGGTTTGGTTTTGGCTTCTAACATGTGACCAGGAGGCGGGGTTTGTTGTCAGTTTTACCAGAGTACTACAAAGGTAAGACATATCTTTTGGTGCTCCACAAAATAAGTTAATTTTAAACTTTATAACCCCAGCTGACGAATCTCTCACCATGCATAGTAATGTGATTGATATTGTCAAGCTGTTTAGGTTTATTTTCGTTTTGTTTCTGTTTTACTAAATATTAATTCCCCTTGTAGAGATCAAAGAGATCAGACCCAGCAGAAAAAGCTAATGTTGTGACTCATCCATTTGCAGGTAAATTGTACCAATTTTTATACTCATTATTGTTTTTATTCCAATTTTCTCATATACATTAAAAAAGGATGATGTTGGTTAAAATTCAGAGTAAAGAAAAACATGTTGAATTCATTGTAAACGTTAAAAATCCACTATACGATCTCGTGTTAAAAGTATCTTGTTAAAATGTAAAGATTTAGAAATGTATTGTGATATTCTAAAATGTATTTTCTGTAAAGTGAAAAGAAAGCTCTTTGATATGCTCTGTTGTCAGTTTTACCAGAGTACTACAAAGAGATCAGACCCAGCAGAAAAAGCTAATGTTGTGACTCATCCATTTGCAGAAACTGTAATAATAAAAACCTCATCATCCAGTCCAGCGTGAATGTGGATCTTTGGTGGGACACGTACACCGCGGTTACATATATATATATATATATATATATATATATATATATATATATATATATATATATATACATATAGTGGCAGCACGGCAGCGCAGTGGTTAGCGCTTGTTCATAGGAACCTGTCGTGGGTTCAAAATCCAGCTCCAGACTTTCTGTGCGGAGTTTGTATGTTCTCCCCGTGCTTGCGTGGGTCTCCTCCGGGCACTCCGGTTTCCTCCCACATTCCAAAGACATGCATTTCAGGTGAATTGGCCGGTCCAAATTGTCCCTAGGTGTGTATGAGCGAATGAGTTGTCTGTCCCTGTGTGCCCTGCGATTGGCTGGCAACCAGTTCAGGGTGTCCCCTGCCCACTGAATGCTGGGATGGGCTCCAGCCCCCCGCGACCCTACTGAGGATAAGCGGTACGGCTAATGAGATGAGAGATGAGATATATATATATATATATATACACATATTTAAAAATATATATATTTTATTTTATTAGCATTATTTTTTTAGACCTGCGAAGCTCTGAACCTGCAAACGTGGAACTGCGAAGTAGCGAGGTCCCACTGTAGATGGATTACCATTAATTTTCCTCGAAAGCGACAGGCCTTGATTTTTTTATGCAAAACTCTCGGTATGGATCACTTTACCAAAGAATAAAATAATGTTTCACAAAAATACTATTCACGTCTACAATGTACACAATAGCTGATTTTCAAAACCCTTTTTTTCTGTAAACGATTTTATTTTATTTTTTATTTCTATAAACGAGATGCTTAATGTTTTGGACCGACTCAAAGTTGATAAGCAACAATTTAAGGGAGCTGTGGAGGACCCGCTCGGGAGACTGCGGCAAGTTGAATGAATATAACCAGGGTTGGGTAGGGTTACTTTAACTTGATTACTTTCAGTTACTTTTGGATTACTCCAATACCAAATATGCTAATAAAATACAAAAGAAACTAAATATGAATAAAATTACGAAATTTCGTGCATGCTTGGGGAGTGACGGAATACACGGAACAGCAAAAATGATGTTGGCAAGCTGTTTCGATTTATTTTTATTTTGTTTCTGTCGCATTTTATGTTAGTTTTGCAATTATTTGTTTCCAATATATTTTTCAGTGCGATAACATGTCAAATATACGGTCTAAATTAGCTAGTTTGCTAGTGTGTATGGTGAAAAATATTTAAAGTTAAAGCAACTATCATTGGGGACTCAGTTTTAACTGCTTTGTATCGGCAAATTTAAATTAACTGTTAATGATAAAGAAAAAAATTATGTTTCTGTGCAAATAATGACACAAATTTGACATCAAGTGAGTGATGTTATGAGCCGTTAACGATGTATGGATTGTGGCCCGCTGTATTGGCTTACAGCAGGGGTGTCAAAGTCAAATGGACGGAGGGCCAAATAAAACATTTGGCTACAAGCCGAGGGCCGGACTGTCCAATCTTTATTGAAACCAAGATTTAACCTACTGAAAACTCAACAAATATATTACAATATGATTGGATAAATAAAGCAATATTTTCTTATGACTCTGTCAGTCATTTTTAATTTCAGCAGGCACAAAATACAAATGTCCTTTATATAAAAAACTCATAACATATCTCATAACAACAACTCATAACCATTTTCTATCATTCAATCATCTGAAATTATTAAAAAGAAATATTGCCTCGAAATACAATAAAATAAAGTGCAAACATATCTTGTTACTTAAAACCAATAGCAATCAACACACTGGACCTCATCTGTCCTGCTCAAATGTACATTGACTTTCCTTTCTGGGCTTTCTCTGGGTTAGTGTGAAAAAAAGGAATTACTGATTAACAAATAATAACAATCAAAAGTCATTTTTTATCAAAAGACATCAAGATCTATTTTCCATGAAAAGCCGAAAAACAAGAAACACTCCCAGGACAGAGTCGGCAAACAAAAACAACATAGTCAACATAGACAATAAAGCTTTAAAATTCCCGAGGGGAACAACAAAAAACAAGACCTTCTTTATGTGCATATTTAACTTTTAAACTTGAACGGAGTAAAAACTTCAAATGTGTAATTGCACAGGAAACATTACTGTATTATTACTGTATTTACATACATTTATATACAGTACTGTATTACTACAACTCTACATTACTTGTTTGAGGCTGACGCTGATACTTGGCAGTGCTTCATCTTTTGCACAAGTTGCTCTTTTAGATTGTTAGACAACAGGTCTACGCGATCAGGAATGGTATTTCTGCTCAGGCTGGTGTTTGAAAAAAGTTGTCTTTTGCCTGGGCAAAGTTCGTCACAGACTTTAAGCATACAGTTTTTGATGAAATCCCCCTCGGTAAATGGCCGGGCTGATTTGGCGATCTCCTCTGCTAAAATAAAACTGGCCTTGACAGCAGCCTCGCTTTGTGACTGGGCTTTTCTGAACAGACCCTGTCGAGATTTGAGACCTCGTTTAAATTCCTCGACCCTCTGTAGCCTTTGTTCTATGTCCAGAATCTTGGTTTTCTCCGTGTGTTTTGTTTCATGATGCCGTCTAATATTATACTCTTTCATCACCGCCACACTTTCTCCACATAGCAGACACACAGGTTTTCCAGCTACCTCCGTGAACATGTACTCCAACTCCCACCTTGTTTGAAAGCCCCGGTTTTCATTGTCCACCTTCCGTTTAGCCATTTTTGATTTTTGCTGTTTGCTAATGACTGCTGCTGATCCACTGCTGAATAAATCAAACCGCCCCCCGCTTTGCTCCCGCTCGGCGCGTCCCCGTTGCATTGTGGGAAATGTAGTATTCATGCGTACTGTGGGCTGCTGCTTGCAGCGGCCTGCGGGCCGGATCTAATAATATATTGATATCGTCACGCGGGCCAGGTAAAACCCTCTCGCGGGCCTGATGTGGCCCGCGGGCCTTGACTTTGACATATGTGGCTTACAGGGAGCATGTTTGATTTGTCAACAGGAAATTCAAAGTTTGTTTTACGGGGCTTAGAAAGATGTGCTAGTTCTCAATATGAAACGACTTTGTACTCGTTTGATTCCCATAAATAATGTGCTTGGTTGCAATTGTTCAATAACAAAACTAAGAATGCATATTGTTGCTCAAAAACAAAAACATGTGATTTTTGTGGGGCAAGATGTACTTTTTTCTTAGGTATTCGGTGTCACTTGTCATCCTCTAAAGTTCTAAACAACAATGCTTCGCTTGACTCGGCATTTCCGAAATACAACAGAAAAAATATGTGAGGGCTGGCAGTAATTCTTATTTATAAATGCGGTGTAAAATACATAGATTGGATGACTATTTATTTTCCTCGAAAGATTTTTAGATGCATGTCCCCCCTCCTTTAGTCCACAAGATGGTGCGGTTGAGGAAGAAGCCCTATCGTGAGTTTTTTTGCTCTTATAACTGACAGCATTTACAGGTTCTCTATTTAAGTACTTAAGGTTGAAGTTTTGTAAATTCATCGGCGGTTGAACTCAATCCAATTGTTTTATTAGTTTAGTTTTAGATGTGTTTTTCTCATAGAAATGTTATGTTATATTATAGTGTTTTTTAATTGAATTTCCCAGGGAAGAAAAGAAAACACTTGCAGGGTTTGAATGGTTTCATGGCAAAATATTTTTATTATATACAAATAGAAAAAATGGGGTAAAGGGACAAACGTTTTAGGGACTGGGGAGGACAGAGACCGAATGGTTCCCCGTGAACATATATATTCGGATGTCACAGGTAAAGTTCACAGCTTTTTTTGTTAATCTGAAATTCAGTTTTTGTCCAAGCTTTTTCCTTGCTTTTTCTTCATTGTCTTGCCTCTTACTTTCTTTTTCCTCGCACTCCTGCCTCCTTTTCTCTTTCCTTTGCAGGTCTTTCTGTTCTCTCTTTTCACGCTTCTTCCTTTCCTTGTACTCCTTCTCCATGTGCTTCCTTTCCGTTTTTGTCATCTGCTCCTTCTTTTCCTTTTCCCCGAGGGCCACAATCAGTTCTAGGTGTCGCCATGCGGTGATCGAGCACTGTTCCATGAAATCCTCTGAATCGCTCGAGCTCTTGAATGAAAAAAGAAAGAGACATCAGTTCGTTAAACTTTCATTTTCTAGTCGTGTTTAGAGTCAACGGTGAGCAAAAGCCTCTCTCTGACGGCTTTGGGTGAGGAAAGACGTCAAAAAGTTCACACATCCCAGTTCAATTCAATTCAACCTGCAGTTATGCTACTCAAACAAAAACAAAAAATGGCAGAGTTTGTTCGATGTGAGTGTCAAAAATTAACTTACCATGTTGTTAGTCGTAAACGACATGGCAGTTGGACGGGTGTTGATTGTGTTCCTTGTCGTGTCAACTGCTGAAGTGTCTGAGCAAAATTTGGAGGGAAGGCCTGCAAACTCTCCAATATATATTGGGAAACATCAAAGAGCCTCCTTGATCGGGCCTAGCGACGGCTATGACGTCTGTCACCGTTGCCAAGGGGCGTGGCAGTAAAGTGCTCAAGCGCTGCTATCACTGCTAACACTTTGAGATACGAAATCACCAATTACTGAAGATTAAATGAAAAAATCGACTACAAATATAAAACTAAGTGTTGTGTTCAAGAATGTTTAAAAAATCAATTTTTGCTTAACGGTGAAACCAACTCTGAAACAAAATTGTAACCGAAATGAATAACCTAGTAAGCGGTTGGTTCTGCCGACTTTCACTTTTTTAGTGGCTGTATTATTATTATTATTATTTTTTAAACCATTATAATAATAATGATAATAATAATAATAATAATAATAATAATAATTATTATTATTATTATTATTACTGCTCCTGAAGTGTGAATTTCCCTACGGGGATGAATAAAGTATCTATCTATCTATCTATCTATCTATCTATCTATCTATCTATCTATCTATCTATCTATCTATTTATCTATTATTGTTATCATTATTATTATTTCTATTATTATTATTATTATTATTATTACTATTATTATCATCATCATCATTATTATTATTATTATTATTATTATTATTATTATTATTATTATTATTATTATTATTATTATTATTATTATTATTATTATTATTACTACTACTACTACTACTACTACTACTACTATTAGGGCGGAGCAGGTTTGCCACATTACCCAAGCATGATCCCATTGTGGGGCCAGAACAGTCAACTTGGAGGACACGCTCGGGAGACTGCGGCAAGTGGAATGAATATAACTCATGTATTTATTTAGGTGAGTTTAAAGTTATGTTCGTTAAATAAACTCTCGGTCTGGATCACTTTATCAAAGAATAAAACAAAAAATCAAAAATAATACTATTCACGTCCACAATAAAGACAGTAGCTAATTTTCAAAGCCGTTTATTTCTAAAAATGAGATACTGTCACACTATTTGTTGTTTGCTCGTGTTAAATGCAATGTGCAGGAAAGCTACAAGGCAAGTGATTATTTATTTCTAACATATTTTTCTGTGCGGTAACATGTCACTAGTATATTCTAAATCTAGCTAGCTAGTTAGCTAACTTGTATGGGGAAAAAATTTAAAGTTAAAAAAACTATAATTGCGGACTCAATTATAACTGCTTCATGTCGGCAGGTGTAAATGAACTGTCTGTTAATGATATAGTACAAATGTTTTGTGCGAATAATGACACAAATTTGACATCAAGTTTGTGATGTTATGAGCCGTTAACGATGTATGGCTTGTGGCCCGTTGTATTGGCGAGTGAGTGTGTATGATTTGTTAACAGGGAATTCAATGTTTGTTTTACGGGGCTTAGAAAGATGAGCTAGCTCTCAATATGAAACGACTTTGCAATTGTTTATGATCTCTATTAATAATGTGCTTGGTACGAATATTTTTGTGCAAATATGACACAAATTTGATGTCAAATGAGTGATTATTAGGGCCGTTAAGAATGTATGGCTGTGACCTGTGGCGTCAGCTTCCAGGGAGTACTGTACTTGTTTGGTGATTCTTATTCATTATGGGTTTAGTTGCAACTTTGTTAAAATAGCTAAGAATGCAAATTGTTACTCAAAAAAAGAAAATGCTCTCATCAAGAGTTATTTCCAACACATTTTCCAACATAAGAGGCTATTCATGATGGAAGTGTAAGTTTTGGTAGGAACCAAACTTTTTCTGTTTTTGTGTGCAGAGTCCATCCAGGGAATATGGTTGAGTTAACTATCACTGTGTATTACCTGATTATTTAAAGGAATTCCGAGTGTTTCTAGGTTCAGTTTTGGAGTTCATATGGAATTCAGGGAAAGAGAAAAAAAACAGAACTTGTGTTTTTATTGAGAAAGATGTACTTTTTTTAGGTTTTTCTGTGTTACTTGAATTCCTCAATAATGATTCCAAACACATTTTGTAAATGCAGAACACGTGAGGGTGCCAGAGGACTAAATTAAAGTTTAGAAAGATCAGACATGACCTTGCCAATATGAAAAAACCAGACTCAACTGTGTGCACATACCATAGTTTAATAAAGATTAAGTGTTGTGTTTAAGAATGTTTTGAAAATCAATTTTTGCTTAAGGGTGAAACCAACTCTGAAACAAAATTGTAACCGAAACGAATAACCCAGTAAGCTGTTGATTGCAATTTATGTATTTATCACTAACATTTTATAATTATTATTATAATTATTATTTTTATCACTATTATTGTAAATTATTATTATTGGTAGGGGGCAACAGTTTAGCTACATTACACAATCATAATCCCATTGTGGGGCCAGAATAGTTGGGCCGAATGCTTGCTGCATCAGGTTTGTGTTCTAAGCATAAAAGGTGAAGCTCAAGGGGAACAATTTCTCCGACTGGAAGTTGATAATCATGGAGAAAAATCAACTTTTGAAAGCTGTGAAGGACACGCTATTAAACTTTTATATGTCTTTATATGTGTGAGTTCAAAGTTTTTTTCGGGAAATTCACTCTCAGGCGGTTTCATTCTATAGACCACTTTACCAAAAAATAAAACAAAGATGTCAGAAAGGACAAAAAGAAGACTGAGATAGCTTGCACTCGTTTCTTGGTTTTATTGAAAGGAAGGAAATTACAAGGTGGGATTCTTCGATCCGTTGGTTGGCGGATTGACGGAACTTGACAGGCGGGTGAAGGCTTAGCTGGAATGATCGCGGATAGGCGTAATCGTAGTGTTCGGAAAAGAGTTCAGGAGTCAGACAGGCAGGGCAGATTACAGAAAGGGGTCGGCAACGGAGATCAATCAGAAGAAAACAGGGAACAGGCAAAAAGTCAGAGGTACGGGCTTACTGAGCTGAAGGCAACAGGTAGCATGAGTACAATCAGACAAAGGGTTACCGGAAGCTGGGGATTTAAATGTACAGGGTGCGCCAATCAGCTGTCCTGGCTGTTAACGCCAAAACCTGAGCACAGGTGATCTCAATACATGTGATTGTGACAAAAGATTCCAAAAGAATACTATTCACGTCCACAATTAGGACGGTAGCTAAATTTTGCTTTTGTGTGTTAAATGCAATGTACAGCAAAGTTAGAAGGCAAGTGTTTCTATATTTCTATTATATTTTTCACTTCGGTAACGTGTCAAATTTACATTCTAAATCTATCGAGCTAGCTAGCTAACTTGTATGGGGGAAAATAATGAAAGTCAACTTATAATAAGTTTTTGTTAATGATCCAGTACAAATATTTTTGTGCAAATAATGACACAAATCTTATGTCAAATGAGTGATTATTTGGGCCGTTAAGAATGTATGGCGGTGACCCGTTGCGTTAGCTTACAGGGAGTACTGTACTTGTTTGGTGATTCTTATTCATTATGGGTTTAGTTGCATCTTTGTTAAAATAACTAAGAATGCAAATTGTTACTCGAAAACAAAAATGCTCTCATGAAGACTTGTTTCCACCACATTTTCCAACATATGATGCTATTCATGAAACTTTTTCTATTTTGTGTGCAGAGGCCATCCAGGGAACGCACAAGGAGTCCCAAGTTTGCCGCCTCAACAAATTGATGCCCGTGAGTGTTCATTGAATATAGTTGATTTAACTATTATTGTGTATTTACCTGGTTAGTTGGATGAATTCTGTATGTTTTCTAGGTTCAAAGTTTCGGAGTTCAAATGGAATTCAGGGAAAGATAAAAAAAACAGAACTTGTGTTTTTGTGGAGAAAGATGTACTTTTTTGTAGGCTTTTTGTGTCACCTGAATTCCTCAATAATAATTTCAATCTCATTTTGTAAATGCAGAACACACGAGATGACTAAATTAAAAAAATAGAAGGTTCCAAAATGCCCTTGCCAATATGAAAAAAACGGACTTAACTGCGTGCACATACTATGGTTGAATAAAAATATTGTGTGGGACTTTTTAATCCATTTGTTAGGACAAAAATATGTTTTTCCTCTTAAAATGTTATTTATTCCAAGTTAACTAAAACCTGTGGTTCCAGAAAATTCCGATACGAGCAAGGACTCCTCACAGAGAAATTGTGAGATGTCAGTGATTTTTGATTTTTTTTTAATTGAAGAGAAAACGAAACAGGGGTGCGGGGAAAAGAAAAGAAGGGACAGGACAATGAGGAAAATACAAGGCAAAAGGTCGGACGAAGACTGAATTTTGGACTAGCAAAAAAAGCTGTGAACTTTACCTGTGACATCCCAATAAATTTGTTCACAGGGAACGATTCGGTCTCTGTCCGCTCCACTTACCCCCATTCTTTTCTATTTGTATAAAATAAAATATTTTTTCATCAAACCCTTCAAAGCCTGCAAGTGTGGGAAAGTGGGAAATTCAATTGAAAAAATATATGACATTTCTATGAGAAAGAAACGTCTAAAAATAAACTAACAGAGCAGTTGGATTGAGTTCAACCGCTGATAAATTTACTAAACTTCAACCTTAAATACCTGAATAGAAAATGCATCACAAACATGTAAATGTTGTCAGTTATATGAAAAAAAACAACCACACGATTGGGCTTCTTTCCCAACCGCACATCTAGTGGACTAAAGATAGGGGAACATACATCCACAAATGGCGGCCTGCCACTTTCGGGGAAAATAAAGTCATCCATTCTATGTATTAGATAGATAGATTGATAGATAGATAGATAGATACTTTGTTCATCCCCGAAGGGAAATTCACATTTCCAGCAGCCTCCCTGAGCTGAGAACAATCGAGAACATTCGAAAATAACACGGGAGCTGCTGGATGGGCTGCCATTCGTGACGGCGCCGGAAGAAACGATTCAATTTGAATCATGTACAAACAAACAAAATATTTATGAATGTAATCTGATACAGTTACTAGTTACCTGTTGGAAAATGTTATCAGCAGTGTAATCCCTTTACCATAATATTATTGTAATTTGATTACTTTCAATTACTTCTGGATTACGTCAATATAAAATATCCTAATAATAGACAACATTATACACCGTCTTTAAAAATAAGAAATGCTTTTGGCCCTCCACATATTTTTTCTTCAGTATTTTGGAAATGCCGAGTCAAGCGAAGCATTGTTGATTCGAACTTTAGAGGAATGACAAGTGACACAGAATACCTGAGAAAAAAGTACAGGTACATCTTGCCCCACAAAAATCACATGTTCTGGTTTTTCTCTCATTTTTATTTTCAAGCAACAATTTGAAACTTTAGTTTTGTTTTTTTAACAAAGTTGCAACCAAGCACATTATCAATGGGAATCATAAACGAGTGCAAATTCGTTTCATATTGAAAACTAGCTCATCTTTCTAAGCCCCGTAAAACAAACTTTGAATTCCCTGTCGACGAATCATACATACTCATTGTAAGCCAATGCAACGGTCCACAATCCATGTTTCGTTAATGGCTCATAACATCACTCACTTCATGTCAAATTTGTGTCATTATTCGCATAAAAATATTTGTACCAAGCACATTATTAATAGGAATCATAAACGAGTGCAAAGTCGTATTGAGAACTAGCTCATATTTCTGTCTGCCTGCCTGCCTGCCTGCCTGCCTGCCTGCCTGCCTGCCTGCCTGCCTGCCTGCCTGCCTGCACTCCATTCCACCAACTGCAGCCACATCACAACCCAAGTACCTAAAGCTTCCAACTTCAAGCACCTGTCCATGCAACCTGATTTCTAACGTCATGCCCACGCAATCACGTGAACACTTCATCACCTTACTTTTCCCAACATTGACACATAACTTACGCCTATCACATACTGTTCCAAACTCCTTTACCAAGCTTCTCAATGTTTTCTCAGAATCAGCCACAAGCGCTGTGATCTGCAAACAACAACTGACCTACCTGCCACACTGTTCCACTGTTGTCCATCATCTCTACACCTCTGCCAAATACTCTTGCATTCACCTCTCTCACCAAGCCATCCATGTACACATTAAACAGCCATGGTGACATCACACACCCCTGTCTCACACCAGTCAACACAGGGAACCACTCACTTGTCTCACTCCCTATTCTTACACATGCTCTGCTGTTCATATAAAAAGTCTTCAATGCTTCCAACAACTTTCCACCCACTCCATACATCACCATCACTTGCCACAACGCCTCTCTATCAACTCTGTCATACGCCTTCTCCAAGTCCATGAATGCCAAATAAACATCCTTACCTTTTGCAAAATATTTCTCACACACCTGTCGTACTGCAAACACTCCACACATCCTCTTCCTTTCCTAAAACCACTCTGCTCCTCCATCACTACCTCATTTGATCTTTTCTCTCACTCTCTTAATCAAAACTCTTCCATACAGCTTACAGACAACAAACTGATACTTCTCGAATTGCTACATTCATAATTATCATCTTTACCCTTATACAATGGCACCACAAATGCACTACACCAATCAACAGGAACCACACCACTTAAAAAGCATACATTCAACAAACGTACTAATCAGTCAATCATAGCTGTGCCACCTTTTTTCAGGCATTCAGCAGTACAACCATCCAACCCAGGTGCCTTACCCCCTTTCATTTCTTTCACTGCCTCTTGCACCTCCCATGTTTCCACAGGCTTCACATTTAAATCACCCAACACGGGCATTCTCTCCATACCATCGATCGCCTCGACTCTCACTTCTCTCCCATCCTCCACATTAAGCAAATACTCTGCCCATCTCATCCTAGCTGCACTACTCTTAACCAGCAATCTACCATCCTTATCTTTCACTTTCTCCTCCTTTCCAGACTCACTGTTTCTTACTCTTTTCACTTCTTTCCAGAACACTTTTCTCCTTTCTTTAAAGTTCACTCCTATCTTTCGACATCATTTGCTTTCCTTTTCGCTGTTTCTACTGCCGCTTTTACCAACCTTTTCTTCACTTTATATCCTTCATACGCATCGCCACTCTTATCTTGCATCCACTCCTCAAAGGCACGTCTCTTTTCTGTCACAGCCTCTGATACCTCATCATTCCACCGTTCACTTCCTTTTCTAACACCTCGACCAACTTTTCTCATTCCACACACTTCTTTTGCACTCCTCAACACTGCCTCTTTAAACCACTTCCATTCAATTTCCACACTCTCCATTTCTCTTCTACTAATCCGTTCATACTCTCTTTCTTTAAAGGTCACTCCTATCTTTCGACATCATTTGCTTTCCTTTTCGCTGTTTCTACTGCCGCTTTTACCAACCTTTTCTTCACTTTATATCCTTCATACGCATCGCCACTCTTATCTTGCATCCACTCCTCAAAGGCACGTCTCTTTTCTGTCACAGCCTCTGATACCTCATCATTCCACCGTTCACTTCCTTTTCTAACACCTCGACCAACTTTTCTCATTCCACACACTTCTTTTGCACTCCTCAACACTGCCTCTTTAAACCACTTCCATTCAATTTCCACACTCTCCATTTCTCTTCTACTAATCCGTTCATACTCTTCCCTTATCCTCTCTTTAAACTCTTTTTCCTTTTCTGCCTTTTTCAACTCTGACATTTTCACCTCTTCGCTCACACTCTTCCTATAACTAGCCCTCCACGATCCATCTATTCTCAGTTTTCCTTCCACATAAAAATGATCAGACATACCACTCATTTCACCTTTGTAAACATGCACATCCAACAATCTACTTAACATCCCTTTCCTAATCACTACATAATCCATCAGTGCTCTGTCCAAAATCTTGCCACTATCCACTCTGACAAAGGTATACTTATTCACATCCCTCTTTTAAACAATGTGTTTCCAATAACAAACTCATTTTACACACATAACTCAATCAATTTCCTCCCACTCTCATTTCTTCCTGGTACTCCATATCTACCAATCACATTTTCAACTGTCTCATCACCCACTCTAGCATTCAGGTCACCTAGTATCACAACTTTCCACCCATCTTTTGCACTTGCCCCACATTTGGACAAGTCCTTCGAGAACTCCTCTCTCCTCAGCGCTTCTTTCTGAACCAGGTCCATATGCACTTGTAAACATCCATACTTCTACACCCCACTTCAACCTCACCCACATCAATCTGGAAGATATCTCTTTCCACTCCACCAGTTTTTCCTTTGCTTTCTCACCCACAAGCACAGCCACTCTTTCTCTAGCATGTCCACCCGTAACTCCAGGCCTTCTACCATACATACCTCCAAGCTGTAATTCACCCTTTCCTTTCATCTTTGTTTCACTCAAGGCTAACACATCAACCTTCCTTTTAGTCACCATCCTTCCGATCTCCTCTTTCTTCCACTCAGTCGCTTTACTTCCACATCCTCTCACATTTAATGACCCTATAACTAGGGTTTGCGAGACCTTTCGGTCCCCCGCCCCCCTTTATTTGCCTTGCTGTCTCTTAGGGAGTAGAGATAGAGAGGAGAGGATCCCCAGTCCCCTTGCTCCCTCCACTTTAGTCGCCTCTTACGACACACAGCGGACCATGGTGGGAGAATTCTCTTACCTCTCACAAGGCGAGGCCCCCATAAAACAATTCCTTGTTGAAAAATCATACATACTCACTCAATGTAAGCCAATGCAACGGGCCACAATCCATACATTGTTAACGGCTCATAACATCACTCACTTGATGTCAATTTGTGTCATTATTTGCACAAAAACTGTTGTACTATATCATTAACAAACAGTTAATTTAAGTTTGGAGTTAGAATTGAGTCCCCAATGATAGTTTTTTAACTTTAAATATTTTCCCCATACAATTTAGCTAGCTAGCTAGCGAGCTAGCTAGATTTAGAATGTATATTTGACATGTTACAGGGATCAGAATTTTCCGCAGATCCGCGGATTTCTGCTGTTTTTGAACCCCAAAGGTCATTTCCGTAAATTGTCTAAATTCGATGAGAAAACCTTTTTTTTTGGGCGGGGGGGTGAGGTATGATACGTGACTGTTTCATCACACAACGTGGTTTAGCAAATAAATAGATCGACTCCTACCGTTGGTCGATAGGTTCGCTGATAACCAATCAGCGGAGCTTTTGTTCAGAGCATTGGCTTTCTCAAACATGGCGCTCCTTCCGGTCTTTTCAAACGGTGGAATGAGTGTTTGAAAAAGTAAATATGAAAATACAAAGAAAAGAAGACGAGGGTTTTGTCAACGAGATTGATAAAGGAATCAAGAATAAATTTAAGTGGTCATGGCTGGAGAAGACTGTCACAGTAAGCGTTAAAATCGGCGCAAAGATTTAGGAAGTTACAGAAACTTTGAGCCAGTTCATCGCAAAGTGTGATGTTCCAGGGAAAGCAAAGTGTCTATACTGTGTCGATCTGATCAATTATGGTACGCGAGGTTGTGTGGCACTGATCGATCATGCTAAAATGAACAAGCACAAAGCAAAAATTGCTTGCCGGTGATCAAATTATGCACTCAGATCCGCATTTAAAATCGGCAGTGAAACTAACAGTAACACCACCGGTTCAACATTATTGGCCGTTCCAAATCCTTCCACTTCAAATACTAGCAGCAGTCAACCACTGGTTCCCCTGTGTGACAGAAAATCCCAATCTGAGGTATTTATAAATCTATTGATTTATGAAATGATTTTATCTTTTGTGTTTATACAATATTTAGAACAGGATAAACAAAATTTAAATTTTGTTATAAACATGATTAAAATAAATTATTTTGTATCATCATGATCATGTTCAATATTACAAATGATTTTAATGTCAATATATTATTATTTTTTTAAATTTATATATATATATATATATATAATACATGGTTTCTGTTTTGTTGGATTTAATTCATTCTAGTGCAATTTTCACATAGCAAATAAGATAAATGCTGTTGGCTTCAGGGGGGCTTCGCCCCCCACCAGGCTCTGCCCTGGACCCTGGCGATTTCAGCTGAAAAGGAAATTCTCCATTCTGATCCCTGATGTTACCACACTGAAAAATATGTTAGAAATAAATAATTGCTTGTATTATAGCTTCCCTGCACATAGCATTTAACACACGCAAACACCAAATCGTGTGACGGCATCTCATTTATAGAAATAAAGGGTTTCAAAAATTTGCTACTGTCTTCATTGTGGACGTGAATAGTGGTCTTTTTGAGCGAGTTGTCTGTCCCTGTGTGCCCTGCGATTGGCAGGCAACCAGTTCAGGGTGTCCCCTGCCCACTGCCCGATGATTGCTGGGATGGACTCCAGCACCCCCGCGACCATACTGAGGATAAGCGGTGCAGCTAATGAGATGAGATGAGAACTTTAAACTCACACATATTAAGCGATAAATAATAATCCTTCCACTTGCCGCAGTCTTTGGAACATGTCCTCCACAGCTCCTTTAAGTTGTTTTTCCTTCATTTTTATCACCTTCCAGGCGGCACAAAACATTGAAGCAAATCTCAGGCGGGAAAACGGTTTCCATTTCACCAGTGGCTTGGCTTCACCCTTATGCCCATAACACTAACTGAGTCCGCCTGAGAATATATATTAATAATAATAATAATAATTTCCTTTGTATTGTCATTCTTTGTAACAATGTACACAGAACGAAATGTCGATACACCTGACCCGTTGTAGCGAGTCGATGCAGCCGCAGCCAACAGAGGGCGCCGCCATTATACCAATTAGGTATGTCTCGGTCGAGGCGCGAACCAGCGACCTCCCAGTCTCAAAGCGGGCACACTACCATCTAGGCTACTGATTAAAGTAACGGCGAGAGTCTGCCTGAATGTTCTGGCCGCACAATGGGATCGCCCTTGTGTATTGTGGCGAACCTGCTCCCTCCTAATAATAATAATAATAATAATAATAATAATAATAAAATACATAAATTGCAACGAACAGTCTTTAAAAATGTGGAAGTCGGCAGAACCATCTGCTAACTGGGATATCCCTTTCAGTTACAATGTTGTTCAGAGTTGGTTTCACTGTTGAACAAATATTGATTTTAAAAACCTTCTTGAACACAACACTTATTTTTGTATTTGTTGTTGATTTCATTTAGTCTTCATCAAATGGTTATTTCATATCTTAAAGAAGGTAAGGATATGTCAGAGTGTGCAGTTTCCTTATACATGAGAAGATAATCAGTGGTTCAGCCTTTAAGCACATTTATTCCTCAACAGCAAGCAAACAAGAACACGACTCCATTCAATAGAGGTGACTGACAGCAAGACAAACATAAACAATAAAAATAAAAAAATAAAAAATGGGAAAAAATAGCAAAAAACACGCACATGCAGTTTTGGACCATGGCAACCCAAATGCCCAAACACCCAAACAAGTTAGGCACCTCGGCACCTACGTTGGTCATGCTTTCGTCCCTCCAGATGAAATGCGACACAAGAAAGCGGCCATGTCACTCAAGTCAGGGTGACACAACACACTCTTGTTCACTGGTTTACCCCTACCGCGTCATACAGGTGCCCTGCCCATCCCTTAGAACGCGTCCAAAAGGTTAGTGGGATGCTAACCTTTTACAACACCTCTCCACTCGTTCCTATCACCAACAAGAGCTCCAGCTTCCACTAGATTTAGACCTCTTTTGTGCAGTGCACTCATAACACCGTCCATCCACGTCAATCGCGGCCTTCCTCTTGGTCCCCCTTCCATTTACCACCAAATCTATTCAGCTGTATTTTGCAAGTCATTTTATACACACCCACCCTTCTTTAATGTAGCTGGCCATTTCAGGGTTGTATGTTACATTGTGGTGAGGGGCCCTCTCCTCGTGAGAGGTAAGAGAATTCTCCCATCGTGGTCCGCTGCGTGTCGTAAGAGGCGATTTAAGTGGAGGGAGCGAGAGGACTGGGGATTTTCTCCTCTCTATCTCTACTCCCTAAGAGACAGCAAGGCAAAGAAAGGGGGCGGGAGACCGAAAGGTCTCGCAAACCCTAGTTATAGGGTCACTAAATGGGTGAGGATGTGGAAGTAAAGCGACTGAGTGGACGAAAGAGGAGATCGGAAGGATGATGACTAAAAGGAAGGTTTATGTGTTCGCCTTGGGCGAAACAAAGATGAAAGGAAAGTGTGAATTACATTTTGGAGGCATGTCTGGTAGAAAGTCTGGAGTTACAGGTGGACATGTTAGAAAAGGAGTGGCTGTGCTTGTGAGTGAGAAAGCAAATGAAAAACTGGTGGAGTGGAACGAGATATCTTCCAGATTGATGTGGGTGGGGGTAAAGTGGGGTGTAGAAGTATGGATGTTTATAAGTGCAATCAACAATAGCAAAACGAAATATGGTGTGTGCGTAATTACGTCACACAATGACAAACGTCTTACTGCAATATCACGAGTGAGAGTGCTATTAAATTGACAAATCTTAACAAATTGCAACTAAGTCAGAATGTAAATGATTTGATTTAGATTTCTAACGTCAATGGGTAGCATGACTCAGTATTTAAAAAAAAATGATGGAAATAATATGTGGATTCAAATTCAAAGACTTACAGCAATTCTTATTTTTAAAGACGATGCATACAGACAATCTTTTTTTCTTCAAAAACGACAGGTCTCCATTTATGGATGCATGTTACTCCTTTAGTCAACTAGTTAGTGCGGTTGCGCAAGAAGCCCTGTCCTGAGATTATTTTTTTGTTCAAAATCGTGCACCTACGACCCAAATGGTTAAGGGATCCAGCCGACTGACCGACCGACTGACTAACCAACCAACCAACTAACTGCCAAAACTATATCAAAGCTGCACAAATTTGTATTTTGTGCTGAATGTCTCATGTGACTATTCTCATTTTTTTCATTTGGCCACGTTGGCCAATACATTATCAATAAAAGAAAATGGACGGTTGTTTTAAGTAATAAATTAATGACGTCTTTAATTAAAATCGTGTCTGGTGTATTATTTTAGTTTCTACAGAAATGTCCATGTACTTCGTTTCCTGTTTGTATTTTTGCATTATTTTCCCTGCTGTCTATGACTTTCTGACACGTGATGCTTTAAGGATATTGTTGTTATTCATTTGTAACAACAATGCTTGGCATGACTCGGTATTTCCGAAATACTGAAGAAAAAATATGTGGAGGGTTAACAGCAATTCATTTTTTAAAAGTCCTGTAAATGGATGGGTGATCATTTATTCTCCTCGAAAGCGACAGGCCTCCATTTTTGGATGCATGTTCCCCCTCCTTTAGTCCACAAGATGGTGCGGTTGCGCAAGAAGCCCTATCGTGAGGTTGTTTTTTTTGTTCGTATAACTGACAGCGTTTACATGTTCGTGATGAATTTTCTATTTAAGTACTTTAGGTTGAAGTTTAGTAAATTCATCAGCGGTTGAATTCAATATAATTGTTCTATTAGTTCAGTACTTTGACGTTTTTTCCTCATAGAAATGTCATAACACTCCGGCTGTTCCATTTGTTTTCAAACATGTACTCATTAAAGGTTAACAGTTAATGTGTTGGTGCATAAAGGAAGAAGGCTCCTTTTTTTATATTTGAAACCCGAGCCAATGGAATCACATACAATTAACTTACTTTCGGTAACTGTTGCAATTCTTGCAATGCGAGTTTGCCAACTTGGTTTTCCAGATAGCATGGTTATTTTGGTTTGTTTCACCGTGAACAAATTGTATTGCTAGTTTTACATCTGGCATGCAAAGTGTGTGATTCTTGCCTTGCTTCACCGGCATATAGCTGGAATGGCAGGGCCAACATCACCCTAAACAAGTACACGAAAATGTGTCAAATACAATGTTGACATCACGCTGTGTCCTTAATGACACAATACACAAAGAGGTAAGTATTAGTTTCAGGAGCAGCAAGTCAACTGCAGGAGAGAGAGTGGGAAAGGTGAGAGGAGAGAGAGAGGGAAAGGTGAGATGGCACAACATTCATCTGGTCAGGTAACTTAAAATTAGTTTTACCTGGTTATATCAGTATCAGAAATTATTTTCCCCCCATTTTATTAACACTCCACTTATTGAAACATGAATATTTTGTTTGTTTGTTTGTACATGATTCAATTGTTTGTTTGTTTGTACATGATTCAAATTGAATCTTTTCTTCCGGCGCCGTCACGAATGGCAGCCACTCCAGCAGCTCCCGTGTTATTTTCGATTGTTCTCGATTGTTCTCAGCTCAGGGATGCTGCTGGAAATGTGAATTTCCCTTCGGGGATGAACAAAGTATCTATCTATCTATCTATCTATCTATATGTTTTTTTAAATTGAATTTCCCCAAAAGTAAAAAGAAACACTCGCAGTCTTTGAATGTTTGATGAAAAAATATTTTATTATTTACAAATAGAAAATAACAGACATGTGTCTTATAGAAAAAAATGGGGTAAAGGACAAACGTTTTATGAGGTGGAGCAGACAGAGACCGAATGGTTCCCTGTGAACAAATATATTGGGATGTCACAGGTAAAGTTCACAGCTTTTTTTGCTAGTCCAAAATTCAGTCTTCGTCCGACGTTTTGCCTTGTATTTTCCTCATGGTCCTGTCCCTTCTTTTCTTTTCCCCGCACCCCTGTTTCTTTTTCTTTTTACTTTGCAGGTCTTTTCTGCTTCATTGTTCTCCTTCTCCATGTGCTTCCTTTCCGTTTTCTTCATCTGCTGCTTCTTTCCGTTTCCCCGAGTTCTAAGTACAATATTACCATGTGGCGATTGAGCACTGTTGCATCATCTGTGGGGGGAATTTATGGTTCCCGTCCCAGAAATGACTCTCTTCATGAGTAGCCAACATATAGCTCAGAGATAAAATTCTGATTGCGCAGATTTATTGTAAAGCCTTTCAATTATAATACACACAGAGTATAGTCTAGTGCGCGCACAGCCGACATAACACTATTGCTATAAACGGTTTGGTCCAGTATATAAAGAGCACATGTAACGGGACCCAGGTGGACGGGCTAGCTCAGGCTGGTGTTACACATTTGTTTTATATATTTGTTTTTATTGTTTTACATCATCCGCAAAATAGATTATAGATGTCAGTCTCACACGACACAATATTATTGTTGGCATTAAGCTTCATTTATTGAGCAAGTCACACTCAATCAAGTGAGATGCCTTTAAAATTTACAAAATAACATTGCCATCAATTGGTACTTTTCAGGAATCAGTTCGTCACCATAACTTGTCATGATTGCCCTATTTGGAACACCTGTGGCAGCTTGATTGGCGCCAACAAGCTGATTGGTGGCCACACCCTTCTTAAGGCCCCGACTGCAATTCAAATGTTGTCAGATCGTCGCGAACTGTTGTGTTTCACTCAGTGAGCGTTCCCGTCCGACTCCGTCCCTGTTAAAACGTGTTTCCTGCCTGATTCCCGTTTTTTCGACCCGTTTCTGAACCTGACTACGCCTATTTTGCCTGCCACCTGCCTACGACCACTATTACGAACTCTACATCGCCTCCGATCTCCAGCCATAGTCAAACGACTTGCCATTCCCGCTTGCCTTCTTCCGACACGGAAGTGTCACTCCCGCCTTGCTCGTTCCCGCTCTCCGCCAGTCTTCGGATCAAGCAATCAAGATAGCCTTACTCTCACTCTATCAATAAAATCAGAGAAACTCATGCAATTGAGTCCTGTGTCCGTTCTGGTCTGTAACATAACTGTACCTTCCAAAACAACTCTCCTCTTATTTGGACACAGTTTAATAGCGGACATTAAGGTTCATTTATTGAGCAAGTATCACGAAATCACGTGAGGTCCCGTGAGACTTGGCCCAAGGACTCTTCTCTGACTTGTGAGACTTTGCCATCTAGTGGTGATCTACTGGTACTTCTCTTACCCTTTCTGCTGCACAAAACGTAATACCCTAAAAATAATAAACTTTCCCCAACAGTCAAATACGGATTACACAACATGAATCCCAAAATATAACATTTATACTAGTCAGCAGACCTTGTTGCACCACATACATTACCCACAACAGTTGACAGTCGAGGTGTCACACACGACCCCATTTAGAAAAGAAATCCGATAGATAGATAGATAGATAGATAGATACTTTATTCATCCCCGTAGGGGAATTCACACTTCCAGCAGTATTATTGTGTTGAACATAAAACAATAATAAAGTAAAAGGAATATAATACAAAAATACCCAATGTAACGTGATGATATCGAATATTTAGATAGTGCTATATAAAATACACGCTGTAATAAAATACGGTAATATGCAATGTTGGTGTGTGGTTTAATGTGGGCTTTTACTCCTCCAGGGTCTATTTACAGTTTGCAGTCCTTTTAAATACAATGTGAAAATTCTGTTGGAAAATTATCATAATGCTGTCATAAAAAATGTTTTATAAACATACCAACCTAACACGACAGCAGTTTAGGTGATCTATTTTGTGACCCGGAGGTTCCTTCGTTGTAGCCCCGCCCACTTTATTTGTTTTTTTGTTTCTGCTCCAGCCGTGTGGATAGTCTCCATTTATTATTTATTATTGTAAAAAAACAATCGTGCGCTTTAAAGATGGCTAAAATATGCGAGAGAGAGAACAACATTTTCAAAGACAATCTATGGGGAGCTCAAGAGACAAAGCGAGAACATCGACGCTCAGACGGTGTTAGCAAGCAGCTTCGAGTTCTGTTGAACAGAGCAGGTTGGTCACTTCACCTTTGATAACATATTTGACATTTTATTTTCGATTCCGGAAGTCCATTGCATGATATATGTTTCATCTGGAATATTAATAATTATTATTCTTTTTGGACCTGCTAAGAGGGATAGGGGTGAATCCATTCAATTGGCGTCGAGACAAAATAAAATACGCCTATATGTCCAAAATATAAATTAACACTGCAGTTAAATAAAATCCAACGGTAATTAAAAATATGTGAGTCTCTCAGTTGGTATCTCTTCGGTTTTTCCGTATGAACTTTTTCCAGAAAAATATATTTAATGGCAGAAGTAGTTGCCAATGCTGGACAGTAAACTGCAGTTTGTTGTTCAATTATCTGTACATCTTTAAACGTACACATTATACGATTCAATTGAAACCCAAATTGAATCTGTATGTCATTCGATTACCTCAGTCAGCTTTCATGTTGGTCGGTGTGGAGCTCGCTAACAAATGGGCTACGCTTGTTTGGAAACGTATGGCTCGCGAGCCAGATATGACTCTATCACGAGTACATCTGGCTCAGAGATAATGTACGGCCCCATGCAAATCTTCTTTGCGTCGTTTCAATTTTAGTATGTGTAAAGCTGAAATGTACATGTGAACCCAAAGCAGTTCAGACTTGTAACTTCTAGAGTAACCTTCCGTGGCATTAATAAGTCAGCGCAGTGAATTTGGGGTCACTTGGAGTTTTTATTCAGGAGTTAGCAGGGGGGGAGGATTTGGGCAGGCAGAAAAATCTGACTACCCTGCTAAAACAGACTCTGTTGGAGATACAGACTTGTAACTTCTAGAGTAACCTTCTGTGGCATTAATAAGTCAGTGCAGTGAATTTAGGTTCATTTGGAGTTTTTATTCAGGAGTTAGCAGGGGGGGAGGATTTGGGCAGGCAGAAAAATCTGACTACCCTGCTAAAACAGACTCTGTTGGAGATACAGACTTGTAACTTCTAGAGTAACCTTCTGTGGCATTAATAAGTCAGTGCAGTGAATTTAGGGTCATTTGGAGTTTTTATTCAGGAGTTAGCAGGGGGGGAGGATTTGGGCAGGCAGAAAAATCTGACTACCCTGCTAAAACAGACTCTGTTGGAGATACAGACTTGTAACTTCTAGAGTAACCTTCTGTGGCATTAATAAGTCAGTGCAGTGAATTTAGGGTCATTTGGAGTTTTTAATTCAGGAGTTAGCAGGGGGGGAGGATTTGGGCAGGCAGAAAAATCTGACTACCCTGCTAAAACAGACTCTGTTGGAGATACAGACTTGTAACTTGTAGAGTAACCTTCTGTGGCATCAATATGTCAGCACAGTGAATTTGAAAACTTTCAGACGTTTCTCATAATACTACTATTATTATTATTGATAGTAGTAATAAACACGAACTAGATTGGTCGAACACCTATTCAGTAACACATGGCAAAGTGGAGGTAGTCCTCTGTAGTTGGATCCCAAAACCAAAAAACATAGTAAGGTTTAAAGCGTGTCTTACTTTGCAAACAGTATAGGCAGGGAAGTCCGATTTTAAATGAAAAAAAAACAACAACAATTTGTTTACACCGCGGGATCCAATGCAACCAGGGTTTCATTCACAATAAAAAAGACATTACATACGGATATTATAGTAAATCAAATAAATACTATTTGTGTACAATTAGTTGTGATTGCGGAAATCATAGCGTACATTGACGTTGGTGAATTTTTCATCCGCGCTAACAAACGCATTTTGTAGAATACGATCGCACTTTATTGTTTAAATAAACGCGTTGTATAGACTAGGATCTCTCAATTATTATAATTAGATCGCTTTATTTTTTTAAAAAGCGTATTATATGGAATACGGTCGCTTTTGTCGGAAGCGTACATTGACATTGGTGACTTTTGCATCCGCGTTAACAAACGCAATTTGTAGAATACGATCGCGCTTTATTGTTTAAATAAACACGTTATACAGTATAGACAAGGATCTCCCAATTGTTATAATTAGCTTGCTTTATTTTTTTAAAAAGCGTATTATATAGAATACGATCGCTTTTGTCAGAAGCGTACATTGACGTTGGTGACTTTTTCATCCGCGTTAACAAACGCATTTTGTAGAATAAGATCGCGCTTTATTGTTTAGATAAACGCGTTATATAGACTAGGATCTCCCAATTGTTATAATTAGCTCGCTTTATTGTTTTAATAAGCGTTTTATATAGAATACGATCGCTTTTTTTGGAAGCGCAGCAGAATGCGTGTTCACGCAAGGGGGAGAGGAATTTGCACAGGAGTCGGATTTGGGCACAACACCTGTTACGTATAAATTTGGTCCAGAAAATATGGGGCACAGTTTCAAGTTTACAGCAGGGGTCGCTAAAGTACAATCTCCAAGCTGTTTCAGCCCTGCCAACAGATTTAACCCAGCCCATGGACAATTCTGAGAGAAGCATAAGAAAAAATATGCCTCTTCTAGTCAAAAAATGACCTGCAGTTTTTAATTTGTCCGCAGGAGGTCACCAAGCATGCAATTAAACACTTCCGAAGTAGCTTTATTGCATTGAGTTTTTCAATGCAAATGAAAAAGAGAGATATTACTTTGCTCTTACTGTTAATGAAAGTTTTTATTTGTAAATTAATGTAACTATTTGTATATTTTGTGCATTTTAAAACCAATTGGATGAAATGTTCCATTATAAACAAATACACAATGAAACACATCTTGTGCAAGTGGATCAAACGCGAAAAAATGCATTGGCTTTCGTAAATTTAATTCATCATACAGTGGTACCTCTACTTAGGATTGTCTCTACATACAAAAATTGCAGGTTACAAAGTACCCGAACGGGAAAATATTGCCCTCTAGTTACTAAGGCGTTTACGGATACAAAGTCAAAAATACAGTACAGTACCCACTTTTACCAATCCATCCATTATTTGCGCCGCTTATCCTCACTGGGGTCGCGGGGCCTTATTAACATATAAGAGAAAAAGAAAAGAAAGAAACACGGACAAATTTGCAACAATAAACAGTTTTATCAACTGTAACAGAAAATATTTAAAGCTCATTTGAAATTCAAAAATTAGATTAAATCCTTAACTATAAAATATTTTGACTTACAAAAAAAACCCCGACATAAAATCAATAAATGATAATGCATTCTAACTGATCACCAACAATAACCCAGGAGCCAAATAGTCAGTTTCAAACTTCTGTTTAAAAATCAAGTCATTGGAAAATATGTTAATGAGAAGTAAAGTCCTAATTTGCATTGTTACTAGGTCAATTCATTAATTTGATAGTCTTTAAGAAACTAAGAAATCATAAAAATCTAAAACGGTGATTTTACACAATAATGTGTGTCTTGTGTCTTGCAGACGTCTGTGAAAAGTATCTTCTTCCTTGGCAACAGGAGCCAAAGTTTCCTGGTGTTAAAAATGAGGAGAATGATTTGGAGCCTGTTCAAGTTAAATGGGAGGAGGAGGATTTGGAGCCTGTTCACATTAAAAAGGAAGATTATTCCACAGAGTTGCCAGTCACTGTGACCGGTTTAAGCTCCAAAAGTGGAAGTCAATATGTAGAGAACAACAAAAAGGAGCCTCCAAGCAGCTCGTGTCAACACGAGATTACAGATGATGATGACACATACAACTCTGTTCATACTGATGGCGACGTACATTCGGAAGGTGATCAAACATGTTCACAATGTGGGAAAATGTTTCGATACAAGTCTCATTTAAAAATTCATCTAATTGTCCATGCTGGTAAGAGACCATTTTCGTGCTCAGTTTGCGGTCAAAAATTCAGCCATAAAGGACATTTAAAAAGACACACAAGAACTCACACTGGTGAGAAACCATTTTCGTGCTCAGTTTGTAGTAAACAATTCAGCGAAAAAGGACACTTGAAAAGCCACACAAGAACCCACTCCGGGGAGAAACCATTCGTCTGTTCCATTTGCGGTAAAAAATTCAGCAGAGAAGCACATTTAAATAGCCACACGAGAACCCACACAGGTGAGAAACCCTTTTCCTGCTCAGTTTGCGGTCAAAGGTTTACTTTGAATGAAAACTTAAAATTCCACACTCAAACCCACACTGGTGAAAAACCTTTTTCCTGCTTAATTTGCGGTCAAAAATTCAGCAGGAAAGGGAATCTGAAAAGCCACACGAAAATCCACACTGGTGAAAAACCTTTTTCCTGCCCAGTTTGTTGTAAAAAATTCACCCACAACGGGACTTTGAAAAGACACACAAGAACCCACACTGGTGAGAAACCTTTTGCCTGTTCAATTTGCGGTCAAAAATTCAGCAGGAAAGGGAATCTTAAAAGCCACACAACAACTCACACTGGGGAAAATCATTTTTTCTGCTCAGTTTGAGGTTAAGAAATAACTGGGAGCATCATGTTGGAGACTCAAAAATTGTAAAATGTTGAGAAACCGTTTTTTTGTTCAGTTTGCAGTTAAAGATTCTAAAGTCATGTTAAAGGGATACCCAAATTCTAAAACGTACAAATGTGAAAAAAATGCAATGGTACAACAAATGGCAAACTTGCAAGAATAACACACAGAGAGCAAACATGGGCTAAACCAGCAGCAACACAGCAGGCTAGCCGACTGCCAGAGAGGACGAACCTGGACCGATAGGCGGAAAAACGGGAGGCTGGCCAACCAAAATTATGCAGTAAGTAGCCAGGCTAACTTGGAGCTAACAACAAAAAAACAATTACGTCAACAAACACAAACACAGCTGGGGAAATTAGAATGGCAGGCTAGCCAGCTAGGCTATTTCTAAGGGGGCTAACCTGGAAGCTTTGGAGCCCGCATGCTAACGGGCAGCTATCTGGACAGTATTATATTAATTGTAATAAACGCAGCAAAAAACACAAAAGGAAAAGAATTCAAAAGAAGGTGAAGGCATAAAAAGAACACACTCTGTCCACGACAGCAGGTAAACCTAACCCACGCAGCAAGCGGTTCTACACTAAATTAAGATCTTCCCAAGCGCCCACATTTTACAGTGTGGAAAACCTCTCGTGCATGGCTGATGTGGCTGCATTAACAACAATATTGAATAATTTTATTTGTAACTTTTTAAAAGCATCATTGAATGGCTCATCATCGGCTTCATACACATAGTGGTTATTTGTGGACCTCAGCCTTTTTTCTTTAGAACAGCCTCCACATACATCCATTATCTGCACCGCTTATCCTCAGTAGGGTCGCGGGGGTGCTGGAGCCCATCCCAGCTATCTTCAGGCAGTGGGCAGGGGACACCCTGAAGTGGTTGCCAGCACAGTCACAGGGCACACAGGGACAGACAATAAGCTCACCCATTCACACCTAGGGACAATTTGGACCAGCCAATTATCCTGACATGTTTGTGGAATATGGGAGGAAACTGGAGTGCCCGAAGGAACCCACGCAAGCACAGGAAAAACATTCAAACTCCACACAGGAAGTTTGATCGCATGACCTCAGAACTGTGCCGCACACGCAGTAACCACTCTACACATAAATAGGAACCAGGAGACGGCCTATCCTCATTAACCATTTATTGGATGGGGTACACAGCTTTCTTCAGGATGACGAGGAATAAGTCTGCCCTATCTAAAACGGTCACTATAATTATCCTGTCTTGTTTGCACACTCACGCGAGAGACGACTCCGCCTCAGGCTGTCTTTTTCTGATGATTAAACACATTCTTATAATGCCCCAGGTATTATTTTGAATATTATTGAGTTCTTGTTCTTTTTTTTCCCGTCAGCCCTTTTTTTCCTTTGTTTTCTCAATCGTCTATTAAAGTTGTTGAGTAAGAATTCAATGTAACTTTATATTTGATGTAGAGAGACGAAAAAGAAAAATATCAACCAATTATTGTCACAGTTTAACAATCATCCTGCTGTTCTTTGTAGTGTGATGTTGCAAAAGGACGTGATCTGGGAACGCAATTACTTTCCTCAGTAACGAGTGCTGTAACGCATTATCAACTATATTTTGTAACTTACTTGGCGTTACAACCTGGTGAGTTACTCCCTGTGCATTAAAAGCAGATCATGAAACACAATGTCTTTTGATGACTGTCTGTTCCTCTTCACACAATGTAACATCTACCTACCTACCTACCAGCCTCCCTCCCTTGACACTCCTAACATACTCCTCAAACACTTCATCTCAAAAACATTTAGTTTCCTTCTCAAATCTGCGTTCAGGCTCCAAGTCTCTGCACCATACAACATAGTCGGCACAATCACACTCTCATACAGTCCCCTCTTAAAATCCATACTCATACTCTTGTTGCTCATCACTCTCCTTAGATCACCCAAAACCTTGCTACCTTGATTCACTCTGTGCAATACCTCGCACACTATTCCACCAACTGCAGCCACATCACAACCCAAGTACCTAAACCTTTCAACTTCTTCCAGCACCTGTCCATGCAGCCTTATTTCTAACGCCATGCCCACTCCATCACGTGAACACTTCATCACCTTACTCTTCCCAACATTGACACATAACTGTTGGAGAAATTGCAGGTTCGATAATCGAGAGAAAAGTCTTCTCATATGTGGATAAGGAAAATGGACAGGAGCCAGCCTCGTCGGAGGGAGATACAACTTTTATTGATGCATCAATGAAGTTTCTCCGAGAGCTGGGAACATGACAATGTTTTTAAAGCTGGTAGCGACGATTACGCTTCGATTACACCCCAAAAGGCGGTCCTGTATCACGTATCAAGTTCAGAGCGTCCCGTCCCTTGCACGCTATCTTCAAGGAAACTTAATCGTCTCCAAGAGTATCTTCAAGGAAACTTAATCGTCTGCCAAGAGTATCTTCAAGGATGTCAACCCGACCTTTTCCCACAACTGTAATCAAGTCTTTCTAAATTTCTACATGTATGCAAATCTATTCTACAAATGCAAGTGTATTTACCACAACATATCCCCCCTTTGGGAGTTTATACTCCCACTTTGAATGGAAATTAGAATTGAAAAATCAATACAGAGTAGTGGCAAAGTATTACAAATCATAGATATCAATACACGGACAGAGTTTACGCGAATCGAAAATAAAATAAAATTCTGGCGGTCAGCCTGCTGTGATCATTCTAACTTTCATTGTTCATGTCTCATTTACAAAAACCCCCAACACTCCAAACATCTGACCCATGCACTAACCCCCCCTTCATTTATCTTTATCCGTACATACTGGATTATACACGTAGACCGTCCACGGTTGATCGGTACGTGATAAAGGTAAATGAATAATTGAACTGATAAGTGATAACAAATTTTGGTAACAGTCGTCGATACATTTCAAGATGAGTGCATGACTGGATAGTGATACAGTGTACACATTGGCCTTTGGCCTGACCCCCGTGAACAATTTGAAGACCATGCACTGTCGTATTCGTCAACGGGTCTCATGAAGTCAGATGTTGGAGTGAGTGTTCATCCCAGCAGGCATCACGCGCAGTTTCCATGCAGCCAAAAACCCGGAAGCGACGATGCATCCTGACCATCCCAGACAGCAGCCTGTTCCCCGGCAGTGTGACATACCAACAAAAGAATCACAATCAGAAACCAATATATTTGCAGCTGTTATTCCTAGCGCTATAGTGTGTTGCGTGTTTAACAATAGTGCTACTTGACATTGTATGTAGTCCAGATCATCATATGTGTCCCTTCCTGCAGATGCTCCATTATCTTGCGTAGGTTTTCCCGACTATTGATGTTGCCATATAAAAATCTTGTTGTTCTCCTATTGTACTAAGGCCTCGTTAGTGTAATTAATAAAACGTCGTTGGTTGTAATAAATCAATAAATGTAATTAATCCATTCTGCGTTCTTTTTCGGAGTTATCCAGATAAATATCAATTCCAATCCAGACTTAATTTCATTCCTAGCTTTAAATTCATCTTGAATTCCTCTCGGTTGTCTGATGGTATCTAGATATACACGTCCATCCGGAATATATGCTCTTTAACTCCGGCCAATTGTCAACAAAAATATTTAATTTAATTACCTTTTCCCCTTTACATTTCTTCCTTTTCTCACTTGTATGTCCCTCTCTTCTCTTTTCCTTAATGTCTACTTTCTTTTCCCCTTTTTACCTTCTTATCTTACTTGTATGTCCCTCTCTTCCTTAATGTCTACTTTCTTTTCCCCTTCTTACTTTCTTTTACTAACTTTTATCTTTCTGTATTTGTAACTTCCTTACTTGCTCTGCCAACAATCCATCTCCTACATAACTTTCCCTTCTTCTACGCCTTCTAACACTTTAGCCCATGGGAAATTGACATATAACCATCTCACTTATTTATTTATTTATTTATTTATTTATTTATTTTTTATTTTTCTTTCCAAACCAATTCAATCTACTATCTTAGCTTCACCTACTTAATGTGAAAATGACGTGCATTGATCTACAATGATTCATCTTACTCATTTTTATTCGACTTAATGAATTTTTCCTCCATATTCAATGAAAAGAAAGTATTTACTCACGCTTTTCCACTATTCTCGTACAACAATTCTTCTATCTCAAATTAATCCATTCCAATTCACTCAATTGGATTTTTCCTCGTCTTCACATTCCTTAATTTTCCAATTTTGAACTGAAAACCGGAATAGGTTAACGTTTTTCTTTTTGATATTATTCTATCCTTTCTTGGTGTTATTCTGGCATTAACATCATCTAAAGCACCTAAAATAACCAAACATAATTTTTTTTTTTTGAAACTTTTCACTTCTAAATTCATCGTTTTCCAACTGAAAAAACATTTATTTTCCGGGAACTCCATAGGCTCTCGGACGTTACGTTGCACACCCTTAGCTTCAAAACGATTTCCAAAAAAAAACCGAACGTTTTCGATTCCTAACGAGACGTGCTATCGGTTCTATCTAAAACTATACATTTTAAACCGTCTTCCTCTTTAAAAAACGTTTTTCTCGTCTCAATGAGCACTGTATTGTTCCCTTTTTCCTTTTCCTTCGATATTTTTCTGTTAATCCTTTCAGTTACGTGGGCTGATTAAACGCCAGCGCTGGACAACCATATAAGACAAGAAAGATAAGAATACAGGAAAGAATACAAACACTTACAACATTGAACAAACATAAAACATAAAACAAGACAGATGGCCCACAAAAATTTAAGTTAATTAGTCAAATCAAAGTCAGTGCACATTGAGACCATGCGCCTACACAACTACCGAGTTAGGGTTATGGTTTTCCTCTTCTACACAATTTCCCGAATTTTACGTACTGGCCGTGCACTCATTTTTGGCTGTCGGCGTTGTAACCTCACTCTTCAGTGCTGTCGCCGTGGGTGTAGGTTTTTCTGGACTTTGGTGTGTCGGTACCCTTCTCGCCTGTATCGTCACATTAAGGTTTAGCATATTATCCGTCACTTTAGTCTGTACTGTCGTTAACACATTTGGTTTCTGGTAGTCCATCGGCACTCCGACTGGTTGCACGTCTCTCTTTCGTCTGACTCATCCCATAATACTCGGAATTTCAGTAATTCAAACTTGTCTTCTATCGCAATTGCACTATTTATACACGTCCTTCTACTCAATCAAGGAAGCAAGGTTTAGGGCGCTCTGAGGAGAGGGATGACTGAGTATGGGGGCCAAGAGTGGACTGAGAGTGTGATCGTGGCCACTGTGTTGTGCGGTGCAGAGACGATTCAGTTTTATTAAGACGACAGCAGTGTGCGTGTGTGTGTGTCGTCGTATCGATACTAATAACTAAATGGAGTGGAATGGAACTATGATGACTATAACATGAAACCAAACGAGACGTCACGCTCTATAGAGAATTTATCGACCTATTTCATCATCGCCTACAATCAGCTCAAAATTTTTTCCAACATTCTGCTTCTTAAAAAGAACCTAAAAAGAAATCCGTCATTAAAAGCGCAATTAACCACCAGTCCATCGTCCCAAAAACAATGGTTCTAAATCAAGGGTGGGCAAACTTTTGGCGTCACGAGCCTAGGGACACATCCAGTTTTTCTCATTTACAATTATGATGTTGTATTTCATTATATTTAATTCATGTTTATTTATTTTGTGTATATGTATGAACCCCTACTGAACACCAGCATACCTTCAGGGCAGTTGCAGTTGATTCAACAAGGTTCGGTTGCATTCGGAATGGACTAATCCCGTTTCAATCAATTTCAAATTGATAATGTGTTTCGATTTACAATAGTTTCATCATTCCATATTTACTGCTAGAACCAATTAAACGTATAAGTAGAGGTACAACTGTGTTATTATAGTTGTGCACGTATGTAGTATTTCTGTTATGTCCAGCATGGTCGCCGTGGCGACCGTCTAATTTGCGTGTGTCCTTCTTAAGGGCTTGCCCGTCCTGAGTAAAAGCCTGTTTTGTGAGAATTCCTAGTCTGAGTTCCTGTTTGCCTGTAAGCCTGTTTTTGTTTTGTTTTGTCCCTGGGTGTTGGACAATTTTGCTAAATAAAGTAACTGGTCGTTACGCGATTGAATTCAGGTCCGCTCTGCACTTAACTCAACCATTCCTGCAGTAGTATCTTATAATATTTACAAAATAAGATTAAATAAGATTCTGTAATATTTTCGAAGTAGGTTGTAGTACACCTGAGGCTATATTTTTGCAGGATTTCTTTAGTAGCGCTAGTATTAATGCTGTTGTAGTTTTGTAGCAGTATTCTTGCAGAATTTCTGTTGTTGGTCTTTTTAGAATTATAGCCGTACCATATACTATGTCCCGGTTTTCAAGCTCTATATTCCGTTTTCTAGTAATTTCATAGAATTTCTGTAGTAGGATTTACATTATTGTAATACTTTGCCATCTCATTTCTTGTTTTCTTTTGGTTAACCGCACATTAATGGCTAGATTAAACCCTTGAGGTTTAATTCTGACCCAATTGTGGAAAAATGTATTTGATTAAATCGTTTACCCCTGTGCTCAGCATCTTTTTCTATAATACAATTTTTATGTATTGTGTGGTATGTATCTTCTTATTCTAAAGCAAAACAACATGTTATGTCTATGTTTATTTGCCTTCAATTAGATATTCATCTTTTTAATAATTTTCTTTTATTTTTATAGCTTATCTATAAAAATACTGTTATATGTTTTGCACAATGCTGACAACTTTTTTGCACTACAATGACTATTTTTAGACCAAATGCATATTACACAAACCTCAACTGTATGTAACATTTTACATGCACATTTTTGTGTAAATATTGTATTAATTATAACTATAACCTTATCTTTTCCGTTCCTTTACCTAACCTTGAAGATGGAGTGTCATGCCAAATGTAATTGTCAGTTACAATATGTCAACCCGTTTTGTAACTATGTCCGTAAAGGTATATTCTTTCTTATCATAAATGATGCGCATATATGTAGTGCCTTCCAAGACCCTGAGGAACTCCAAAAACACTACATAATGTGTTGTTTTTCATACTTTTGTCGCGAGTTTTTCATACCCAATTTTCAGCAAATTATCCTTATTTAAATAACTTATGTTGTATGTTTGTCTTAGTGTTTCTTTTTTCTTTTCTTTCAGAATTAAAGCAAAACAATATACTAGGTTAACTTTTTTTTTGTGGAATTCAGGGGCACTTAGAGTCTCGTTAAGTTTTATCGTGCTTACGTACTGAGATGTTTTAGTAAATTAGCCAGGTTATTCAATTTCTAAATTTTTCTCTAAATTTAAGTACTAGTAGACATTATCTTAGTTTAATTAATTTCTATCCATTCATTTCCCATGCAGTTATATTTTTAAATCACCATATGTCTCGAAATCCATTAATCCGTTATTTTAAATTCCTTTAATCCTTTCCAGGATTGATCAATCTTTTTCTCATTGTCTTCTACAAAAAAAAATGCTCTTTTCAATAGACAATGTTTCATTTTAACTTAACCCAACCATAAGTCAGCTATTGTTTCACATTTATTAATCATTTGTCGAACGTAACACTCATTCTAAAAATTCAGTGTGGAATCAATTGTCCTAAAAAAAACTGCCAACTCGAACTCAATGTCAAAAATTTCTAATTGTCTTTTCATCCCTCTGTAATCATAATCTCTTATTGTTGATTCAATATAAAGCAATGAATTATCTTGTTGAATCGTATTTATTTTATATTACTATCTTAATCTTTTATTCCGCGCAACAATCTTCGTTTTTACGCAATTGTCTTAGTTCCCTTTGTTTTTCTTTTTCTTTTCTTTAAAAGAAATATTTAATTCAGTGACTCAAATAGCTTCAGCTACGTTATTAATGATTTCTAGTCTCGAATTTTCTTCCCTGTGATAATATGTCGTCATTTTCAAACTTCTTTCAATTTTTGATAATTCGAAATCATTCATACCACTAGTAATCTATTATTGGATATGAGAAAAACTAAGGAAACAATCCTTTTACGTATTACGCCTCTTTTGAATTTGTCCATTTATAACCAACGAAAAGATGGACACTGAAATTATGGACGGTTTCCAGTCGTCTTCTTTGTTTTACTCGCCCTTGCTTTATTAGGAGCATAACTACACGTCTTAAAAATTCTTACCCTTTTGCCATTCGCATATTCAACGAGAGATGATTAGTTTTGTTACTTAAACATTCTTTCTTTTTAAACTATTCTGTATAATTATCTTGTATACACTCAGTGTTCTCATTTCACCATGTTCCTGTGTCCCAGATGCATCATCCATGCTGGGGACGCAACCTTTTCCTTTAAATTGTCATTATCATTTAATTCCTCGTTAGCAAAGATTCAACGCATTGCAAGCTTTATCGTTACTTGGTTTTGCTGTATGAGATTTTATTTTTCTGCACGCCGATCTTAGCTAATGAGATCTCGTCGCTTCGAGATTACGTCATTGCTGTTGGTAATTGGTTAAGTCAGTCTTTTTCATTGGACAAAACGGCTTTTTTCTCAATTTATTGAAGAGAGCCAGCTCATAAATGCCCTTCTTGCACTTAACTTGGTATTTAGTTCTGTAGTTATTTATTTTTAATTGATGTAGTGTACTATGTCTTTGTTTTAAAGTACTATATTGAATCGTTAGTTTTGTGATACTGTTTAGTATACCTCTAGGGCACAGGTGTCAAAGAGGCGGCCCGCGGGCCAGATCAGGCCCGCTAAGGGATTGAATCCGGCCCGCGAGACAACACTCAGAGAAGAGCAAGAGAAAAACGAGCTGCAGGTTGAAATATGAAACCCAGGTGCCTTGAACAAAGACACTGTTCTGTATTTCTTTCGCTTTCTCTCTCTCTTTTTAACTTCTTTTGCTCTAACTTCATTTTTTCCCTTTCTCTCTTTTCTCTTTCTTCCTACCCTTCACACTTTCTTTTCTCTCCTTCTGTCTTTCTATTTCTCTTTGGATTTCTTTCTTCCTCCCCCTTTCTTTTCCCCCTCTCTCATGACTTTTTATCTCTTTTGTTTCTCACGCTCTCTCCCTCTCTCCTTTTCCTTCCATCTTTCTCTTTTATTTCTCTCTCTTTTTCTTTCTCTTTAATCTACCAGTCAGGCCCCCGACAGAATGTTTGTTCTATCGTGTGGCCCCCGAGTTCAAATGACTTTGACACCCTTGCTCTAGGGGCATTTCTCTATTACCGTATTACTGTCGTAGTATTTCTACGGTACTTTCATTCAGCGATTTTAATTTTCACTGTGTGACGCTTTGAGTGTTGAGTGACTTAAAATTCGACTCCCTCCCGCCGTCACTTATGAGTGCTGACGCTCATTTTGTCTGTCATTTTGTCTCAAAATGAAAATGTTAAAAATCCCTACAACTGAAGATACTTACGTATTTACTTTTAGCACAGGCGCTGGGCAATGGAGCAAAATGCGCATGTCCTGTTTATAGTTCCTAACACTTACCCCATCAAAACGTTTGAGTTTCTTTGCTACAGCTTCTGGATAAAACGTTCGTTCTCGGTTAAGGTTTTTTCCTGCGAGTTTTTATTAGAAATGTCTTGATAGTGAACCTAAATCGTTTAATTAGCTTTCTTATAAAGTATTTTTAGCAATTTGCATCCAAAACAGGGACTGCTGGTGTGACTACGTGACTGTAAACTGGAGTTACTGGAGTTTTCCATAACATAACATGAGCATCACCTAGAGGCAGTGAAAAATAGTGCTTATGTGGGCACTGTGACTCTCCTATTCATCCTGTTAAGCACTTTTATTTCGGTTGCACTCCACAGTGCAAAGACATCTTGGGGTCAATTTATACACACTGTCCCTTTAAAAGATTTCGAGTGCATGTTTCTTATGAAACCATATTCTAAAAATTATATTTTACACATTTTCGTCATATCTCACATTTTTTCTTTTTTCCTGTAATATTTTTGATTTTGGTACTTTCGAGCTTCCATACCTGAGGGCCAGTGAGCCCTTCATGAGGTAAAATGTACTTGTACTTTCCAAATCCTCAACCGTTTTGGCATGTTATACAGTAGTGTCACACTTAACCGGGCCGCTGTCTCTAGGATGCGTCATGGTCTGCAACTGCAGCGTCGCTTTTTGGATCTCCGGTTGCACTTTCGGAACCGCAATTTCCATTCGCCGCTGCGATTTCTCGAGCTCTGCTCCTAGTAACAATCATATCAGACAATTTATTATCACACACAGCTTTGTCACCCACATCTTGTTTTCCTAATTTAACGTTACTGCCCTGTTGATCTTGCTTGGTCTCGTTGACGGTGGCAGCGTGAGCCGTGGTACCGCGGTTCAGATGGTACCATTTTGAGCTGCCCTCGACCTGGACTGCGGCCGGCGTTGCCCTCACGACGGTGTACGGTCCCTCACGCCTCGGATGGTTCTACTTTCGTTGAAACCTTGATGTAGACGAGATCCCCTGGGACGTCTTTTCAAATGGTTGTTCGACCTTGGACTCTTGTCTCTTCACCAGCCGGTAGATGACAGCCGTCAATTGTCTCATACAGTCTCTCAGTTCAGTTTGTAGTGTTTTGTAGTTGCTAAAGTGGCGGCCCCTTATAGGGACCTCCCAGATGCGGCGCTGGTCTGCCTGTTAGCATTTCATGCGGTGTTAAATGCGTGATCCAATGAGTTTGCATGCGATAACTCATCAGCGCTAACTGTAGCGCATCCCCTCAGTTGAGCCTAGTACTCACAAAGATCTTGTTTATCTTTGATTTTAATATTCCATTTACTCTTTTCCACCATCCCTTGACTTTGTTGATAAACCTCACCGAACCGTTGTTTAATGTGTAGTTTTTGTAAGATGCCCTTCACGACCTTTTGAACAAATGCCGCACCGTTATCCGAGCTTATTTCTGACGGTATGCCAAATCGCGGAATAACTTCTCTAATCAAAAACCTAATTACTGTTTCCGCACCTAGATCTTTTGATGGCACTGCTCCTATTATTCCTATTACTCCTATTATTATTATTCTCTGCACAAATTTCATATGTTGGTTGAGCACTCCGTCTACCGTGGCCTGTAAATACGGAGACCTACACCCTTATTTCTCCAGCTATTTCACACCTCCCCCTTGCATAATATTTTTAAATTGTGCAAATTTATCTGATATAAAGTCAAAGGTATTCCCCTGTTACCTATTCTCCTTAATAATCCTCCTGATGCTCCTGCATCTGGAGACACATCACCGATTTCCTGGAAAGCAGATTCAAAATACAATTTTAGCAGTCTTTCTGTGTTAAAAATAAAATAATTCACAATCCAAACGTATCAATATTCCTCAGATTTGTAAACACTACGTCAATAGACAAGATTCTAGCGTGATTCAATGCAGACTCGTGTTGTTCGTTATCACCGCCCCGTCGACGGCCTTGGCCGTCTGGCTCAGTCCATTGTGACGTTCCACTCGTAATCCGCTGCAGGAATGTGCCATGAGCTTTATCAGTGCCACACTGACCTTGGTGCCCAGTTGTCTACCTCTTTCTCCTCGAAACTGGCTGCAATCAGTTCAGATGGCCCCCTGCTCACTGTTTGAGGACAGCCTGGATGTGCTCCAGTGTCCCCACGACCCTGCTGTAGACAAGCGGCGCAGACAACGGATGAGTGAACGTCTTTGTTTGTTCTTTGCTTGTTTTTCTGTCCATCTTCAGCCCTTTTCAACAGTCCGTCTGACTTCTGAATCCTGTTAAATCGGTCATGTTTACAAACTCGGATGTTTAGTCTAGGTTAAATGACCATGAAGACATCACCTTAGCAATTAAATTCTTACATTTTTCATGGTCTTCCTCAAGATCGAGTAACCTGCTCCTCATTGTCTTTTGAAAATGCTTGCCAAATTGTTTCCTCAATTTACCCAAACTATACTTATCACGTTTATCGGAACAAGATCTCACAAATCAAAAGGCCACACGCAAACGGAGCACTGGACGAATTAAGTAATCCCTCCACTTTTATTTATTTTCCATGACCCCCTTCGTAACGTAAACGACTCAAACATAACGTTACATAAAGTAAAGGAGAGAAAGACGGGGGAAAGACGGGGGTGGGGTGGGGGTGATCGGAGCGGGAATACACACGGTCGAGCTCAACTCACACAGGGAAAGACAGAGAGTGGTGGGGGTAAGCGGTTTAGCGGTGGGGGCGAGAATAACCCACAAAAAAGCAAGACACTTTAACGCAGATACAAGACCGTAAAATGTAAAAGAATACACCTGTCAGCGCCAGCCTGACTCATGTCACACACACATTCTTCGTATCGCTTGTTCTATGCGAATATATCTTAATAATACAACATCTGATTACTGCTCATTTTTCTAACGTCGGTATAACCTTTTAGATTGTAGAAAATGGCGAGGTTCCATGCACCACACTTTTTCTTAAGTGCATGGTTACATGTCCCTCCCAAATCATCAATCGACTAGGGAAACACATAAAACATGCCCCGTATTAACCATATATAGATCGTCCACTCTCGAACTGTCACTTCAGCAAATGACGACGTCTTATCACCGCTTCTACACAGAACTCAAGACAATAATAAATATACAAATACCGACGCCGCTGCACCTTTTATCCAGGTAAATTAGCCTTTTTTCTTTTTCAAGCAGCCTATGTCCCAAAACAGACAGGACTCTCTGAGCTCAGAACTCCCGTCGGACATAAAATCACAACTCAGTCTATATATCTCATCCGTCCGAACTTGGGCCTGACTATAGACGGAAAATCCCACGTGCACGAATTTTCATAATTTAGCTCCGACGCCACAGGCTCCCGTCCTTCCACGAATCTCGACAAGCAAACCGAAATAAGGAGAGAAAAAGCTTTCCTTACCTCACTCGCTCATTTGAGACCGTTCCACTGAGAAGTCTTTTCCCTTTTCTGTTTATTTAAGTGCCAAATCCACGTTTTTGGGCGCCATTTAAATGTTGTCGAAATGTTGGAGAAATTTGGAGGTTCGATAATCGAGAGAAAAGTCTTCTCATAAGTGGATAAGAAAGAAGGAGCCAGCCGCGTGGAGGGAGATACAACAAACAGGATTCTCTGAGCACCGAACTCCCGGGACAAAAAAATCTCAATTCAGTCTATATATCTCATCCGTCCGAACTTGGGCCTGACTATAGACGGAAAATCCACGTGCACGCATTTTCATAATTTAGCTCCGACGTCACAGGCTCCCGTCCTCCCACGAATCTCGACAAGCAAACCGAAATAAGGAGAGAAAAAACTTTCCTTACCTCACTTGCTCATTTGAGACAGTTCCACTGAGAAGTCTTCCTCCCTTTTCTTTTTTATTTAATTAGTGCCAATCCACGTTGAGGCGCCATTGAATGTTGGGGAAATTGCAGGTTCGATAATCGAGAGAAAAGTCTTCTCATATGTGGATAAGGAAAATGGACAGGAGCCAGCCGCGTGGGAGGGAGATACAACTTTATTGATGCGTCAATGAAGTTTTCTCCGAGAGCTGGGAACATGACAATGTTTTTAAAGCTGGTAGCGACGATTAAGCTTCGATTACACCCCAAAAGGCGGTCCTGTATCACGTATCAAGTTCAGAGCGTCCCGTCCCTTGCACGCTATCTTCAAGGAAATTTAATCGTCGCCAAGAGTATCTTCAAGGAAACTTAATCGTCTGCCAAGAGTATCTTCAAGGATGTCAACCCGACCTTTTCCCACAACTGTAAGCAAGTCTTTCTAAATTTCTACATGTATGCAAATCTATTCTACAAATGCAAGTGTATTTACCACAACAACTTATGCCTATTACATACTCTTCCAAACTCCATTACCACCAGTCGTTTCCAGCATGGTCGCCGTGGCGACCGGCTGGCCCCGCCCCCTGGGCACCGGCTGAAGTAGATCAGCTAATTTGCGTGTGTGCTACTTAAGGGTGGGTTGTGGGTATTGCGGGTGCTGGTTCATTGCATTTTCTGTTCTGTTTTGCCCTGTCCTGTTTTGTTTGATTCGGAGGAAACCTGTGTTTTCACGTTTTGAGTGAAAGCCTGTTTTTGTTCTGTTTTGTCCCAGAGTTTTGGACGACTTTTATTTTGCTAATTAAAATTTCTGATCGTCAACGCAAATGAGTTCTCCCTTCTGCCTCCGTTCTGGTCCGGTCTCCTGACAGTGTCAGGCTGACACCACCCTTCTTTCACACTTGCCACACAGTCGGACAAATCCTTCCAGAACTCCTCTCTCTCCTTAGCACTTCTTTCTGAACCAGGTCCATATGCACTCATATAAATACATACTTCTACACCCCACTTTAACCTCACCCACATCAATCTGGAAGATATCTCTTTCCACTCCACCAGTTTTTCCTTTGCTTTCTTACCCACAAGCACAGCCACTCCTTCTCTAGCATGTCCACCCGTAACTCCAGACTTTCTACCATACATACCTCCAAGCTGTAATTCACCCTTTCCTTTCATCTTTGTTTCACTCAAGGCTAAAACATCAACCTTCATTTCAGTCATTATCCTTCTGATTTCCTCTTTCTTCCACTCAGTCGCTTTACTTCCACATCCTCTCACATTTAGTGACCCTATAACTAGCGTTTGCGAGACTTTTCGGTCTCCCGCCCCCCTTTCTTTGCCTTGCTGTCTCTTAAGAAGTAGAGATAGAGAGGAGAGACTCCCCAGTCCCCTCGCTCCCTCCACTTTAGTCGTCTCTTACGACACGCAGCGGACCTAGGTGGGAGAATTCTCTTACCTCTCACGAGGAGAGGGCCCCTCACCACAATGTGACATACAACCCTAAAATGGCCAGCTACATTAAAGAAGGGTGGGCGTGTTTAAAGTGACTTGCAAAATACAGCTGAATAGTTTTGGTGGTGCTGTCTCAAGCACAGCAATAATACAATCCCAACAAGCTTAAATCACATAAAAAACTGCAGGTGGAATAATGTCAGGGCCTAGTTGTAGGAATGCACATATGAGGGTACAATCACAAATGTGAGGAGGACAGAGTTTTTTGTTTTTGTTTGTTTTTACATATGTTAACACTGTTAGGGATTTTTTCATGACGACATGGGTGTTAGCTGTGTGTCCAACTCTCAACTTGGAAAAGTGGATTGCGCCTGTCAGGCCTCTACCTTAAATATCTGTCCAGCTTAGGTGTCTGTCCCACCTGAAGACTAAATCCCCTGCTTGTATAGCTCTTAGGGTCACTGTGGAACGCAAACCCCCTGACTGTCAGGACCAGAACGAAGACAGGACCCACTTGTGTTGCGTTTCTCACAAGTTTTTATTGGAAGGAAGAGAAAGGGCTGCGCCCACGATCCGGTGTTCGCTGGACGCCGGAAGCAAGTCGCTGTGGTACTCAGATTGTGCAATGACGGTGTCAGGGACAGAAAAAGCGGGTTGGTAGCCGGGACAGGAGAGCAAATACGTGGTCGGAGTCGGGTCGTAAGCCAGAAAAGGAGAGAAGGTGTAGTCGGGAACAGAAAGAGGTCGGAAGCCGGGACGGTAGAGCAGACGTGGTCAGGATCAAAAACGGTCCGAAGCCAGGGACAGATGGGAGCAAAAAATGGGACAGGTGGGAGTCAGGGTCGAAAAAGGCTTGCCTAGTGTTCACTGAGGTTCGCCGACGGACGGACTAAAGGGGACAGTCAGGACTGAGTTCAAATACTGATCGGGAGCCAATCCGAACCTGCGGCAGTTGGCGCCAAAAGAGCAGGCACAGGTGAGTTACATCAGTAATCATGACACTGACCAGAGTAAGGTGGCAATCCCTCAGGGCGAAAACTGAAAAAAAAAAAAAAGTAAAATGAAATATCAGGGCAGCACGGCGGCACAGTGGTTAGCGCTTGTGCGGCACAGTTCATGTCATGGGAACCTGACGTGGGTTCAGATCCAGCTCCAGACTTTCTGTGCGGGGTTTGTATGTTCTCCCCGTGCTTGCGTGGGTTTCCTCCGGGCACTCCGGTTTCCTCCCACATTCCAAAAACATGCATTTCAGGTGAATTGGCCGGTCCAAATTGTCCCTAGGTGTGAATGAGCGAATGAGTTGTCTGTCCCCATGTGCCCTGCGATTGGCTGGCAACCAGTTCAGGGTGTCCCCTGCCCACTGCCCGAAGATGGCTGGGGTGGGCTCCAGCCCCCCGCGACCCTAATGAAGATAAGCGGTACGGCTAATGAGATGAGATGAAATATCATTCATCCAAATGTTATCATCCAACAACATAATATTCATCTAAACTGGATAGCCAAGTTGTCAAATAAATTTCAACTTAAAGGAAAGACTTCTCACTATAATCAGTGTTTACGAAACTGAGCAGAAGAAATCACCAAGCATCACATAATCTCTAGCTAACAATAGAAAATAGAAACAGCCTAACATTTTATATTTTTTATATAGTTAATAACTAAAAAATATTCAGTTTCTCCACCTTACTATTCTCTCTCCTCACTCTCCACTCTACAAGTCAAATCAATTCATGTTTATTTGTATAGCCCTTAATCACAAGGAGTCTCAAAGGGCTGAATAGACCACAACACCGTTTTATAAAACTGTACAACACAACATTCAGAGCAGACATAGGGTATTATAACATATATATTTTATCTTTTTTCCCATTTGGGTTGATTTCTTTTTTTACTTGCAACTTAGTTGCTAGAATCTTTTACTTTCTCTCCATCTTATCGTTTTTCTATTTATTCCCATCTAATTTTTCTCCACTCTGAAATTCCACTCTACAACACCAGTCTCGTGTTTTCTTTTGCAAAGAGCCTCACAAATTCACCCCTATCCAAGTTATTTGTGATGGACTTCTCGTGCACCAAAATGACCTCATTTTGTAAACCTGCCTGAGATCCACTGCTACTTACAGCACCATCACTGCTACTGCTTTTAGCAATTTAGCAGGAGCAACACTTGGTTTAAAGGCTCTGAAAAAACTGAATGCATCGTGCAGCATAATATCACACCGTGTATGCTGCTGAAAGCTAGGGCAGGTATGTTAATTCTATAGTTTTGAGAAGTCTATTAGCTGTCTGAAACAAAACGGTGGCGAATCCGATGTAACACTACCGTGCTGCTTCATGTCGACCCAACCGCGTCTTAGCTGATTTACATACTCACCGTGATTGGATGTTTACGGATGGGGCGGGGTGAGGAAAATCGGACTGCAGCGTGTGAAGACATGCTGGAGACGAGAGGTGACAAGTGGAGCCAATTCGCGCCTTTTCGGCGGATTTTGAAGGGGTGGGACATTGGTTTGAGGGGAAGTAGCCCCCTCTTGCCCCAGCCCCGAAAAATGTTTTCGAAAAAGTAATCACAGAAAGGCAATTTATTGGTATATTGCAAACATGTTTGATGTCATTTCAGATGTATTTGTCTTTTTCATATTATATAATACATTTCATTATTTTAAACAAGATGAAAAATAAATATTAAACAAATGCTAATACATAACTGGAACTATATGTGTCGACAAAAGACATTCAGAAGGAAGAGAAGTCAATATTTGAACATAGAGGTTGTAGAGAAATCACCGTTGTTCATGATTTAATCTCATACAATTAATCTTTTCCAAACTGCAACACTCGAGCATTTAAAAAAAAAACCTTACATGAATAAAATAGGCTGACTAAAATGTTGTCATGTCACTGTTGTCAAGTACACAAATTTGTTCATTCAGTGGTAATTGTGATTTTTAACCATGGAAATTGCAAAATATGAGTAACAATCAAGCAGAGTGATCACTGCTATTTTCACCAGTACACCTGTGACCTTGAGCTTTCCCCTGATTTGAAAATCTTTGACCGCAAACTGAGCAAGCAAAACGTTTTTCACCACTGTGGGTTCTTGTGTGGCTCTTTAAATTTGATTTCTGGCTGAATTTTAAACCACATATCAAGCAGGAAAAAGGTTTTTCACCAGTGTGGGTTCTTGTGTGGCTGTTTAATGATGATTTCTGACTGAATTTCTTCCCGCAAATTGAGCAGGGAAAAGGTTTTTCTCCAGTGTGGGTTCTTGTGTGGACTTTTAAGACCCCACTTTCAGAGAATTTTTGACCACAATCTGAGCAGGCAAAGGGTTTTTCCCCAGTGTGAGTTCTTGTGTGAATTTTTAAGGCCCCGCTCTCAGAGAAGTTTTTACCGCAAACAATACAGGAAAAAGGTTTCTCACCTGTGTGGGTTCTTGTGTGGCTTTTTAATGCTTTACTCTGAGCAAATGTTTGACTGCAAACCAAGCAGGAGAATGGTTTTTCACCTGTGTGGATTCTTGTGTGGCTTTTTAAAGTCCTGTTTTGAGTGAATTTTTGACCGCAAACTGAGCAGACAAAAGGTTTTTCACCGGTGTGGGTTCTAGTGTGTTTGTTTAAGTTTCCTTTATGTGTGAAATCTTTACCACAAATTGAGCAGACAAAAGGTTTTTCACCAGTGTGGATCATTGTGTGTTTTTTTAAATTCACACTCTGGGTGAATTTATGACCACAAATTGAGCAAGAAAAACGTTTTTCGCCAGTGTGTATTATTGAGTGTTTTTTTAGGTTACAACGCCGGGTAAATTTTTTACCACAAATTGAGCAGGCAAACGGTCTTTCACCGGTGTGGGTTCTTGTGTGTCTTTTTAAGTATGATTTCTGGCTGAATCTCTGACAACAAACCGAGCAGGCAAAAGGTTTTTCGATCATATGGGATTCCAAACCATACTTGTGCCTAAACCTTTTCCCATGCTGAGAACATGTATCACTATCTGAATGTTCGTCGCTATCGGTGTGTGCAGAGTCAGACATGTCGCCATCATCTGTTGTCACATGTTGATAGGAGCTGCTTGGAAGCTCCTGCCCGTTGTTCCCTTCGTGTTGACTTTGATATTCGGTGGTTAAATTGGCCCCAGTCACAGGGAACTCGGTGAAACATTCCTCAGCTTTTAAGTAAACAGGCTCCAAATTCTCCTCCTCCTTTTTCACAACAACCACATTCAAAAAATCTTCCTCCTTTTTAAAGCCAACAGGCTCCAAATCGTCGTCCTCCTTTTTCATATCAACTGGTTCCAAATACTCCTCCTCAACGCCAGGCAACCCAGGCTCCTGTTGCCAAGGAAGAACATTTTCTTCACTGATGTCTGTGGGACACAATATAACATCAAAATCATCGCAGGGGCCACAATAAAACTTTCTAGTGTTCCACAACCATCCTGCAACCCTTTACTTGGTCACAAGTGACATATTGACATGCAGTTTTTTTTCCCTGTATTTTATTACAACCAAATTTTCCTTCCATTGAAGAACATACTTACTGTCTTTTATTAACACGTTTTCTGTATGAACAAGCAGTTGCATACAATACAGACGATACATTATCCGTGCCTATCTATAATTGACTGAAAATCCCCACATTTTAAGGCTGAACAGGTGAAATGAGTGGCTAAGGTGTATATTATGTAAGCACAAGAGTGCCAAAATGCAATATAATAATCCATTGCCAATCAGAATGCAGAACACAATGCATGATGCAAATCTGTGAAGCAGCGGAATCGTGAATAGTAAATCGCCTTATAGCGAGTGATTACTGTATAAAATGATAATAACGAAAATAAACATTTTGCTTTATAACAACTGGCAGTCATTATTAGGAAATGTGTATTTTAAAATCTATTCATTTAAATCTTTATCATAGTTCAATAATTGTGCCGAGTGCCGTCTCTGACCCTGTAAACCATAATATCTTACTAGATTGGCTGGAAAAATGGATCGGTCTCTCAGGAATTGAGCCTTTATGGTTTAGATCCTACCTCTAAGAAAGGATGCATTGTGTTAGATACAGGGATATGACTTCTGAGCATTTTAGTGTTACCTGTGGCATTCTGCAGGGCCCAGTCTCTGGTCCCCTTCTTATAGTATTTATATGCTACTATTAGACTATAGTATTCACAAGTATAATATTAGTTTCCATTGCTATGCAGATGACACTCAACTGTATCTGCCAATGGAGGAAACTACTCCGGTAAATTGTGGAGATATGAAGGCTTGGCTCACTGAGATAAAAACAAATATTGATGTCACTGAATTTCTTGCGCCTTAAACTTAGAAAATAAGAAATTTCATTTATCCTCTCCAGTCCCCGGATGTGTTGAATCAAAAGTTTGCAGCTGGTAAAAAATGCTGCAACGAGGCTTTTAGCTAGGACAAGAAAGTTTGATCACACCACTGAAATTTTAGCTGACCTTCACTGGTTCCGTCAGCTTTTTAAGTTTCTGTTGGTATTATACAAAATTTTGCATGGACTTGCCCCCTCATATAATATCCTCCTATGTTCCTGTTCAAAGCTCAGAAAACGCTAGTCTACTAGTAACTCCAGGGGCAGAGAAGAAATCTGTAGATACGAGAGCATTCTCCATTCAGGCCCTGGTGTTTTGGAATTCTGCAACCTCAGTGGAAGTGTGTACATCTAGGCTTAAGAATAACTTATATTCAATAGCTTATGAGTGATGTTGACCTCATACTCTTGTTTACTTGTCCTCGAGGGCGAAGGATGAGCCTGGTTGTTGCAAGGTGCATGCATTTAGAGACATCGTACCAGTACTTGGACCTGATGTACGCCATCCATCTGCTGCATTGGTCAAAATATTGGAACAGAAAGCTGTCAACATTCTGTTATTACCTGTCTTTCATGTTGATGTTGTTTGTTGTCCGCTGATGCACTTCAGATTCAGATTCAGATCTACTTTATTGTCATTCTAGTACACGTGTATACAGAACGAAATGTCGATGCATCTGACCCCCACAGTTTCCTTGAATGTACAGATATAAATAAAGTTGTATTGCAGCTTGGTCGTGCTTGAAGAGGATTTTTTGCCTTATTACAAATATCATTATGCAACAGGTTCACCGCAAGGAAATTCCATTCACCACACCAACCCCGGACCATACGTAGGTTTAAGGTCAGTTGTGTAGCAGGGAGAGTATGAACGGGCAAGCACATCGACCCACGAAAAGTTCAAGTCCCCCACAGCTGCTACTTTGCGGATAAGAAAGAAAAATTTACATACCTGTCAAACTGTACGTTTTTGCCGAAAAAAGTACATTTATTATGCATTTTAAGACGTGTACGACGTACAAGAAAATCTGTATGGAAAAACGCAAATTCGTCAATAATGGGTACCATCTGGTATACACACACCAACTATCAGGAAACGGCAAATCAATCAAGTCCAACCAGTTGCCACTATCTCTGCATCGTTTTTTTGTTGTTGCAAATGAAGCGAGCGGTTTGATGCTACTGTGCGCATGTGTCTGCAGCCTTGGATTTCATGTGGTAGTTGTGTAGTGAAAGGAAGTCTGTCTCTTTTTAGAGAACCAGCTTTTTTAAGAAAATTATATTTACATGTATTTTTTCCTTCTACGGTCAACGTCCAAGCTACTTAATTTTTGAACTTTTTTTATAATAAACCTCATTCATGTCGTATCTCACAACAAAATGTTAATTAACAATATATATGATATAACGAAACACATGTACAATATAACATGTTAAACTAGATAAACACGTTTGAAAAAAATATGGTGTGAGATTATTTTGTATTTTGTAAGGGAAAATACGAAATTTTGTAAGGGCATGGAGCCGTGGAGGTTGACAGGTATTAATTTATATATATATATATATATATATATATACATTTATTATGTGGCCGACTTAAGATATGGAAACTAAGATGTCAGATGTTCTTAAAAACTTGAGAGACAAACCTGCTCCTTTCAACACAACTCGGATCTGCTCGCTAGCCTCGTTTAGCCGTCGGCTTTCGGTGTGTTCTTGCACTTCCCGAAGCTCCTCTTTGAAATGTCCTGTCCACCCCTCGCACATTTTAGTCACAATTAACGATCACGATTGTTTTTATACCAGGTTAAACGAAGCGTTTCCATACGGCTGGCGCGGAACGCCACGTAGCCAGAAAGAGGCCTCAGACTGACTCGAGTGAACAAAGAAAGTGGGCGGAATTCCACAAAACAACATCCGGTTCATATGAGTCACACCCAATTGTTACCTTATTATTTTTAGTTTGAATATTTCTTTGTTGTGTGACTATTTTAACCTAAATTTTTCCAAATTAAAAGCGTTTTTTTACGCTAAGGCCCCCCTAAATACAAGCCCTATACCCGTCCCAGTCTTTTGTAATAATATCTAAGTTAAAAAAGACTGTATAAACGAGAAAAATTACAAGTGGATATTGAAGGATTTTATATTTTATACGATTAAATACATGTTACATTTATCGAGTGCAATGAAGATTTTCACTGAGTGAGCTACAGGTTACGACGTTCCGAATGCGAATGTTTTGTTTAGTTCTGTTGATAACAGGACTCTGACAGAGGAGGCCAGACATCGAGGCGAGGGGGACACGTGGGGGTTTTTTCCTGACGCGCCAATGGGAGGAGCCGATGAGAATAGTCCGTGCTTTGCAATAACCTATGGTCTGTGTAAGCCTTTGAGACTCTTTGTGATTAAGGGCTATACAAATAAACATGACTTGACCTGACCAATATGCAGGGCTCTATGAGGAATTAGATCCTGGCTAGATTTTTGGTATAGCGTAGCTTGCCACTGGGACCACAGAGATGAGCAATTGTACAAGGAATTAAGTAATTTTAAAAAAGGCCAACAAAAGAGGTAAGTTCATTTTTTTGTAAAGAATTAACTTTGAAAACGTTGAACTGTGACAAGAAACATGAAAAGAACAACTACAGTACATGTAGTCCCAACAATAACTATAAGAACGTGCTAATCAAACTTGAATATTTTGTTTAAATGTTGAAATATCCTTTCATTTATTCATTTCTAACTCACTTTAAACACGTCCCTGAAACGGAATGACTTTTCTTGGAACAAAGTACTGTAACACGTTATCAACAAAATTTTGTAACTTTACTGTCATCACAACATGGGGCATAACTCCGCAGCGTATTAAAGACAACTCATGAAACAAGTGTTTTGATCGCCATCTTTTCTTCCTTTGCGCATGATGTAACATATAACCCTCAAACGTGAGCTACAAGGGCAGGCCTGTTTAAATTACCTCCAAAATGGAACTAAATACATTTTTAATGGTGCAGTCTCAGGCACAGAGAACAAGTATGCTCAATTTGTCTCTACTACCATTCTGATATTCTCCCTACCATATATACTCACGTCCAAGCCGCATTACAACTATAAAATACAATTCGGGTTAATTTATGTGCGCATATTTGGTTGTTTGTCACCAGTAGGGAATGGGAGGCAGCGTGTGGGGAGTCGGCGTGGCTTATATAGGAAAAATAAAATGAATGGGCCAAACGTGAGCACAGAATTTACAGTAAACGTGTGCTGAATTTTGGTCTTGTTATTTGTAAAAAAAAAATTGCAATACATCCCGCCTGGATTAAAAAAAAATGTCTTGGACAGTACTCAGAAATAGAGAAGGAGGCCCCTAGACAAAACAGATATAGAGTGTCTCATCTTAGTGTTTGTTTGCAAGCTCTCAAAATTGCACCCACCAGGAAATAAGAAGGCTTCACCGCTTCCACAGGTTGGTGTACGCTCTTTCTTTTATCTATTTTATTTTTTGGCTATTTTTAAGCAGTTTTAGAGGATCTGCTTCAAAGAGAGAATATGCTTTAATTTGTAATCATTTACTTTCAGGGTAACGCGCTACCTTTGGGTGTCAGTAATCTGGGTGTAACAAATTAATTTAAAACTGAATAACTAATAATTGTAACAAATTGCAGTTTTTCAGTTACGCAACCAACACTGGCTGTTCCTTGTTTCCCAGACCCTTAGGGTTGATCTGCTTTTTGTAACCTAGGAAATTTTAACAAAAGGACAAGGCTCGTGGGAGGACCTTTAGAAGAGGTTGGATATTTTACATCTTGAGTTTAATATGGTCTTACTCAGTTCTACCAGCAAGCTCAAAATTCTAAGATGTCTTCTCTCCTTAATTTCAGTGTCTATTAAACTATTATGAGTCGTAAAGGTTGGCGACACAGCTAAGGCGTGGAAGACCTTCCAACAGGACAAAGATCAAGCTTACTTAAAAAGGTAACTCAGTTTGGTTGCCAAAGTAGGGCTGGAAGATTCTGGAATCAACACTCACAACGGGTGACTTAAATCACAAGAAAATTTGCTGGTGGAATAATGTCAATAAAGTATTCACAGAAATGCTATTCATTGGTAGATTGCAAACATGTTTCATGTGTTTTGTAAAAGATTAAAACAAATATCAAACAAATAAAAATGCACAACTGGAAACAAAATAGATTGAGAAATCATTTCAGAAGATAAGTAGAAAGTCGAACATATTGTGGATATATATATATATATTTATTTATATAAAAATGACTGTTATTCATAATCTAATTTTATATAACTACTAAAAAAAGATACAACCTGCAACACTCGTGCTTCAAAACTAGCACATCAATAATAGAGTTGAAATAGAGTTTAAACATTTCATTAACATCAAGTACGTAAATCTGTTAATTCTGTGGTAGCTTTGAGTTCTTCAATGTAAATGGTTATGTCAAACAGAGTGATCACTGCTATTTTCGCCAGTACATGTGTGACTCTCAGCTTTAATCTGATTTGAGAATCTTTGACCACAAACTGAGCAAGCAAAATGTTGTTCAGCATTGTGGGTTCTTGAATGGCTCTTTAAATTTGAATTCTGGTTGAATTTTAGACCACAAACTGAGCAGGTAAAAGGTTTTTCACCAGTGTGGATTCTTGTGTGCCTAAACAATGTTGTTTTCTCGCTGAATGTTTTTCTACAAACTGAACAAGAAAAAGGTTTTTCACCAGTGTGGGTTCTTGTGTGGCTATTTAATGTTGATTTCTGGCTGAATTTTTCCCCACAAACTGAGCAGGAAAACGGTTTTTCACCAGTGTGGGTTCTTGTATGGCGCTCCAAGTTTGATTTCTGGATGAATTTCTGACCACAAACTGAGCAGGTAAATGGTTTTTCCCCAGTGTGGGTTCTTGTGTGACTATTTAATGTTGATCTCTGGCGGAATTTTTCTCCGCAAATTGAGCAGGAAAAGGGCTTTTCACCAGTGTGGGTTCTTGTGTGGATTTTTAAGTCCCCACTCTCTGTGAATTTTTGACCGCAAACTGAGCAGGCAAAAGGTTTTTCACCAGTGTGTGTTCTTGTGTGGCTATTTAATGATGATTTCTGGCTGAAATTTTTCCCACAAACCGAGCAGGAAAAAGGTTTTTCACCGGTGTGGATTCTTGTGTGGACTTTTAAAGCCCCATTCTCTGGGAATTTTTGACCGCAAACTAAGCAGACAAAAGGTTTTTCGCCAGTGTGAGTTTTTGTGTGTTTTTTTAAGGACCCACTCTCAGAGAAGTTTTTACCGCAAACCGAGCAGACAAAAGGTTTTTCACCTGTGTGGGTCCTCGTGTGGCTTTTTAAGTTTCCTTTTCGGGTGAAATTTTTACCACAAACTGAGCAGTTAAAAGGTTTTTCTATCATATAGGATTCCAAACAATACTTCTCATCATTATCTGTTGTCACATGTTGATAGGAGCTACATGGAAGCTCCTTCCCGTTGTTCTCCTCATGTTGACTTCGATATTCAGTGGTTAAATGCGCCCCAGTCACAGGGAACTCGATGAAATGTTCCTCAACTTTAAAATGAACATGCTCCAAGTTTTCCTGCTCCTTTTTCACAACAACAACATCCAAAAACTCTTCCTCCTTTTTCATGTCAACTGCTTCCAAATACTCCTCCTCCTCCTCTTCTTCTTCTTCTTTGACGGCAGACGACTCCGGCTTCTGTTGCCAAGGAAGAAGAATCCCTTCATTGATATCTAAGGGACACAATATAACATCAAGATCATCTCAGGGGCCACAAATAAAAAGCTGCTGGCGGGCCACAACCGTCCCTCAAGCCTTGACTTTGGCATAAGTGACTTGCAGTCATGCAGCTTTCTTCTTGCATTTGATTCTAACAAACCTTTCTTCCATTCAAGAACATGCTTACTTTCTTTTTCCACACATTTTCTGCATAAATATGAGGTTGCATACAATAGATATGATACATGATCCGTGCCAATCTATAATTGACAAAAAATCCCCCAAATTTTTAGGCTGACAAGGTAAATAGGTGGCAGAAGTGGATATTATGGAAGCACAAGAGTGGCAGAATGCAAAACCAGCTTAAGGCAAGTTAAATTTAAGACTTGTTAATATTTTTTCATGCATTTTGAAAATAAACGTAGGACCAACGCTGCAAACAAAGAGGCAGTGAAACGAACAAAACACCACATAAATTAGGGACGATTTTTTAAAAAGTAGTTTTTTTAAGATCACATTTTGGTCTGTCTGAAAAAAATAGCACTCTTAATTTTTTACATGGAAAATAATAAAAAAGAATGTGTACAGTACATCATGGATCCTCAGGCAAAACTGGCAGATAATTACTAATTCAAAAGAACCTTTCTGCTTCATTCATGACAAATTTTAATACTTTTAAGTCTCTTTCAGGATCCGCAAAAACCGTGAATTCAGTAATCCCTTGTTTATTGACCTGTAACAGCCAAAATCCATGAAGTCGAATCCAGAAGTAGGAACCCATCTTTCAAAAGCTATAAATGACTTTTTTTATAGTTCAAATGGCTGAGAGATAAAATAGACGATGCACAATTACTTAGTGTATTGTTAGTTTCGGAGCTGAACTTTGTAAGTGCAAAGCCGAGAGAACAACTGATTCAAGGGTTCAGTCCAGTACTAAATATTTAACAACAGTTTACAGTCAAGGTTTCACACCAACAGACCACGTTTTGGCTAAATAATCCTTTATGTGGAATATATATTCATTGTTTGACAATTGAAGATGAAAACCTAAATAACTTTAAAACACACAGAAGCACACGCACTCCTCTTTGCCCAGCGCTGTCTGCACTGAAGGTTAATACGCTAGTCCTCGTTTGAAGTATTTTGTGACATTTTTGCCAAATAAATTTTCTCGCACCTTGTTTTAAAACCATTATTTAGGACAAAAATGACAGTAAAAATTAGCCTCAACACTCTTAAGTAACTGTGGGAGGGAGACAAATGTGGTATATTTATATTGATATGGGACACAGGCTCTGGCATTATTATTATTTCAACTGCAACTAATGCAATCTAAATAATCTATTAGATACATTTATTTTTTGGGGTATTCATTGATTTTGTTCATTTTTAATTTTATGTTTTATTTTTTAAATTGTATGCCCAACAATTGTTTGCAATGCGTGTCTGTTTTTATTTTCGACCCACACAGTGTTTAAAAGGCTACTGTTGGCATTTAGGCTACATAACAGTTAGCTAAAGCCAAGAAAAGAACAAGATAATTTGCAGATAACCTGAGCATTATTAATGAGTGTCTTGGTCCAAAGTTTTCGGTTTAACGCACAACTCTCATTTATTTTCTTTCATAAGGAATGTCTGTTGGGATCCTGTAAGTTTAATTTACGACCACCAACGTTTTTCTTCTGTTCTGGCACACAAACACACAACATGATGACAATTAGCAGCTACGACAGCGTTCTTTTCCTGTGTCTTCTAAACAACGCAAATATTATTTTGCCTCCAGCTTTAATTGTGATGTTAAGCGTGAAGTCGGCTATGAAAGGGTCTGAATGACTGATACGTAGCACAAATACAAACCTTGGCATTTGCGATCATTTAAATAATAAGAAATCTAAAAGTGGATTTGATTAACTTCGCAATTTTATATACAGAATTTTCATGACCATAAAGCGCACATAAAAGTCTCAGACATCTTCCAAATATTGTAGCTCGCCCGGTGTGTGATGTAAAGCTGTGGATGTAGTTGAGGACACCATGAGATACTGTGGGAAGTGTGGGCGTCACAGCTAAAGGGTGAGGTGTGGGCGTGTATATAAGGCTGGGTTCATACTGCATGCTTAATGCTCGATTCAAATTTTCGTGTGAACTGCAATGTTTTTTATAAGATTGTTCACATTTCCAACTAAATACTCCTGTGACTTCTATGCGTCTCCTGTGTGAACGTGACAAGAGTCCCGCTAGTGCAGAAGAGGATACGAGACCCCACACGAAATGTCTCCATTGTTTGCGGAAGTACTCATGGACGCTAATGTCTTATCGTATCTAGCAATTAGAAAGTTATTGTGCTACCGAACAGAGTTATCATCCCAAATACCAATTAAATCCTAAACCCCCCTTTCCCTCCATTGAATGCTTTCTGTGTTTTTGTATGCCCTGGTGTTTCTAGTGTTACGCGGAATAAGATGGAAGCGGAACCGCCGCAAGAGAATTGAAGATTACCGAATCGATGGGATAGGACATTTGATCACATTACCCCGATTTTAGCTGACCTACACTGGCTCCCTGTGAGCTTAAAGGGACAGTGTGTAATATTTAGTGCCTCATAGAGGTCTAAAAAAATTTGATTTGAATAGTGGGCAACCAAACATTAACCATCATACAGATAAAAAAAACTTTATAAATATTTTGCAGGTTGAAAAATGCGTATTTCTTTTAGAAAGCGGAATCCACACCAATTAGTTGCTGCCATGTTCTTTTGCTATCTTGCTGCTACACTGTGCTCATTTGGCACTGGGTTTTTTTGTCGCATTGGGCAAAACAGTGCCCTCTAGTGGTCAAATATTACACAATGTACCTTAAAGGTGTGATTTTATGGTTATGTTGGTGTGATACAAAATGTTGCATTTACTTCCCCCTTTATATCTTTCTGATTTAATTTCCTCTATGTTCCTGCTAACGGGGTGATCTAGCTAATGATTTTTTCCGCCGTTACCAATACTGATGGTTAAAAGTGGTGCGTTACTTTGAATAAAGCGTTTTTTCGAGTTGTTTATGTCACATCTTTTGGGATCATGTCACCATTGAAAATCGCGACTATGATATAGTTACATAGTGGTTTATTAATAGTTAATTATTATTTAAAAATAATGTATTACAAATATAGTATTTACTGATTTGCTGAAAGAAAAGCGAATGAGGGTTGAGTTGCAACCGACTGTGTTGTTGGTAACAAACGTCTCGATGAGCAGCTCTTGGAAGTGGACGAAGGCAGCCGGCTCCCCACCAATAGACTGCTATGGGTCTTTGAAGCTGCTTGCTTTAAAGACCCATTTTTTCCCTTATGATTAGTCAATATGCATTTTACTGGGATTTTGTGTCGTTGACTTTTAATTTGTTGAGCATAAACAAGGTTAAAAATATTTGGCATTTTATTTTTGGTAAATTTAATTATATTTTAATTGCATGCCATGTGTTTTTCAGTTAGTGTGATGTTTTATATACATTTTTTTTCCTTCTTTTTTTATCTCCCCCTTTTGTTTCTATTTTTACATTCAATTTATCAGACTCACTTTATATTGTTAAGTGCTGATTGTTATTTTTTGAATTGTTTACTGTTTATATTTGTTACACTTCAAGTGTAGGATCAATCTGTTGCTGGTGAGGTGCAATGAATATTACAAGGTTCTTTAACACAACTACCTGTCTGTTCAACTGAATCAAACACTGCCTAAAAAAATCAAATACGTCAACACTAATTTATTGTAAAGTAACAGAAATTGTTACTTTCCCTGGTTGTTAGTCAATTTTACTATTGAGTAATTCAGTTACTAACTCAGCTATATTTTGGAACAAGTAGTGAGTACCTAGAACTAACTACTACAATAAAGTTACGCGCCCAGAAAATAGAATAAAACCTATATCGTGCCGGGGACTTCAGGAGCCGAAACTAAGATGTAAAAGATATTATTTAAAAAATAGAGAGACCAACCTGCTCCTTTAAACACAACTCGATGCTGGTCGCTAGCCTCGTTTAGCCGTCGACGTACGGTGTCTTCTTGCACTTCCCAAAGCTCCTCGTATAAATGTCCTTTCCCTTTCTCGCACATTTTAGCTCTATTCGCAGCTCACAGTTGTTTTGATACCAAGTTAAACAGAGCTTTTCCATACGGCTGGAGCCGAACGCCGCGTAGCAAGAAAAAGGCCTTGGAGCGACTCGGGTGAACAAAGAAAGTGGGCGGAGCACCAACAATCAACATCCGGTTCATATTAGAGTTGAACCGAATTGTTATCTTTTATTTTTAGGTTTCTTTATGATTTTTGTTTTTTGTTTTTGTGTGTCAGGAGGCTCGTTTTTATAACTCTTTCAAACTCAAAATTCTCTAACGACTGATCGCAACCTCAACCGTTCAGGTAGTATGCAGTCCTACAGAGTTATGTGGTAATACCATACCTGTCAACCTGTACGTTTTTCCGTACAAAGTACGTTTATTATGCATTTTAAGACGTGTACGACGTACAATAAAATCTGTACGGAAAAACGAAAATTTCTCAATTATGGGTACCATCCGGTGTACGCCGACTATCACGAAACGGCAAATCAATCAAGTCAAACGAGTTCGCAAGTCATTCTGATCTGAAAACAACAGGCGGCATTGATTGAGTACATTTGAAATGCACGTGGTCTTGAAAAACATCAGATTTCATGTGGGAGTTGTCTAGTGAAAGGAAGTCCGTCTCTTTTTAGAGAACCGGCTTTTTCGGCTCAACTCATTAAAGAGAGCCGGCTCTCAAACGGCTCACTTGCTTTGATGTATTATATTACGAATGATTATGTTGTATAAAGAAGTTAAGAAAAAAAGTATAAAAAAGGAGAAAATGAAAAAAGACTGGTTTGTGGTTATCCCTTTAATCAGTATATTACTACTAACAATAATTTAATGCAGAAAATGATTGAATAATTTGAATAAGAAAATGGAGTATTCTACTTAATTCTATTTGCATGTATTTTTTCCTTCTACAGTCAACGTCCAAGCTACTTAATTTTTGAACTTTTTTTTATAATAAACCTCATTCATGTCGGGCAACTCAGTATCTCACAACAAAATGTTAATTAACAACATATATTATATAACGAAACACATGTACAATATAACATGTTAAACTACATAAATAAACACGTTTAAAAAAAAAAATATGGTGTAAGATTCTTTTGTTTTTTGTAAGGGAAAATACGACAGTTTGTAAGGGCATGGAGCTGTGGAGGTTGACAGGTATGTAATACGTTTCCGTTATTGTTAGTTAGTTTTTTTTGTATGTTTTGGTTTTTAATAAATGCTTTATCAAAAAAACAAAACGCAAAAAAAACCAAAAAAAAACAAATAACAGTTCCAAACAAAATCTCACACAATTGTTGCGTTAACAGTGCAAACAAGCAGTACAACACACAAATACCCCCAAATGAAATCAAACAAACTTGCAAGCGGCGAAATGAGAAGTTACATAAAAATACCAAATTGTTTGCAAATGTTGGTTTTTATGGCCTTCTGGTTGTAGGAATGCTTCATGGAACGAATGTTTTGTCTTACTTCACATTGCAATAGATTTCTCGCAATGAATATGCTGTAACTACCTCCCATGAGGGGCATATGGATTTGAAAATAATATTAGATTAAAAATAATGCTAACATTAATATATATACATATATACATATATATACATACATATATATATATACATACATATTTACATATACATATATATATATATTCATACATATATATATATATATATATATATATATATATATATATATATATATATATATATATATTCATACACATATATATATAAATATATATATATTCATACATATATATATATATATATACATATATACATATATACATACATATATATATATATATATATATATATATATATATACATATATACATATATACATACATATATATATATATATATACATGTATACATATATACACACATATATATATACAGGGAGTGCAGAATTATTTGGCAAGTTGTATTTTTGAGGATTCATTTTATTATTGAACAACAACCATGTTCTTGATGAACCCAAAAGTCTCATTAATATCAAAGCTGAATATTTTGGAAGTTGGAGTGGGGCTTTTTTAGTTTTAGCTATTTTAGGAGGATATCTGTGTGTGCAGGTGACTATTACTGTGCATAATTATTAGGCAACTTAACAAAAAACAAATGTATACCCATTTCAATTATTTATTTTCATCAGGGAAACCAATATAACAGCTCAACATTCACAAATATACATTTCTGACATTCAAAAACAAAACAAAAACAAATCAGTGACCAATATAGCCACCTTTCTTTGCAAGGACACTCAAAAGCCTGCCATCCATGGATTCTGTCAGTGCTTTGATCTGTTCACGATCAACATTGCGTGCAGCAGCAACCACAGCCTCCCAGACACTGTTCAGAGAGGTGTAATGTTTTCCCTCCTTGTAAATCTCACATTTGATGAGGGACCACAGGTTCTCTATGGGGTTCAGATCAGGTGAACAAGGAGGCCATGTCATTAGTTTTTCTTCTTTTAGACCCTTTCTTGCCAGCCATGCTGTGGAGTACTTGGATGCGTGTGATGGAGCGTTGTCCTGCATGAAAATCATGTTTTTCTTGAAGGATGCGGACTTCTTCCTGTACCACTGCTTGAAGAAGATGTCTTCCAGAAACTGGCAGTAGGACTGGGAGTTGAGCTTGAGTCCATCCTCAACCCGAAAAGGCCCCACAAGCTCATCTTTGATGATACCAGCCCATACCAGTACCCCACCTCCACCTTGCTGGCGTCTGAGGCGGACTGGAGCTCTCTGCCCTTTACCGATCCAGCCACGGGCCCATCCATCTGGCCCATCAAGACTCACTCTCATTTCATCAGTCCATAAAACCTTAGAAAAATCCGTCTTGAGATTTTTCTTGGCCCAGTCTTGACGTTTCAGCTTGTGTGTCTTGTTCAGTGGTGGTCGTTTTTCAGCCTTTCTTACCTTGGCCATGTCTCTGAGTATTGCACACCTTGTGCTTTTGGGCACTCCAGTGATGTTGCAGCTCTGAAATATGGCAAAACTGGTGGCAAGTGGCATCTTGGCAGCTGTACGCTTGACTTTTCTCAGTTCACGGGCAGTTGTTTTGCGCCTTGGTTTTTCTACACGCTTCTTGCGACCCTGTTGACTATTTTGAATGTAACGCTTGATTGTTCGATGATCACGCTTCAGAAGATTGGCAATTTTAAGAGTGCTGCATCCCTCTGCACGATATCTCACTATTTTTGACTTTTCAGAGCCTGTCAAGTCCCTCTTCTGACCCATTTTGCCAAAGGAAAGGAAGTTGCCTAATAATTATGCACACCTGATATAGGGTGTTGATGTCATTAGACCACACCCCTTCTCATTACAGAGATGCACATCACCTGATATGCTTAATTGGTAGTAGGCTTTCGAGCCTATACAGCTTGGAGTAAGACAACATGCATAAAGAGGATGATGTGGTCAAAATACTCATTTGCCTAATAATTCTGCACTCCCTGTATATATACACATATATATATATATATATATATATATACATATATATACATAAATATACATATACACATAAATATATACATATATATATATATATACATAAATATACATATACACATATATACATACATATATATACATATATATATATATAAACATATATATATACATATATACATATATATACATATATATATATATACATATATATATATATACATATAGATAGATAGATACTTTATTCATCCCCGAAGGGAAATTCACATTTCCAGCAGCATCCCTGAGCTGAGAACAATCGAAAATAACACGGGAGCTGCTGGAGTGGCTGCCATTCGTATGGGCTTGTTTACAAAAATAGGGGGAGCAATACACCGTCTGCCTTACAGCAACAGCACGCACAAACAAATATACAAGAGTGCATATTTAAAAGTAGATCAGGAGCAAAACTGAGTTTGATTGTGGTCTAGTTAAAGGAGCTGTAATGATTTTGGAACTTGGTACTCTATGTCACCATCCCCTGGCTTTAAGTCATGATTGCAGCCTGAGTCTGGTTATTCATGATGATTCATGTAAGTACATTAATTGCTTAGACACGCCTGAATAAACTCTTCTTACTTTTTCCATCTTTCTTGTGGTTTGGACGTTTGGATTTTAAATGAAGAAGACCTCTTACTATTTTCACTGTTTTAATGCTACACTTACAAATAAAAAAAACAAAGGAAACTCCATGGGTCACTGTCAAGCACTCTCCTAGCTCTTAAACCTCAAACCTAGTGTTTTCCGCCCCGAACACGGCGCCGGAAGTTGCAGGTAAAATGCCACAATTACAATATGAAGTGTTGAGGTTGCTGCCTATATTATTTTAACACGACATATTTCTTGGCGCCAGAGTTAGGTTCCGGACAAAGTGGGGCCGCATCACATCAAAAATTACACTTTTCTCAAACATATATGCTCTTCTACACAAAGTAAGATCTGAAGATGTGAAACAACAGTGTTACGAATTAATAAGAAAATACTTTAATCAAAATAGTTAAAAGTCTCTTTCTCTCTCTTTTTCCGTCCCTCCCTAGCCGTCTCTCTCTGTCCGTCTCGGTCTTTCTCTTTCTGTCTCTCTCTTTCTCTTCCTTTCATATATACATATATATACATATATATATATACATATATACATATACATATATATATACATATATATATACATATATACATATATATATACATATATATATACATATATATATATACATATATATATATACATATATATACATTTACATATATATATATACATATATATACATTTACATATATATACATGTACATATACACATATATATACATATATATACATTTACATATATATACATGTACATATACACATATATACATATACACATATATACATATATATACATATACACATATATATACATATACACATATATATACATATACACATATATATACATATACATATATATATATATATATATATATATACATATACATATATATATATATATATATATATATATACATATACATATATATATATATATATATATACATATACATATATATATATATATATATACATATATATATATATATATATACATATACATATATATATATATATATATATATATATATATATATATATATATATATATATATATAGTGGCTTGCGAAACTATTTGTCCCCCTTGAACTTTGTGACCTTTTTCCACATTTCAGACTTCAAACATAAAGATATAGAACTGTAATTTCTTGTGAAGCATCAACAATAAGTGTTCAATGCTGATCTCAATGACCAACGATGATAAATGGAATCCACCTGTGTGTAATCAAGTCTCTGGATAAATGCACCTGCACTGTGATAGTCTCAGAGGCCTGTTTAAAGCGCAGAGAGCATCATGAAGAACGAGGAACACACAAGGCAGGTCCGAGATACTGTTATGGAGAAGTTTAAAGCTGGATTTGGATACAAAAATATTTCCCAAGCTTTAAACATCCCAAGGAGCACTGTACAAGCAATATTATTGAAATAGAAGGAGTATCAGACCACTGAAAATCTACCAAGATCGGGTCGTCCCCCTAAACTTTCAGCTCAAACAAGGAGAAAACTGATCAGAGATGCAGCCAAGAGGCCCACAATCACTCTGGATGAACTGCAGAGGTCTACAGCTGAGGTGTGAGATTCTGACCATAGGACAACAATCAGTCATATACTGCACAAATCTGGCCTTTCTGGAAGAGTGGCAAGAAGAAAGCCATTTCTCGAAGATATCCATAAAATGTGTTGTTTAAAGTTTGCAACGAGCCACCTGGGAGACACACCAAACATATGGAAGAAGGTTCTCTGGTCAGATGAGATGCAAGACATTACGTTTTGCGTAAAAGCGGCACAGCTCATAACCCTCAACACACCATCCGCACAGTCAAACATGGTGGTGGCAGCATCATGGCTTGGGCCTGCTTGTCTTCAGCAGGGACAGGGAAGATGGTTAAAATTGATGGGAAGATGGTTGGAGCCAAATACAGCACCAAAAGAACTGATGGAAAGAACTGAAAATTGCTGCTTACAAACATTTTCCATCCAACCTCACTGAGCTCAAGCTGTTTTGCAAAGAGGAGTGGGCAAAAATATCAGTGCAAAACTGAACGAGACATACCCCAAGCGACTTGCAGCTGTAATCGCAGCAAAAGGTGGCGCTACAATGTATTAACTCAATGGGGCTGAACAATTTTGCACACCCACTTTTTCGTTTATTTGTTAAAAAAGTTTAAAATATCCAATAAAGTGTGTTTCACTTCATAATTGTTTCCTGCTTATTGTTGATTCCTTACAAGAAATTAGTTTTATGTCTTAAGTCTGAAATGTGGCAAAAGGTCACAAAGTTCAAGGGGGCCAAATACTTTCGCAAGCCACTGTAAAAAAATAAAAAAAATAATAATTATATATATATATATATATATATATATATATATATATATATTTATTTATTTATTTTATTTTTTATTTATATATATTTTTATTTATATTACATACACACACAGAGTGAGAGATATGGATTGATAGATGGATAAAAAATGCATTTGTGAATGGAGAATTTGTCTCCAAATAAAAAAAAAAGACTGACAATTAAGGTTTATTTTGGCTTTAATGTATTGACCTTTTGCACACACGTGTGTTAACCACTTGATGACCCCTGACTGACAGCAGTAACCCGTAATAAACCATGGAAAAACAACAGGGCCAATCGAGCCAAAATAAATGTATTACCGTTTCAGGGTCCGCAAAACATCAATGTCTTTGTTAAACGTTTTTACAATATGCACTTTGGTGGGGTAAATCCTGTGAATTATTTTGAACAACATTTCTCCTACATAGTTTCTTAAGAAATAGCAAATGAGAAAGAACCGGACTATAACATGAGAGATTGCTCCATCGACTTTTATATTGTCACCAAGTAATATTGGAAAATTCTATATTTCAATAAACTTTATATAGAAGTATGGAAGCTCAGTCCACTAAATAACGAGCAAACCATTGTAATATTGTTATCAAACCACTGTTTAATAAAATGGGATTTATGTTCAAACAAAATGTCCTGATTGTCCCATATCCAGTATTTATGTGGAGATGAATTGTCTTTTGAAAATAAAAGACCAAGAAAGGAAAACCTGGCCTTGAAAGGAAGACGTTTTTAATGAGACTTTATTAGAGTTGTAATTATAAGCTAAAAAGAATTGCATGCCACCCAGTTTGGACAGATTAGGGAAGTGAATTACATTCCATACAGAATGAGGATTTTTTTAAACAAAGTTTATCACCCAAATGATTATGAATGTACGATTTAATTTTCCAAAATAATGACATAGTAATCTTCGCTTTTCTTAATCAACAAATAGAAATGTTGACACGGTGAGTTCTACTTTTCCATACAAAATTGCATAGTAGCCTGTCAATCTCTACCAACAAATTATTGTCCTGAAACAGAGATTGAGAGGCGTACAATAAATGAGAAATCCCTACTGCCTTAGATAAGAGAACTCTACCTCTAAGAGAGAGAGAGATCCCGCAAGAGCCACTGGTTTAATATTTTCTTTGCTTTTTTACTGATTGGAATAAAGTTCAGAGCGTTTTTTTTGTCGGTCCTTGGTTATTGTGATCACCAGGTAAAGAAGTTCGATTCTTACAGGAATATTAGATATATGTGACTGAACATTCATTGATAGGTTTGATTTCCCATTTACTGACATTCAAACATAAACCAGAAGGTTTTGCTTTTTATATCACGTAGGTAATAACTGTAAATATGACCAATTTTTCAATAACACACCCAACACTGGCTGTTCTTTGGTTTCTACACCCTTCAGAGTTGATCTGTTTTTTTTGTAACCTAGGAGATTTTAATAAAGGGGGGGGGGGGGGCGCTTTTTCATCTTGAGGGTTTTGTACCGTCTCATTCTGTTCTACTTGCAAGCTCAAAATGCACACAAGTCTTTTCTCCTTATTTTGAGTGTCCATTATTCTATAGTCAATCATACAGTTGTTTTTTTTGTGCCGGAATTATTGCCATTGTTACTACTTTCTGTATTATGTTTCGACCTATTACCGACACTGAAGAAATTACCAATTTTTTGTTGATTTGCACCTAATACCAACTGTTTTTAAGGAGGCATACTTGTTTTTCAGTCGACAACCACCAAAACAATGACGTCATTTCAAAGCAACGAGCTCTTGTTTGCCGAGATCGGCGCGAGACCAAAACAACAATGGCGGATCTGCCTGACGAAAAGTTTGGAGTGCGGTAAATCTTTGTAAAAAAAAAAAAAAAAGTAATCGGGTAACAATGACAATTTGGTGTCAAAAAAGTTGCGTCCTGGAGACGCACGTTGATTTGACACAATGCGTCCCCAGCAAAAATGATGCGTCTAGGACGCAGAGACGCGGGCAAACGAGAACAGTATATATATATATATATATATATATATATATATATATATATATATATATATATATGTGTGTGTGTGTGTGTGTGTGTGTGTGTGTGTGTGTGTGTGTGTGTGTGTGTGTGTGTGTAATTAATAAATATAAAGATACAACCCGCAACACTCGTGTATTAAAAAAATAAAATAAACCTAGCACATCAATTAAAAAAAAAACCCTGACAAAAGTTTAGACATGTCACAAAATGTCAAGTACACAAATCTGTAGATCTGTTCATTCAGTGGTAGCAGTGATTTCCTCAATGTAAACACAAAATGTGAGCTCATATCAAGCAGCGTGATTAATGCCATTTGTACCAGCACACTTGTGACCCCGAGCTTTAACCTGTTTAGAGAATCTTTGACCGCAAACTGAGCAGGAAAAAGGTTTTTCACCAGTGTGGGTTCTTGTGTGGCTATTTAATGTTGATTTGTGGCTGAATTTGTTCCCGCAAACGGAGCATGAAAAAGGTTTTTCACCAGTGTGGGTTCTTGTGTGAATTTTTAACGTTGTACTGTGGCTAAAATTTTTTCCACAAACTGAACAGGAAAAAGGTTTTTCCCCAGTGTGAGTTCTTGTGTGTTTTCTCAAGGCCCCACTCTCAGAAAAGTTTTTACCACAAACAAAGCAGAAGTAAGGTTTCTCACCTGTGTGGGTACTTGTGTGGCCTTTTAAGGCTCTGTTCTCAGCAAATTTTTGACCGCAAACTGAGCATGAAAAAGGTTTTTCACCTGTGTGGGTTCTTGTGTGTCTTTGTAAGGTCTTGTTTTGAGTGAACTTCTGCCCGCAAAGTGAGCAGACAAAAGGTTTTTCACCAGTGTGGGTTACTGTGTGTGTTTTAAGGTTCCCTTTGTAAATGAATTTTTTACCACATATTGGACAGGAAAAAGGTTTTTCACCGGTGTGGATCATTTTGTGTTTTTTGATGGTAGAACTCCGTGTAAACTTTTTACCACAAATTGAGCAGGCAAAAGGTTTTTCACTAGTATGGACGATCATATGGGATTTCAAACAATACCTGCGCCTCAACCTTTTCCCACAATGAGAAAATGTGTTATCACTATCGGAATGCTCGTCGCCATCAGTGTGTGCTGAGTCGGATGTGTCGTCATCATCTGTTGTCACATGTTGATAGGAGCTGCTTGGAGGCTCCCTCTCATTGTTTTTTTCATGTTCACTTTGATATTCAGTGGTTAAACGGGCCCCAGTCACGGGCAACTCGGTGAAATAATCCTCCTTTTTAACATCAACAGGCTCCAAATACTTTTCCTCCTCTTTAAAGTGAACAGGCTCCAAATCCTCCTCACTTTTAATGTCAGCTGCTTCTAAATACTCCTCCTTCTCCTCCTCCTTTTTGACAACTGGCAACTCCGGCTCCTGTTGCCAAGGAAGGACCTTCTCTTTGCTGATGTCTGTGGGACACAATATAGCATTATGGTCATCTCAGGGGCCATAAAAAAACCTTGTGGTTGGCCACAACCGTCCCTTAGGCCTGGACTTTGACATTAGTGACTTGCAGTCGTGCAATTTTTTCCCTGGATTTTATTCTAACAATGTTTTCCTTACATTCTTTTTTTCTTTAACATATTTTCTGTATGAATATGCAGTTGTTTACAATACACCTGACACGTTATCTATCTGTGCCAATTTATAATTGACAAAAAAATCATCGCATTTTAAAGCTTTTAAATTGTGTAAAAGTAAAATGAATGCAAACAGGTATGGAAGCCTAAGAGTGCCAAAGTGCATTTCAATAATCGCCCATTTATCACAGGGTACCATTCCAAAAATAACCTGTGAGAAGCAAAATCCGTAAATTAGACACTTTTGTTTTTTTTTTCTCATGATTATACAATTAAATTCTCAACTATACACTGACAATAAAGGGGAAAAACTTTTTACAGGCTTAAACACTTAGAGTCCCATATCAATTGTTTTTTGACAAATAGCTACCGTAACATCAAATAATAATACTGTTTAGCCTATCAGAATGCAGAACACAATGCAAATCCGCAAAGAATCGAAACCGTGAAAAGTGAATTGCCTTATAGAGAAGGATGACTGCTTAAATCTGGGATTAAAACACACTTCTAATCTACAGCCTATGAATGACCTATATTTCATGTTGACAATATCTGTGTATTGTTTGTTATTGCAACATCCGTTGCACCCTGGTCATCCTGCAAGGGGGAGTACCTCATGTGCGGTCCCTTCTTAAGGTTTCTTTGTTTTCCTCTTGTTGAGGTTTTTGAGTTTTTCCCTGACCTCATGTAGGTTTTAGATCAGGGGATGGTGTAATAATAAGCTATGGTTTGAAAGAATCTGTGGTCTGTGCAGCCTTCTTAGACTCCTTGTGATTTAGGGCTATACAAATAAACATGACTTGACTGTATAGAATAATAATAATGAAAATAAACATTTGCTAAATAACAACAGGCAGTTAGGCAATATTCATTCTTAAATTAGGGAGTCATTATCATGAAATGTGTACTTTAAAATCTATCCATTCAAACTTTAATCATAATTCAATATTTCCTAATTTTTAAGTCTTAAAATGTATTTTTCTTCATCTCTTCTTTGTATTTAATTTACATTGTTTAATTGAATGTTGTATCTCAGTGCTGTCTGTGACACCGTGGACCACTGTGTCTAACTGGATCTTCAAGAAAAATGGATTGGTCTCTCAGGAACTGTTTTGTCTTGTTTTAGATCCTACCTCTCGGGTATGACACATTGTTTTAGATACGGGGATATGACCTCTAACCCTTTAAAGTCATTGTGGTGTTCCGCAAGCCTTAGTACTTGGCCCCTTACTTTTTAGTACCTATATGCTTACATTTTTTTACATTATTCACACATACAATCTTAGTTTCCATCGCTATGCAGATGACCCTCAACTGTATCTGCAAATGGAAGAAACTGCTCTTTCAAGTAGTGGAAATCTAAAGGACTGCCTCGTCGGGGGTCACTCCTGGGCCGCGCGACGGAGCGAGTTCGGCGGACGCGGCGTCACACGGCGCGACGCGGGAAAAGGGGGCGGACGTGATCGGGCTACCCCTGTAACTGGGGAGAGCCCGCTCGTCCGACGACCCTAGTAGCGCGGCGCGACGACAGGCGGTCGTCCGCGCGTGGCGGGCGAAAGGCGGCGGACGTGCGCGGGACCCCCATAACTGTGTCGGTGTTGTGCGTATCGCGCCCGAAAGTACGAGCGCTGGGGTTAGGGGATCGCTCGTGGGAGCGACCATACGGCACCCGCGGTGCGGCGCAAGTAAAAACCCTGTCGTGAATTTGTCTCCGATCGTCCCGGGCGCACGTAAAATCACCGAACTGTACGACTCTTAGCGGTGGATCACTCAGCTTGTGCGTCGATGAAGAACGCAGCTAGCTGCGAGAACTAATGTGATTTGCAGCTTCGATTGGCTGGCAACCAGTTCAGGGTGTCCCCTGCCCGCTGCCCGGAGATGGCTGGGATGGGCTCCAGCCCCCCCTTGACCCTAATAAGGATAAGCGGTGCAGATAATGAGACGAGATGAGATTTTTAAAAAAAAATTTTTTGAAGGGTCGTCGCTACTTCGCAGATTTTAACTTTTAGTTGTGGGTGGTTTTGGTCCCCATTAACCGGGTCTAAAAAATAATAAAAAAAAAAAAAAAAAAGATTTGTTTTCTTTTTGAAGGGTCGTCGCTACTTTGCAGATTTTCACTTTTTGCGGGTGGTTTTGGTCCCCATTAACCGCGATAACCGAGGTCCCTGCGTATATAAATGCAGACCATTTACATTTACATCATTTACGTATTCATTAGCTTGAGTGATGTGGACCTGATATTCTTGTCTTCTTGTCCTGAGAGGAGAAGGATGGGCCTGTTTGTTGCACAGTGCATGCATTCATCACCAGGAAATCCCATTTAACACTAATAACAATGAACACAAAACCCCACCGGAGCCGAAACTAAGATGTAAAAGATATTATTTAAAAATTAGAGAGACCAACCTGCTTCGTTCAAAACAACTCGAAGTTGCTCACTGGCCTCGTTTAGCCGTCGACGTTCGGTGTCTTCTTGCAATTTTCGAAGCTCCCCTTTGAAATTTGCTTTCATTCCCTCGCACATTTTAGCTCCTTTCTAAGCTCACGATTTTTTTTTGTACCACATTAAATGGAGCCTGTACACCCGGTTGGAGCGGAACGACACGCAAATAGAGAAATGCTTCAAAACCACTAATGAACAAAGAAAGTGGGCGGAGCTCCAAAAACAACATCCGGTTCACATTTGAGTTCAACCAATTGTTAGCTTTTTATTTTTTATTTTAATTACTACTTTGGTACGTTTTATAAAATATTTTGTCATGTTTGTCGGCACACTTATTGTTTTGACTTTTTTTTTAAGTTGACATTTTCCAACAATCGATCCCCGAATCGTAACCTCAACCGTTCAGACAGTGCTCTGTCTTGGTTATACGTTTTCGTTATTGGTTTGCTTAGTTTTTTTTTGTTAGCGAGCTTGACATGACTGACTGAAAGCTGGCTAAAGTTGTTCGACGCCACTGTATCAGTATTTATCACTTAAAATAAAGGTGGATGCAGCACTGACGGCTACTTGTATTTATCTCTCTCTCTCTCTCTCTCTCTCTCTCTCTCTCTCTCTCTCTCTCTCTCTCTCTCTCTCTCTCTCTCTCTCTCTCTCTCTCTCTCTCTCTCTCTCTCTTCTCTCTCTCTCTCCCCCTCTCTCTCTATCTCTCTCCCTCTCTCTTTTCCACCCCCTTTCTCCCACTCTCTGTCTATGTCTCTTTCACTCTCTGTGTCTCTTTTTTTTCTCTTCCTTTGTTGCCCTTTGTCTCTTTCTCTCTCTCTGTCTTTTTAACTTATTTTGCTCTAACTTCCTTTTTTCTCTTTTTTTCCTTTTTTCTCTTCCTACCCTCCGCACTTTCTTTTCTCTTTTCTCCCCTTCTGTCTTTCTATTTCTCTTTGGATTTCTTTCTTCCTCTCCCTTTTTATTTTCCCCCTCTCTCACGACTTTTGCTCTCTCTTGTTTCTCACGCTCGCTCCCTCACTCTTTTTCTTTCTTTGTCCCGCCCGCTCTCCTTTTCCCTCCCTCTTTCTCTTACTTCTTTATCTCTCTTTTTCTTTCTCTTTAATCTACTAGTCCGGCCCCCGATAGAATGTTTGTTCTATCGTGTGGCCCCCGAGTTAAAATGAGTTTGACACCCTTGATCTACTGGAATGGCCAAGCTAGATAAAGCGCTGATTACATTTAAACTACAAAACCCAAAATGCAGCGTGTGGTTCTAAGATTGTATACTATTTATTTAGTTTCAATCGTATGATTTGACTGATAACAATCCGGGAACGGTTACACTGATCGCTGCTTGTCCCTGCGGCTAGGACCTTGACTCAGCCTCTTGGCTGGAACCAAGTGTCTCGGCCGGAACCAAGTGTCTCGGCCTCTTGGCTTTGTAGCGTATTATAATTTGACCGATCACGGATAATGGATAATTCATAAAGAATATAGAACAATAAACCTTACAAAACACTTGATTCAACTAAGTGAACTCCATTGAATATGGCCGAATTAGTGTCGCTCGAGTCTCTGTCAAGCCTCCTCTCTCGATCCTCCGCCTCTCTCTCGGCCCACGTTTTTTCCGCAAGCTGGTGGGGGGGGGGGGGGGTTAAGGGTTATTGTTATATCTTCGTTATTCATTATCCATTATCCATTATCGTTCAGTTCATAATACGCTACAAAGCCTAGGAGCCGGTACACTTACTCTCAGCCAAAAGGCCAAGCTAAGGTCCTAGCCCTAAAGCCTTGCTGTGATCATTGCGTATGCACCGTTCCTGGAGGTACTGCAATACCGGGCCGATGCGTGGAGTGGACAGAGCAAGTGTGCCAGCTCCTACCATGGGCGTGCCAGGAAAGCCCCCACGTGGGGTCCACTATCTCGGAGAAGAGCGTTGCGATGTCTGGAATTGACCAAAATGATTTCTACGTCATCGGGGCCTTGTTCTCCAAACGTCACCTGCCGTCCTCCGTGCAGAATAATGGAAAGACTGTCCGGTGTGCAGCGTGACGCGTCACACACGGAAGTGACGTAACTGCAGCCACTAGATAATTTATAATGCAATTCCGCGCTCATCTCATCTCATTAGCCGTACCGCTTATCCTCAGTAGGGTCGCGGGGGGGCTGGAGCCCATCCCAGCAATCATCGGGCAGTGGGCGGGGGACACCCTGAACTGGGTGCCAGCCAATCGCAGGGCACACAGGGACAAACAACTCATTCGCTCATTCACACCTAGGGACAATTTGGACCGACCAATTCACCTGAAATGCATGTTTTTGGAATGTGGGAGGAAACCGGAGTGCCCGGAGGAAACCCACGCAAGCACGGGGAGAACATACAAACTCCGCACAGAAAGTCTGGAGCTGGATTTGAACCCACGACAGGTTCCCATGACATGAACTGTGCCGCACAAGCGCTAACCACTGCGCCGCCGTGCTGCCTAATTCCGCGCTAGTGAGTTCTTATTGTCGCAGACGCTTTGCTCCATTCAACTTGGTAAAAAAAAAAAAAAAATCAACCGTGAACCTTAAACTTGTATAAAATGTGCGAGGGAGTGAAAATAAATGTCCAAGATGAGTATCGGGAGACTGAACATCGACGGCTAAACGAGGCTAGCGAGCATCTTCGTGTTGTCTTGAAAGGGGCAGGTTGGTCGCTTTAGTTTTTAAGAACATTTTTGGCATCTTAATTTTGGCTGCACGATGTATGTTTTATTTTTATTTCATATTTGCAATGCAGCTGCTGTGGGGGACTTGGACTTTGCGTGGGCCGACCTCTACGTTCACAGTTTTTCTACACCTGTTTTCCCCCAAACATTTGTTGAGCCAAGGCACACTTATTCCAACAACAACACAAGCTCAGGGCACTCCTTCTGTCAAAATCATTAAAATCATTTATTCCCGGCACCATGTTTTTGAATCTTTCACCAAAGTGACAGTATAACGTTTTTATTTTCACCATAGCTGAGGAAGGTAATGAAGGTTATTCACTTTTATAAATTCTGTAATATGGGATTTTGCTATATTTTTCACCCGTTTTCAAGTTTTAGTACATTTTTATCTTGGTTTTAGCTTTAGAAAAATAGCATACAGAAGTTTTAAAACAATCAATAACATATTTGTGAGTGAAATAAAAAGGTTTTACCAGTTTTTACTTTGTGTTTACTAAAAACAACAAATGTATGTGGAAGATTTTTCCTTCATTTGATTTATTTTGTATATATTTTTGGAGTGCAGTCTTAAACCATTTTAAAATTAGTTATTAAGTGCACAATACCACTTTATGAGCAGATCACGAGTACTGGTATACAAAAATAGTAATTTGCTGCCATTTACTGACATAGATGAATGTTACAGTTCCCCGATTAGTGTAAGAAAATATCCGGAGTAATGGCATACTTTTTTCTATCCATCCATCCATTATCTGCACCGCTTATCCTCAGTAGGGTCGCTGGGTTGCTGGAGCCCATCCGAGCTATCTTTGGGCAGTGGGCAGGGGACACCCTGAACTGGTTGCCAGCCAGTCACAGGGCACACAGAGACAGAAAATTTGCTCGCTCAATCATAATTTGGACCGGCCAATTAACCTGACAGGCATGTTTTTGGAATGTGGGAGGAAACCGGAGTCCCCGGAGGAAACCCATGCAAGCACGAGCAGAACATGCAAACTCCACACAGGAGGTTCGATCTCATGACCTCAGAACTGTGCTGCACACGCGCTAACCACTGCACCGCCAAGCTGCGCCGGCATATTTTTTTGCAATGATGAAAACTAGACAATGTCTCACAGTATACTAAGTGCTTCTTAAGCCTAGAAACACTTTATCATTGTATTGCTACAACTAAATCATGGTTTCATTCCAGTTGTCAAAAATATACAATATAAAGACCCTATGAACAGAAAAATATATATATTCACCTCTAATATGAAGTATTCACATGTAAAATACAACTATAACTATACACAACCGGGATATTGCAAAGTCAACATGACAACTAAAATACCTTCCATTTGCACAAAATTATTAAGTAAATTAAGTCTAAGTGCAAATTAATTAAACAGTACTATGAAAAAAAACATTTAACAGTACAAAAATAAAATACTTCTTCTGCAACAACTGTAGGGACCAAAGTCAAAAACATCCAAAATACAAACTGTACACAACCAGGATATTGCACTTAACCAGGGTGTTGCACATAAAAATTATTATTTCACTTAGAACCATAACACTGCACTGTGTTTCACGACTGCGGTTTAGTGTGTTGATATCTTTGGGGAGGAAGCTATGCCTCAGTCTTTTTATCCTGGCCTCATGGTATCTGAACTGTCTGCCGGATGGTAGCAGGTCGAAAAGACAGTTGCCGGGGTGTGATGAGTCTTTCAGGATGTGTTTGGCTGTGCTGTCGTAGCGAGAGCTGGCAATGTCCTCCAGGGTTGGGCAGTTGGCAGCTGGTGGTACAGTATTTTGGGCCGTGTTTAAAATCCTCTGTAGGGCTTTTCTTTGAGTTGCAGAGAATCCTGCGTACTACGCTGTGATGCAGTATGTTAGGATGCTCCCTATGGGTGTGCTGTAGGCTTTCACCAGCAGCTTCTCATTCAGGTTGTTCCCCCTGAGCACTCTCAGGAAGTGATGTGGCTGCTGGGCCTTCTTTATCACCGCGGAGTTCTTTGTTGATCTGCTCGCCTTGGAATTGGATGGAGTGGACTAGGCCGCACCATTTTTGGAACAAAAGCTAATTGTGATTTTTCAGATGAGTATTGCTATTTTCGTTTAAAAAAAAGGTGCATTTTCTGTGCTGTTTTTTTTTGTGATATGCATGACCTACCAGTAAATTAACTCTTTCATGAGTGAGGTCAAAAATTAGTGTAGAAAAAATAAAAATACTAACTGCATCATGTCATTAAAATGTTTTATAAGGATTACCTGGAAAATGACAATATTACAACTTTTTTTGTTTAAGATTTTAAAGAATAACAACTCATGAGGTCATTTTTGATCCTACTCATTTATCCAAAGGTTAATACTAGTGACACTTTTTAACCTGATAAATCTATTTGCATATATATTTTATACAGTAATCCTCTTCTATAATGCAAATTAGTTTTCATTGTTTTGCTTTTTTTACAGATTTGCATTATGCATTTTGTTCTGTATTTTAATAACCATATTTTCCGCACTGTAAGGCGCACCGGGTTATAGGGCGCACCTCCAAAAAATAGTTTTTGGTCCTATATTTTCCATACATAAGGTGCACCGGATTATAAAGGCGCTACCATGGGAACGTCCACATAACAGTCAGATAGTTCAGTCAAACTTATTACCCCCTTAACATTCCGAAAGCTTGCAAAGAAGTAAATACGTGTCGTAGACACGTGCGGATGCGGTGTCCGTACGATGTCACCAAACAAACATTTCTTAGTTTCCATTTTATTTTTTGCTGGCAACTGTGTGGACGGCAAAGTAAGAATTTTATTGTGCAGGGAAACGGGGTTCTTTACTGTGCATATGACAATAAACACTTTGAATTGAATTTAGTTTAAAAATAGACTCATCTCAGAAACATCAATATTGTTCTAAAACAAGATACCGGGAAAATATAAATCCGCATAGCTCACCTAAATTCTCTTGCAGCCTTCACGTTCATTAATAATACGTAACCATGGTCTTTTTACAACCGTGAGTGTAGTAAATCCAGGAGAGTAAAATATTTACAAATACAGAATAGTAAAACATGTTTTCTCTATGCCGTAGTGCAACCCAGCATCTGATTCACATTCATCTTTTTCGGCCAATTGCAGGCTTTGTTTCGCCCCTTTAGCCTATGCGAGCCTGTAAATGATAAAAAAGATCCGCCCCCTTTACCTCCAAATAACTTTAGCCAAATGATGATTGACACATTGGTTAGGAAATGAAACGCCGGTATATAAATCCCAGCATACACCGCAGACGACTTCGCCTTCGGGGTAAAATCGAGTCGGCGGCTGATTTCTTTAGTTGCAAGACTTTGCGACTTAATATTGATCCATATATAAGGCGCACTGTATTATAAGACGCATGGTCAGCTTTTGAAAAAAGTAAAGGCTTTTAGGTGCGCCTTGTAGTGCTTAACAGTCCCTGCTTATTATTATTTGACGAAAACAGTTGTTATTTAAAAAAACTCATACAGTACTTTTATTTGTTATGTTAGAGCCTGGAAAAAAAAGTTGATTTGTAATATAAAATTGAGTATTTAATTGAAAAAAAAATGAATTTTACCTCATGGACTTAGCCTTCCACGGGTTCTTTTTGGAACGCAACCCCCGCGAAAAACATGGGATTACTTTATTGCATAGTCGCACTCTTGGGCTTCCCTAATATACACTTTATCCATTCAATTCACTTCTACCCGATTTAAGAGCCTTAAAATTTGCGGATTTTTAGTCAATTATAAATTGGCATATATATATTGTAAACAACTGCATATTCATACAGAAAATATATGAAAGAAAAAAAGAACGTGAGCAGGTTCTTTAATCGAGGGAAACATTTGTCAGATTTAAATAAAATTAAATAAAATACAGGAAAAAATCACTTATGTTGTGGCCTACTAGTTTTTTTAATGGCCTTTCTTTGAATGACCTTGGTTATATTGTGTCCCACAGATATCCGAAGAGAGAATGTTCTTCTTTGGCAAAAGGAGCCGGAGTTGCCTGGTGTCAAAAACGAGGAGGAGGGGGAGTATTTGGCACCAGATGACATTAAAAAGGAGGATTTTAAACATGAGGAAAAGTATTTGGAGCCTGTTGGTGTTAAAAAGGAGGATTATTTCACAGAGTTGCCCGTGACTGGGGCCCGTTTAACCACTGAATATCAAAGTGAACATGAAGTGACAAATGGGAAGGTGCCTCCAAGCAGCTCCTATCAACATGTGACAACAGATGATGACGACACGTCCGACTCTGCACACACTGATGGTGACGAGCATTCCGATAGTGATAACACATTTTCTCATTGTGGGAAAAGGTTGAGGCGCAGGCATTGTTTCAAATCCCATATAATCATCCACACTAATGAAAAACCTTTTGCCTGCTCAGTTTGTCGTAAAAGTTTCAGCCTGAAATCACACTTTGTAAGACACACAAGAACCCACACTGGTGAAAAACCGTTTGCCTGCTCAATTTGTGGTAAAAAATTTAGCCGGAGTTGTACCTTAAAAAAACACACAATAATCCACACTGGTGAAAAACGTTTCGTTTGCTCAATTTGTGGTCATAAATTTACCCAGAGTGCGAGTTTAAAAAAACACACAATGATCCACACTGGTGACAACCCTTTTGCCTGCTCAATTTGTGGTAAAACATTCACACATAAAGGAAACTTAACAACCCACATGAGAACCCACACTGGTGAAAAACCTTTTGTCTGCTTAGTGTGCGGTCAGAAATTCACTCAAAACAGGACCTTAAAAAACCACTCAAGAACCCACACAGGTGAGAAACCTTTTTCTTGCATTGTTTGTGGTATAAACTTCTCTGACAGTGGGGCCTTAAAAAACCACACAAGAACTCACACTGGCGTAAAACCCTTTGCCTGCTCTGTTTGCGGTCAACATTTCACAGAGCCTGGTGCTTTAAAAAACCACTCAAGGACCCACACTGGTGAAAAACCTTTTTCCTGCTCAGTTTGCAGGAAACAATTCAGCCAGAAATCAACATTAAATAACCACACAAGAACCCATACTGGTGAAAAACCTTTTACCTGCTCAGTGTGTGGTCAAAAATTTAACCAGCAATCAAACTTAAAGAGCCTTACAAGAACCCATTCTGGTGGAAAACCTTTTTCCTGCTCAGTTTGTGGGAAACAATTCTGCCAGAAATCAACTTTAAATAGCCACACAAGAACCCACACTGGTGAAAAACCCTTTTCTTGCTCAGTTTGTGGTCAAAAATTCAGACAGAAATCAAACTTAAAGAGCCATAGAAGAACCCACACTGGTGAAAAACGTGTTTGCGGTCAAATGTTTTCAAATCAGGTTAAAGCTCAGAGTCACAAGTGTACTGGTGAGAGTACCAGCGATCATTCTTCTTGACATGAGCTCCTATTTTGCATTTATATTGAAGAAATCACAGATAACACTAAATGAACAGATTTGTGTACTTGATGTCATTAACTTGTCTAAACTTAAGTCAGCCCAATGATGTGCTAGTTTTGAAAACGTTTTTTTAATGCCACAAATGTTGCAGGTTGTATATTTCTATTGATTAATTATATAAAACTAAATAATGAATAACAGTAATGTCTATATATATATATATATATATATATATATATATATATATATATGTGTGTATTTTCTCTTGACTTATCTTCTGAAATTCTAAATTTATTTTGTGAACACATGTATTTCAAGTTGTGCATTTTACTTTGTTGGACATTTTTTCTTCTTGAACTAAAAACATTAAATCCTAGCATATGAAAAACAACACACCTGACATGACATAAAACATGTTTGCAACATTCCAATAAATCGCCTTCCTGTAATTACTCTTTTGACATTATTGCACCAGCAATTTAAAGTAACTAATTACAAATTACCATATATACTCTCATTGAAGCCGCCCCTATGAAACTGTTTAAAAAATAGCCACATAATAAAAGAATAGGAAGATTGTACTTTAACCTTTGGAAGCTTGTATGACTACGCCGATGTTGCTTTGATGCACTAAGATAACATTGCTTGTGGCAACAGATTAGATGGATAGATAGATAGATAGATAGATACTTTATTCATCCCCGCAGGGAAATTCACATTTCCAGCAGCATCCCTTCGCTGAGTACAATACAATAATAAAGCAAAAGGAATACCATATACAAATACCCATTGTGACATGCTAATACCCACTGTAGCGTGTTGTATAGAGTATTTAAATAGTGCTACATAAAATACACACTGCAATAAAAGTACGGTAATATGCAATGTAGGGGGTGTGGTTTAATGTGGGCCTTTACTCCGCCGGTTGGAGTTAAAGAGCCTCATGGCTCAAGATTAAAACATTTAATTCAAAATTGACAAAAAAAAATCTCTTTTTGAAAATTGTTAAATTTCATTTCATTATTGTTACTTGCCTAAATTCTGTGTCATTATTGTTACTAGATTGGCTGTGAGTAATTTTCCTCTCTTGTTTCTTGACACAAAGCCGCAGACAGCTTAATATTGGCAACATTCATTTTTTAACAAAAGACTCAATAGATCTCTTTTGTGGGCCTTTTTCAAAGGCCAGGTTGTTTTCCCTCTTGGGAAAATTCCTCGATTCCTTGAAAATCTCAGTGGTCCTATTGGCAGGTTACCCCACACCCAAAATCTAGCCTTGATCTGATTCATCATACAGCCCTACATTAATGTCACTGTAGGAATTGGAATACTGATATTTTTACAATCCTGACTGTGGACTCATGGACTTTGGGAAACCAGCAATACTCATGGATTTGGAATCTTCTGAATTGGGATGATTTGTATTTTCTTTGTTTATTTGATGAACCTTCTTGTCATTTATTTGAATTGTCATTTAAATTTGAAGTGAATTTTTGTGTGACTTTAAATTCTGACATGAAAAAGATTGAGGTTTATTCTAAAACCCTATCAGTGCGTATAAATGTAACATATGCAACTAGTCATGGGTTATCCACCAAATTTGGAGTAGATGACCAATCATTAAACTGAAATAGAATCAAAACAGGGTTAGTAAAGTAAGATTAACCAAATTGATGATTTCTCACCGAACACCTTAAAACACAGGTGTCAAACAGGCGGCCCGCGAGACAATACTCAGAGAAGCGCAAGAGAAAAACAAGCTGCAGGTTTAAATATGTCAACTTGATGTTACCAAAGCCAAGTGCCTCTCACAAAGACACTGTATTTGTATTTATTTCTCTCTCCCTCTCTCTCTTTCTCTCTCTCTCTCTCTCTTCCACACCTTTTCTCCCACTCTCTGTCTCTTTCACTATCTGTGTCTCTTTTTCTCTTGCTTTGTTGCTCATTGTCTCTTTCTCCCTATGTGTCTTTTTAACTTATTTTGCTCTAACTTCATTTTTTTCTTTTTTTCTCTTTTCTCTTTCTGTCTTCCTACCCTTTGCGCTTTCTTTTCTCTTCTCTCCTTCTGTCTTTCTATTTCTCTTTGGATTTCTTTCTTCCTCTCCCTTTCTTTCCCCCTCTCTCACGACTTCTCTTTTTATCTCTTTTGTTTCTCACGCTCTCTCTCTCTCTTTTTCTTTGTCCCACCCTCTCTCTTCTTTTTCCTCCCTCTTACTCTTATTTCTTTATCTCTCTTTTTCTTTCTCTTTAATCTACTAGTCCGGCCCCCGACAGAATGTTTGTTCTATCGTGTGGCCCCCGAGTTAAAATGAGTTTGACACCCCTGCCTTAAAACATGACTGTATTCCATACATTCATTATCTGCACCGCTTATCCTCAGTAGGGTCGCGGGGGTACTGGAGCCCATCCCAGCCATCTCCGGGCAGTGGGCAAGGAAAACCCTGAACTGGTTGCCTGCCAGTCGAAGGGCACACAGAGACAGACAACTCACTCGCTCATTCACAACTAGGGACAATTTGGACCGGTCAATTAACCTAATATGCATGTTTTTGGAATGTGGGAGGAAAACGGAGTGCCCGGAGGAACCCTATGGAAGCACGAGGAGAACATGCAAACTCCACACAGGAAGGTTCGATCTCATGACCTCAGAACTGTGTTGCACATGCGCCAACCAATGTGCTGCCGTGCTGCCCTGACAGTATTCTTTTACTATAATTTATGTTAAATGTTGTCGATTGTATTGTTCATCGGTCATTAAATTGCTGGCTTTTGTCTAAAGTCATTTTGACTCTTGTGTTTCCTCTATTAAGTTACCACCCACAAGGCCTAGAGCTAGTCAAGTTCCTTTTCTTTTCTCTCCCTAACTGCATAGGTTGCTACACAGTCCATTTTAATGTTCCAACACTGAGAACAGCAACATGTTTGGCAAACGGGCAATTATGAATTTCTTGACGACTTGATTTTTTCCCCTCTGTTCATCAAATTCAAAGTTATGTTTAATTCATAAATCAAAAACTTTAAGAAAAAATGAGAAAACAGAAGGAAAAAAGGGCTGACAGGAAAAAGCCAGAACAAGAACTCACTCATGAAAAAAATAGCCTCGTTGCTGGCGACAACTACTACAGTAGCATGGACTGCAGTTAAATTACCTGTCACAAGGAGGGATGCTCTCTTGACCCTTGACTTAAAGTAAACCACCGCTCTCCAAGAAACCTTCACTCGACTCTTAACTTGGACCACATCGTGCGCACAATGACTGCAGATGCAACAAAATTGAAGGAATTACATCGTCTATTCAGAGCAAGTCAAAATTCTGAACAAGATGGTCGGGAACGTGGAAAAGAGAGTAGAAACAAACAAGGTTGCTGTGTTGTAAACTGTTTGGGTCATCGAGCTCGAACACTATAATTGCAGATGGAATCTGCATTTCCAAGCATTGCCAGAAGACAAGACGGAGAGGTGATATTATTTTACTGTCGACCCAAACGCAGAAATCAGGTAGCATTGCAGGGCATTTAATGACAAAATCCATCCATCCATTATCTGCACCGCTTATCCTCAGTGACGGTCGCGGGGGGTGCTGGAGCCCATCCCAGCCATCTCCGGGCAGTGGGCAGGGGACACCCTGAACTGGTTGCCAGCCAGTCGCAGGGCACACAGGGACAGACAATTCGCTCGCTCATTCACACCTACGGAAAATTTGGACCAGCCAATTAACCTGACATGCATGTTTTTGGAATGTGGGAGGGAACCGGATTGCCCGGAGGAAACCCACGCAAGCACAGGGAGAACATGCAAACTCCGCACAGGAAGGTTGGTAGCTGGATTTGAACCGTGACCTCAGAACTGTGCCGCACACACGCTAACCACCGTGCTGCCTTTAATAACAAAGGCATCACAAAAAAAGTTGAAAAATAACAAGAAAACTGTCTGAACCAGAAAACAAACCTCAGAAAGCAGAATGTACTGCAAAGTTGAGGGTAGAAAACGATGGCGGAAAATGAAAAAAAATCACCTAACACTAGTTTTTTTCCATAATGTCTTTATGAAGGGTCAAGCTCATTAGTATGTGTCACACACCCCTTACCTGTCTCAATTGCAAACCGATTAGGTGCCCTCTGTTGGATGTAGGCGTGCTAGACTCACTCCACAAAGAAATATGAACGAAGACCAATCGCAAATGTGCGCCAAGCGTGGATAATTTTTTTTAAAAATGAGTGAGAATAGCCCGACCAGACGCAAACCCAAAGTAATGATTAACATTTTAGGCCTGACCTGAAAAGAATTTATGTTGGGCATTCAGTGGCGTGGTTTTCGCCTCTCCTCCGAGTTGTTTATGTGACGTCTTTTCGGATCATGTCACCATTAACAATAGCGACTACTATATAGTCAAATAGCGATTATAAAAACGTATGCGCCGAAAAAAAGGCGAATGAGGGCTGACTAGTGAAAAATATGAGCCCTGAACAAAACATCTCTCAGAGCTCTAGGAAGTGAACAAAGGAATCTGACTCCTCACCAATCAGCAGCTGGTTCCCTCTGAGACGGCTTTTTTCTCTTGTGATTGGTTGATAAGCATTTTGGGGGGATTCTGTGTTGTTTACTTTAAATTAGCTAAACATAAAAAAGGTTAAAATTGTTTGTATTGGATCTTTTTTTGTAGATTTACAAATATTTACATTTTTTTTCTGTGTTTTTCAGTGTAAATGTGTTTTTATGAAAATGCAAATTTTATTCTTTTTTATTCTTTTATCGCTCTTTTTACTTTTCTTATTGTTTTTTTCTTATGGATTTTTTTCAATTATTTTCCATTTAAATTATTAAACTCACTTTCTATTGTTCACTGCTGATTGTTATCTTATTATATTGTTTACTCTTTATTTTTGTTGCACTTCAAGGGTAGAATACATCTGTTACTGGTGAGGTGCCATAAATAATACCATATCTGTCAACCTCCTCGGCTCCATGCCCATACAAACTGTCATATTTTACCGTACAAAATACAAAATAATCGTACACCTTTTTTTTTTTTCTGGAATGATGCATGATGAAAAATCCCCAGGCGGCAGACGCATGCGCATTGTAGCATCAAACCGCTCGCTTCGTTTGCAACGAAAAAAATGATACCGAAATAGAGGCTTCCGCGGCAAACTTGTTAGACTTGATTGATTTGCCGTTTCGTGATAGTCAGTGTTTACCGAATGGTACCCATAATTGACAAATTTTCGTTTTTCCGTTCAGATTTTCTTGTGCGTCGTGCATGTCTTAAAATGCATAATAAACGTACTTTGTACAGCAAAAACGTACAGGTTGACAGGTATGTATTACAAAGTTCTGTAGATAGATAGATACTTTATTCATCCCCGCAGGGAAATTCACATTTCCAGCAGCATACCTGCGCTGAGAACAATACAATAATAAAGCAAAAAGAATACAATATACAAATACCCAATGTGACGTGCTAATACCCACTGTAGCGTGTTATATAGAGTATCTAGATAGTGCTACACAGAATACATATTGCAATAAAATTCAGTAATATGCAATGTAGGGGGTGTGGTTTAATGTGGGCCTTTACTCTGCCGGGTGGAGTTAAAGAGCCTCATGGCATGAGGAAGAAAAGATCTCTTCAGTCTGTCCGTGGTACAAGACAGTGACAGCAGTCTGTCGCTGAAGCTGCTCTTCTGTCTGGATATAATGCTGTGTAGTGGATGTGATGAATTGTCCATGATTGACCGCAGCTTTTTCAGTGCCCGTCTCTCAGCTACTGTTGTCAGGCTGTCCAGCTCTGTGCCCACAACAGAGCTCGCTTTCCTCGCCAGTTCATTGAGACGAGAGGCATCCTTCTTCATGACGCTGCCTCCCCAACACGCTGCGTTTTAGTTCTCCTGAAGCCCACCACCGTCTCCGTGGTCTTGGTGGTGTTCAGGTGCAGGTGGTTTGCGTCGCTCCATTGGACAAAGTCCTGAATCAATTTCCTGTACTCCTCCTCCTGCCCACTTCTGATACATCCCACGATCGCAGTGTCATCAGCAAACTTTTGCACGTGGCAGGACTCAGAGTTGTACTGAAAGTCCGATCTATAAAGAGTGAATAGGAACGGAGAGAGCACGGTCCCCTGCAGAGATCCTGTGCTGCTAACCACAGTGTCCGATGTACAGCCCCCCTGTTTCACATACTGGGGTCTGACTGTCAGGTAGTCCGTAATCCATTCTACAAGGTGTGAGCTAACTCCCATCTCTGTCAGTTTCCTACTCAGTAGCAGAGGCTGTATGGTATTGAAGGCACTGGAGAAGTCCCAAAATGTAATCCTCACAGCCCCCTTAGCCCTATCCAGGTGAGAGAGGGATCGGTGTAGCATGTAGACTATAGCATCCTCCACTTCCACCTTCTCCTGGTAAGCAAATTGCAGAGGGTCGATGGCGTGACGGACCTGTAGCCTCAGGTGGTGCAGCAGCAACCGCTCCATGGTTTTCATCACATGTGATGTCAGGGCGACCGGCCTGAAGTCGTTGAGTTCCTCAGGTCTTGATTTCTTTGGGACTATAACACAACTACCTGTTTGTTCCTCTATTCAAATGATTCAAATACGGCTCAGAAAATCTCTAAATATTTGACATACAACATCTTATTTTTAAAGTAACGGAAATAGTTTTCCTGGCAATTAGTTAGTTTTACTATAGAGTAATTCAGTTACTAACTTGGTTACTCTTTGGAAGAAATAGTGAGTAACTATAACTTTTTACCCTTTTTAAAGTCACGTGCCCAACACTGATGATGTTTTTTCAGGCTGAAGAAATATTAAGAGGTTTGCTCCCCCTCTTCTAGCCACTTAGCACACGACTTAATAAAAGCCCCTTTTGCTCTTTGGCGAAACAACTCATCTAGTCGAATTTGTGAGGACAATTATTCTTTTACCTTTGTTGTTAAGGAGTTAAAATCTTTACTGGACAAGTAGGTAATGCCAGATATGATCGTTAACTCATCCTCTTTTCTAGCTTTACCTCTTTTTAGTAGGATTTTGTCGTATTTTTGTTTACTATGTATGGTCTGCCTTTGACTTATAATGTCAACCAGTGGTTGGGGTTTTTTTTTTTTTTTGGGGGGGGGTTGTACTTTGCCTGAATAAAAGCCACAAATGACACCCAAAAATATCAAATCACACGTTTTTTTTGCATGTTCTTTGAAAAAATGTGGGTGAAACAATATCTCAACAATTTCCTACATTCTTAAAAAATGTCCCGGAAAAGCCAAAAAGTAGAACATACCACGTCACTCGTATTGGTCAATGAATGCAATTTGAGTGAATTTGGGTGATAAGTAAACACAGCAACAAATTAAATGAGTTTTTCTCAAATGCAACGCTCATTTGTTGCATGTTTTATTGTATCAAGTAAAGGAAAAAAACGCAATTATATTTTCGTGTTTTCAAAGGCGACGTCACCCCTTTCGCGTATGAAAAAGTCCACCGAGGAGCGATTGGACGAGCCCCACACCTGGCAGCGAGCGAAGGTCCAAACACGTTTGAACTTGGAAGCGAACTTGGTTTGTTTAAGAGACTCAATTAGTCCAAAATTCCGTCAAAATTTCTTTTCGGGTCAAAAATGTAAGCTGACGAAGTGGACTCGTAGGAAGCAACCGGAACGGATAGGTAAAAGGCGCACGCCATGGCCACACAGACCAGGTAGGCACCGACAGCGAGTTGTTCTGTTTCTGGCCATGTTATTTTCTGCTTTTCTTGTTGAAATGTCTTTAGGCAAAGCAACTCGAAAAGAAAATCCATTTCTGACAACCTCCCCCAATTACCCGCTTTATTAATTGCATTTCCCCTGAATAAGCAATAAAAAAGAAACCTCACAAACACAACGCATGACTTATTTACTTACAGTAAGACATATTATGTAGAGAAAAAAAATAATATTAGTGTAGACAAGTTTATTTATCAAGTAAACAACACAAACCATTCTTTCAGCGTATTTCCTAGTACAATATTACAATATTACTATCCATTATCTGCACCACTTATCCTCAATAGGGTCGCAGGGGTGCTGGACGCCATCCCAGCTATCTTCGGGCAGGGGACACCCTGAACTGGTTGCCAGCCAGTCGCAGGGCACACAGAGACAGACAACTCAATCGCTCGCTCATACCTTGTGACAATTTGGACCAACCATCTCATCTCATCTCATTAGCTACACCGCTTATCCTCAGTAGGGTCGCAGGGGTTCTGGAGCCCATCCCAGCAATCATCGGGCAGTGGGCAGGTGACACACTGAACTGGTTGCCAGCCAATCGCAGGGCACACGGGGACAGACAACTCACTCGCTCATTCACACCTAGGGACAATTTGGACCGGCCAATCCACCTGAAAAGCATGTTTTTGGAATGTGGGAGGAAACCGGAGTGCCCGGAAGAATCCCACGCAAGCACAGGGAGAACATCCAAACTCTACACAGGAAGGTTCAAACTCATGACCTCAGAACTGTGCCGCACACGTGCTAACCACTTCACCGCCGTGCTGCCGGAATAATGCATATTTAAGTTTTTTTTTCTCCATTTTAGTAGAAAATGTATAGTGATACTGTATTATATCATATACATTTTCCCTAACAAAGTGAAAAAAATATCTTTAAAAGGTTTGAAAGACGAGACAACAAATACTTGAAAATGAGCTGAACAATTTACCATTTTTTCAATAACAATTTTGCTTTTTTGTACTTTTTATCTTACCAGACTAAGAATGTAAAAAATATGATTGTTTTAAACATTCCTGTAGGAAAGCAAGGAAAATAATATTATCAATGATTTGGAAAAACAGCAAAATGATGTAACATTTCCCACTAAACACAATTTATAAATCCTTAGTCTGTTTTCACAAATCTACTTATAGAGTCCCCACCCTCCAAATACAGTAGTGTAAACAGTGTATAATTCATTTAAATTATTTAATTTAATTTTTATCTCTCAATAGCTTTTCCATGTCAGTCCATTTGACATGGAGGAAGGAAGGTGTGTCAGTTTATATAAAGCCCCCCATGGGGGCCGTCTTGGCCCTGTGGTTGTGTTTTCTTGGCTTTCTACCAAATTGGCTCTGCAGTTGCCGTGACATCAAGCCTTTTGGGCTTCAGAGACGGCTACACCTTCACCCGAAATCTTGACATCTATTGTTGTCAACCAAGAATACCTTGCTGCCACTTTCCAGTGTTTGCTCATTTTTCATTGGCAGCTGTCCGAACAGATATTTTGTTGTATTATTTTATTCTGATGTCGATTTGTGCTCTCTTTGCGATGCTTCACAGCATAAACAACGAAGAAAGGAATCGACTGCGCCTCCAAGCCTGGGAACAGCGGAACCAAGATCGCAGAGCAGCCCAAGAAGCGGCTGTGGAGGATGTGCCGCTTTTCTGCAAGCCGTATAAAGTAAATGCTTTTGAATAAATGGAAAACTAGTTTGTAATGCAAATAACTAACCAAACTAGTCAATCCAAATGTTTCCTTTCACGCTTTGCAGATCACCAAAGGTGACAAGCTCTCAAACAGGATCCAGAGGATGCTGGGCAGCTACGAAGATGTCGATAGTCCAAGCGAGCCCTTGCCAGCTCTTCTAAACTGGCCACTTTCTCAGCCGTACTACAGCAAGCAAGACCGAGACCATAGCGGCGTTTTCCCCTGGCCAGCAACAAGGGCCATCCCCAACTGCTCCACAAACCCTGACAGAACCTCAACCGAGGCTCAGACAAAGATAGAAGTGTCGGATGCTGGCGATCCTCACCCACACTCCTTCCATGAAAAAAGTGTCAGAGATGTCAGCGGAATCCTGCCACCGTCGCAGAGCTTCCCGCCGCTGTCCTCAGCCAAGCGCAAACCCACAGCCTATGTTCGGCCTTTGGATGGTCAGGACCAGATTCTGGGAGGCCCGCTTGAGTCAAAGACTCATCTGGAAGTGGAGAGCAACCATGTTGGTCCTGCCAAGAGCCAAATGTCGCCGTGCCTTCTGGGGGTAAGCAAATAGCACTGTTGATCCAATACAACTTCTGACAGTTTTGGTTCTCCGATTAGGTTTGGGCTTTTCAGAAAGACTTGGGTTTATTTTCATATTTGATGGCAATAAATCTAAATGGAAGGTTTGAGGCAAAGAAAATATGTTTAATGTGGCCACTGGGGAGCTGACCTTTAGTCTCCCTTTGTCCACATTCAGTGTCGGGTGGTGTGAAGTTTAAACTCTAGTAGACACTTAAAAATAAAGAGAAATCAAGTGATTTTGAACATGCAAGGAGGACAGTGAGAGAAGCCTTCACATAACTAATTCCCACTAGTTATAAAGTCCTCTCCTGATTCGTTTCCTTTATTACATATCCTAAGTAACAAAAAAAATCCACCCTAGAGGTTGTGGAAATCAAACGGCAACTTGATCGGCTGATGATGTAATAGTCAAAGCATCAAAAAAAGGAGCACAATAAAAGTCAAAATGACAAATTGACTTCTTATTAAATCAATTTTGCAGGTGTTAAATATTAAACACAGAATAAACATGGATTTTAGGAAATTTGGGTCCACTGCTGACACGTGTAAACTTGTTGTCTGACTCAAAGTGAGAAGATATCCTAAACTCTGAAACATGATGGGGTACCTCTTTTCTGAGAGACAATCATCCGTTGGTTTTGGCATCATTGTGACCAATAATTAAATCTCCGTTCAACCCACTTGAACTAAGTCAACAAAGCATTCTTTCATCTACAGTCAGCATGTCCAATTTCATTCTCAACAGCATTTGAATAACGTTTACCATGCCTCGATTTTTCTCCCTCAGGAGACAAGTGAAGCAGCATGTGTTGAAGATATTTTGAAGGTAAATAGATGTAAATATTGACAACCCCTAACTGATGCTCAGTTATTACATAAAGGACCCCCTGCTGATTTGTGGAACGTGTAGGAGATGACTCAGTCCTGGCCGCCACTATTGACGGACATCAACATGCCCAAATCCAGCCAGGTAATGTCAGCATCATTTTGCACGGATTACACTTTAAATGTGTGTTTATTTTGATGGGTCACGGTTATTTTATTGTACTGGAAACAGTCTGGGTGCAGCTAGGCTGCTTCAGGTTTTTCACATGAAAAGCTGTGATTAAAAAAAATGCCAATCATCTCAAATATCTTTTTTTTTAAACACAATATAACATGAAAAATAAACATGTTAAAAACTAATAAGAAAGTCAATCAGGAATAGTTAAATTAAATGATAATAAGAAGGAAACCACATATAGTTGCTTAGCCTGGAAATAAAAGTCAGTTCTATTGCCTGAATAGATGTTCTGTAACTTAACTTTTTAAACATGAATGGAACAGTGAACATTACTGTTTCAAACACGTGTTTTTGGCTTATTCTTTGATGCTAGAAAAATGATCACAAAACGAGTAAATGCAAAAAATAAAATTAACTAACATTAAAGCCCCAATGTGTAATATTTGACAACTAAATGTCACAGTGTTGTTTGGTGCAAGCGAGGGCCAGTGCCACAGAGCACAGTGTGGTGGCAGGATGCTGGACAAACATGGTAACGACCCTGAGTGGGGATTCCAATGTGTAAAAGAAATACACATTTCTTGACCTATGATTGTTTTTATAAAAATTAACATTTGTATGATAGTTTATGTATGTTTGCCTAGTATTTTTTTGTACCACTAGGAAGCACTATATATTACACACTGTCCCTTTAAAATGAAAATCAAAATAACTTAATGTATGATAAAGTACTGACAAGCATGAAAAAGAGCTAAAAAGTATGTAGAGCTGAAAATAAGTTAAAAAGTACACAATACTTAATAGTATAAAAATGACCCCAAAAGGACATAAAACCCCCAAAACGCCCTAAAAACGACCAAAATACAAAACTAAAAAAGAAAATCGATCAATAAACGACCCCAAGAAAAGATAAAAATTACAACAAAACGACCTAAACGACCCCAAAAAAACACCTCATCTACAATTTCCTTTCAATTTTCAATCTTTCTGTTTGAGCTGCAGGAAGCTGAGCAGCCGTCACCACATCCAGAAGGTCAGCATGAATTGGTTGAGCCATCTGATTTCAGGAGCTTGCGATTCGAAGCCGATGGCTCCAGCTACTCTGACGGCAGCTCCAGATCACAGTCGGACGGTGACGGCGGCACAAGAGAGCCTTGGCCACAGAGAGCGAGCTGCCAGACTTCTTCACATGTATGAAGTTTTTTGTGGGATCAGATTTAGATTTGTTCAAGCCTCTATTTTTTGCTGAATCGTCATATGTTCCAGCCTGATGTTGCAGCGGTATGTGGCGACTGGCAGTTGGGCAACTGGATTTGCTCCAGTCCGCACAATTCTGGTGATGACAGCCAAGAAGAGCCGACCCGACACCTAGGCCAGGCTGTGACACAGTCGACTTACATACGGCACTGCTGCATGCTCTCTCCCGTCAAGGATTCTTTAAAACATCAGGGTTACCACAACAGAGAAAGGACTGAGGATCGCCGCGCCTTAGAAGACTCGGAGGTGACACAGACGGCCCCTTTCTTTGACAAAACCAAAACGGACTGTTTGAAAAATCCTTGCATGGTCAAGGTCCAGGAGGACAACCCAGAGTCCTCCGCCCCACTCGAGCCCCCAAAAAAACGGCGCCACATCCCTAAATCTCCTTTAGGTGGGTGCGCTGGACCTGCCAAAGGCCTGCTCGTCCAGATCAACCTTGCTCTGCTATCAACCGTACCGCGAAAACCACACGATAACACAGAGTCTCCTAAACAGCTGGAGGCCAACCGCATTACTACTTATCCAAATGTGAGTTTTTGAAAAAGTCAATCGAGCGTACGTGCACCTGCAAATGTGTAATTCAACAAATAATGCAGGTGGTGACGGCTGACAAAACTCCTCCCATAAAGAAGCCTAAGCTGGACAAAAAGAGGACCTGGGCCAACAAGGACACTCCCACCCAAGTGAAGTAGGTTCCGTGACAGCGCTCATCATCAAAGGCCGATGGTTAAACGTCCTCTCACTTGCTAGGAGCTCCAGCACTCAGCAAAACCAGCAACACCAGAAACTTGAGAAAAAGCGGTCCGAATTACGAGAGAACTTGGCCAACCACCTGAGGGCAGGCAGACCACCTGCAGGGGAGCCTCACCAGAAATCCCCCAAAACTAAAGACCCCTCCAAACCTCAGCAAGCACGTAAGGTAACGTTACACTTTGGCAAAATTGGAGAAGTCCTCAAGGACAGGATGCTAAGCTATCATTCACATTGACCTGTTTTGGGACGCCAGCAGAAGCAGTGTTTGCCAGGACCCAGGGACATCCGGACTTCTAAACCTCTGCACAGCACCCAGGACAGGTCAGGTCCAACCTGTGTGTCTCTGTCAAATTTGTTGGGAGTTTTCCCCCAACCTGCACTTCCTTCCAGGCATCATCCGGTCAAGCATTACATCAAGGAGGCCAAGCGACTCAAGCATAAAGCCGATGCCCAGGTCCGAGACCATAAAAGCCTGTGAGAGTATCCGAGCATACACAAACCAGAAGGTCTTATTCTCGTTCACAACACTTGAGCAAAGCTTCAAGGATACTAGAAGGGAACTAGCCTTCTGGTTTCAAGCAGCCATGCAGATGAAACAAGGACAGGACAGAAAAGATTACCCAATCATCTCAAATTATTTTCTTTTTTCAGAGTGACAAGCGAAGCAAAGCCTTCAACTACTTGGATGCTGCCATGTTTTTCGTGCAAAGCGGCATGGCCATGGAGAAGGACCCTCTAATCTCTACATCATCCTATACCATGTTCGCTGAGACAGTGGAGCTTCTAAAGTCAGTCTTGCCCAATGTGATAAATTGTAACACCTGAGCCCCTAACTATTGTTGTTCTCCCACAGGTTTGTCCTGAAACTCAAGAACTTGGCTGACGCTTCTGCTCCCCCTTCAGAGAAGGACTTTGTGGCTTTATGGTAACGTCGAGCATTGGACGGCAAACGTTTCTACCATTCAGCTTGTTTTCTGTCATGCTGTCAAGCCAGTGCCGTTTTGAGTCACGTTTACTAGTTAGTGACAAATATGCGCAGGGGAGTAGAAGAGATGTATCCTGGTGGTAACGCATGTCACAGCAGACCCCCGAGATACAACATTAATCCGTCGCGAGGTGGGGATTGTTAACTTGCTGTACGGCAGAAACGGAAACATGATAAAGTGTAGCTCAGGCCTTCCCTAGCAGGGTTCATATGGGTGCTTGGAATCCTTAAAGATGCTTTAATTTTTCTATGTGTTTTCAAGAAATGAAAAGTGCTTTAATTTTGCGTGAAGTGCTTTTTAATGCTTGGAATTGTTGCTGTGTTTCTCAGCAAGTAACACAGACACAGTTCTCTGGTGGCTAGGCTTTGCCATCACATTTCTCTTTGCCTCATGATTAACGGCAGCTGGCATTTGATTGTATGGCATGTTCCTATGAAGCATCATCGCCCCCTACGGGTCGATCCAAAAGAGCCAGATGCATGCTACACCTGAAAGGGCACTATCAAAACGTGTATTATTGCAATGATTACGTATCAATTATGGATATTTATTATGGGCCATACAAAAACTTGGGTAGCATTTCCCGGTGGTAAATTGTGAAAAGAACTTCCTCCACCTGAAAATGTAAGTTACATATTATCCAACACCCATATGGGGAGAGATTTGTCTCAAAAATATTTACACATGTACTGTATAGATCCACAAATATATTTGCGATTGACTTTAATTCTAAAAATCATATTTCTTGACTAATGCACACACAGATTAAAAATTCCTCAGTTTTTCCCTCCTCTCTGTTCAAGAGTCTGGGTGTCATCCTAGACAGTACACTGGCCTTCAACTCTCGTATAACTAACATCACCCGGTCAGCTTACACCTGCGCTCCATCAAGCGTCTTCGGCCTTCTCACCCCTCACACCACTGCCATCCACGTCCATACCCTTGTGACCTCACGCCTCGATTACTGCAATTCCTTCCTCTACGGTTTAATTCAAAAGTCCCTCCGTAAACCTCAGGTGGTCCATAACTGAACGCATCATCACCAAAACCCCCTCTAGCCATCACATCACCCCTGTCCTTCAGCAACTCCACTGGCTCACATCAACCATATAATACCCTGAAATCAACTGCAAAACCCTTCTCTACACCTACATGACCATTCATAACCTTGCCCCTCTCTACCTCTCGGACCTCCTTCACATTGCCACGCTTGTTTTATTCTTACTTTAATGTTATTTGGTACTCTGTGTTTACTGACCTTGGGTGTACTGAAAGGAGTTTTGAAGTAGAATGTATTATTATTATGATTAAAAATCACATATGTAAAATCCAAGAAATATTTGTGGATCTGCAAAAGTAGATGATTCACACAGGATATCTTGTTTTAATGGTACCGGAGAAATTGAACTATTGCTCTGGAAAGTTCTTAAAAAAATTGCTTGAATTTTGGTCACGAAAAAGCTGTATGAACCATTCTACCACAGATGAAAAGGTCCAAATAACAAAATAGTATCTAGTGCAGAGGTGTCAAACTCAAATAGACAGAGGGCTGAATAAAAATTTTGTCTTTAAGCCGAAGGGCCAGACTGATCAAAAGCTGACATTTTAAAGATAAAGTATATGGCTTAGTGAAACTAATAGAACCTACTAAAAAACCTAACAAATATATTCCAATATGATCAGATAAATAAAGCAATATTTTCATGTGGCTGTCAGTAATTTTAATTTTCAACAGGGGCAAAAGACAATTTTTCTTTAATTAACAATCCTCAAAACATGAACGATAAGTAATAGAAGCCGGCATTTTTCAAGGCACATTAGAAACCTAGAATTTCTATTTTAGCTAAAGTGACCTAAATTCAAAGAACGAAAAACGGATTGCAATTTCCATCATCGTGTACTTTTTAAAAATCTAATTTAAATGAAATACAATACTAAAGTAAAAAACTACTAACATTACACTTCCTTGAAAGAAAAGTCACATACAGTGAAAAAATACACGATTTCTTATGTATAATACAATAATATGTCGAGATAATCTCAGAGGCAGTAAAAAAACCTACTCACGGGCAGGATATGGCTCGTAGGCTTTGACAAAAGTGATCCAAGTACTACTTGGGTGTAATACAGGTGCATGGGATCATATAACATCATATACAAATAAACATGTAACGAAAAACAACAATTGTATTTACCGTTGTTGTGATGCGACTTGAGCTGGTACAGTAAAGTAGTGGGCGGATGCAGAGGGGAAAGGAAACTTCAGATTCATATCAAAATTGATATTAAAACTTCCACTTGCAAGGTTTTTTATGCCCTCAGAATCGCCACCTTATTTGGTTACAGCGATGAAACTTGGCGAGGGTATCTATGTGTGTTTTTCTTTGTCCTTGACAATTACATGCTTCGTTTCCATGGTTATCATGTTTTGCTACTCCCTTTAGCATCAATGCAAGCTTTAGACCCATAGTGAATTACTACCAGACAAAGAATACAGTACTGTATCGATGACTGTCATTACAAAACACAAGATTATAAACTGATCAAAGAGAGAGAAATTGAGCATTGTGGGAGTTTGTTCTGAAAATAGCATATCGGCCTTTTTTTTTTTGATACTGTGATGCAAAATAATAGCAGAACAGCATTTCATGACGTCCACCAAAAGTCGGCAGGCATCTCTGAGGCGTATCTTGTCATATGCACAAACACAGCAAATTTAATACAAGTTTTTGAGAATCCAAAATAATTTGTTGCTGGTGTCATATAGGTTGGGAAATGCCATAAAGATGGGCCAGAAAAAGATTTTATCCCACACCGTAATGTGAAAATGTTGTAAGGCCCCCGCCGCATCCCGGGGGTCAAATGTACTCTCAATTTTGGTCACCTCTCTCCATCCACTCTCTGTCTTTAACCGTTTTCCTGCTGGCTTTGATTTCAGTCTGAAATGCCAGAGCATCCTGCAGATGTCTATGTTCGCTCACAGCTACGAAAGTGCTCTAGCATCCTCCCAGACACTCACAGACCACTTTGTAAGTACTTCTCGCCTTGTTTGATTAGTAAAAGATCTTGAAGCCGTTCCCCGTTATTTTCCAGGGTCCCGCACTGGAATCTGTTGGCAGCGCCGCAAAGTAAGTGGCCGTCATTTCGCGCTGCTGTGCCGCCCGTCACACGCATTCCGCAATTCTGTCCTCTCAGCAGGGGTGCGGAAAGTAGTGTGCCGGTTCCTGTGTCCGTGGCGCGGGCGGCACTTTCCTATGTGGACGTCACTACCTTGTTCCTTAGTGCACGGCAACTGTGGGAGCAGGCAGACGAGATGGCGGGCAAAGGGAGTGGTACGTTGAGCCCTTAACGGTTCAGTCCAGTATATAAAGACCACGCTCCAAACTATAGTTAATAGTCAATGTGTTATACCAACCGACCCTGTTTTGGATGTGTTTTTGATTTGGATGTTCATCTCTAAAGAATCCTTTATATGGAAGCTCATGAAACTATGTTAACTGTTGAGACACTTCATGATGAAAACCCACAGAACAAACTTTAAAGACTTAAAAACATCAGCCAAGCACACAAAGTAATTTGATTGGATGGGCAGAACTTTACACATAGCGCTGCACTCACTTATTTCTGCCCAGCCACATCTGCACCAAAGGTGAACGCGTCAGTATCCTTGTTTGCAATATTGTGAAAGTTTTCAAAATAACTGTGCTTGCAGCTTGTTTTGAAACCATTATATATGTAGCTCAAGACAAGCCTCGACGATCTTAAGTAACTTTTGGTGGGAGACAAGTTTAATGTGGTATATTTGTTGATATGGGACACATCTTTGTACCACACATTAAGCAAGGGACGCTGAAACCAGGGGACCTATTGTACTGACATGAAGTCCTTCATTAGTAAGGCAAAGCAAATATTTTTATTTTTTTTCCCTTTTCAGGTCTGATGGCCAAGTTGGACGTCGCAGTTGGCCCGCTGAGCCTGGCGTCCAGCGTGAGCACAATGGTGCGTTACACCCGACAGGGCGTGGCCTGGCTGCGACTCCAATGCCAAAAATGATAAACTGATGAACGGCCATTTGTTCGAATTACCTGAAGTCACCCTTCGAACTTAGCCAACCACGTGGGCAAATTGCCAGTCAATTCGTGCATGCCACAAATTTGTCTGATTCTATATGGAGCATTGCCCAACTAAATCCAAACTCGCTTTGATTGGTGCCAAGCTTCAGTACACAAAAACATATAAGAAGATCACACTTAAAAATCTTTTTTCCCAAATACTCTAATTAACATGAGCCTTGAAACTATTTCTTATGCAATCAGAGCAACTTACTTTTGAATGTATTGGTGTTTTGTGCGCCTCTAAGCTTGGAATCTGTTTTGTGTGTGCATGTTGCTTTTGTTTTAAGGTAGCCAATCTGAAATAAAGTGAAAAATCGTAATTGTTATAAAACTCACTCTGATTTTGTCTGTCCTTTCTGTGCACAATGAGGTCAATAATCGGGAAAATGTTTACTTCGATTTGAACCTGGGTGTTAAAATGTGGCCACTTGATAGAATAATTGCTGGGCTTGATGCGGTTTGTAAACCAATGAAAGCAAAAGAGACTTAGATAGATAGATACTTTATTCATCCCCGTAGGGAAATTCACACTTCCAGCAGTCTACCCCGTTGTTTATTAACCGATGAACATGATGCCCTAGGGGTGCTTGTAGCGAAGTGGATGACGTCACGCCAGTCCAAAAATTCGACATCCCAGCGGCAGATGGAAAACTTTTCTTTGTGAAAATCCAGGAATACACCACCTCGTGTTAGCAAGTCCGCCTCCTCTCCGATTCCCCCCGGCTTTCGTGTCTCTGTTTAGCGGCGTTGAAGCCGGATTGCTCCGGGTAGCTCCGGGTGGCTTCACGTTAGCGTCCGGAATGCTAAACGTGAGCCACGTTTCCGCAAAACACAGCAACTGCGCTCCCTGTGCGCTTCGATGTTTTCCACCAGCACCCGATGATCTTATTTGGTCGTGAGTTAGCATTTACCATGATTACGGATGGTACCGAAGACTTATAACGCCGCTAGCCGCTTCGCTAGCTCCGGCTTTTCTTCCACGATAGGCCCCTTCATCACGCCGGCACGAGAATTTTTCAGGGCAAGGAGTTGAAATTCCTTGAATACACGCATTTCTTGTGCGTTAAAACCCATGTCCATAGGATAGAAGTAATCCATAGTGTAGTTGTCAAAACGGGAAGAAAAAACACCGAAGATAGGAGCAGACAATAAAACAATAGGGCAGCTGCTGAAAAGGCAGCCGCTCGTGGCAGCGCCGCTTTTTTGTTGAAAAGCTTTGTATAAAGATGGGGGTGTCTTCATAATGTTTAGGGACAAACTTGACTGAGCATCGTGATCATTTACAGTTTTTCTTTCTCCCTTTGCGCAAGTGTCAGTTGTTTTTTTTAAATAAACATTGCAAATTAATGTGTGTTCTTAATTCTATGCACTTGGATGGAGGGGCGTCAAAAGACCACAGATCGATTGCACAAAGATTTAATTCTATTCAAACAAATTTAAATGATTGGAAAGCCAATAATAATCCCAACACTCTTTGTGGGGGAAATAATGTGTTATAGGGCAATTTCACCCGCTTCTAGTGTCAACTAAAAGAAAATCTGATAATGAGGGAAATTAAGGTTCGAAACAAGGAAATCGGCGGGCACACCCCCACCTCCTTAACTCCAGCCCAAAGCGCTCCATGGCCAAAATACTAATGATGATAAAGATACAAATCGAAGGAGATTAAGGGCGGTGGAAGAAAAAATGTAAAAGTTCTTTGAACTAGTTGGGTATTGTTAACACATACTTAATATAAAAGATATATTCTTAACTTTTGAAGGATCCCCTAAACGATACGCACCCCACCTTTAGAAATACATAACAATACATACTAGTGAGATATCTTTCGCCTCCTCGATTTGTGGTCATACATTTGCTCGAAAAGAACAGTTGAAGATACACAAAAATACACATCGGTGAGAAATATTTCGCGATATTCTATGGTTAAAAAAAAGATCGGAAAGATAACTTTGAAACACACACACACGCTCGCGCATGCCAACACACGCGCCCACAAGAGAGAAAACGTTTTTTTTTTTCACTTTGCGGTCACAAATTTGATCAGAGAATCCACAAACCATGCACCGAAGAGTCCATACCGGGGAGAAACCTTTTGCGTGCTCTTTTCGGCCAGCGATTACGAGACAGAAAGATCGTCCAACTACACGGAAAAAATCCATACTGGTGCGAAAGATTTTGCCTGTTATAATAATTTACACCTGAAGAAGCATCAAAATATACACTGATAAGAAATCCCTTACCTTCTCCGGTTGCAGAAAGGCTTCAGAATTCCGGGTTATGCCTTATCATTGAATATCTCACATAAACATGCTGCAGGCGTAGCAAGGATTTTAATGTTTATAGTTACCATATACAGTAAACAAAGTCCCAGTGTGTAATATTTGACCACTAGATGGCACAGTGTTCTGGTGTAAGCGAGGGAGCGCAATAGAGCACAGAATGCTAGACAAACATGGTGGCGACCTAGGTGGTGATTCCATTGTGTAGAAAAATATATTTCTAGACCTATGATTTATTTATTTGTTTAATGAAAATTAACTTTAGTATGGTAGTTCATGTATTGAAATCAATGTTTTTTTAACCGGATAAAGATCTATTTACCCCTTGGAGCCACTAAACACATTGTCCCTTTAATATTTTAGTACTGATCATATGTTTTAGAAAAGGCTTCTTTTTTGTCTTCCTCATGGGGTCATTGACTTGCAGGCTACACGACTCATTAACTTATTTACCAGTATTACTATGGCAACCATTGTTTCCCCTTTTCCTGTTGTCATTACACCAATTTGACTCAAGACACATAAGGTGTGTAAGGGTTCAACCACAGGCAAAGATCAAATAGCAGGGACATCTTTTTTTAAATTTCCTGGTTGTTAATGATGCATGCGAGAATGTGCTTGTTAAATATATGTAAAAATACTTATTTTTGGGAAACCACATAAAAAGAGTGGACCATATGACATGTTATGATCACGTGAATATGATTCAGTCTTTGTCTACAAAATGCGAGGTTGCTAAGTTTATATTGTGTTTAATATCGCACATCAGCAAATTAGATTTCATAGGATACCAGTTACTTATTTCGTCGATCATTTTGCACTCTTATTTTATGTTTTGTGAATTACATTGGCCAATTACGTTGCTGTTCTTTCATTTCCAGATCCCTTAGGCTGATCTGCTTTGTAACCTCGAAGATTTAATAAAAAGGTGGTCAGGGGAGGCGCTCGGTATTGGTATGGAGATTTTTTTCTCTCCCTTTCTTTGCAAGTTTAAACTGCATTGATCTATAGATTTTGAGAGTCCACAAAGGAGTCTACCTAAGTTTAAACTTAACAGAAGGTCTGGTTTTATTTTGTGTTTTCTTTTCATTATACTACATTTACTTTGGAGGGTGTCTTGCCAATGGAGTAATTTAGTTCAAAAGCGCCAATGCACCTTAAAAGTAAAATTATTCACATGTACCGGTATTTTTTTAGAGTCTTAAAACAACGCGCGTCTTCCTCAGGTTAAATTTTATGTTATACCAAATATGTCCACAAGAGTTCAGCCTTATGCCGTTCACCTTCCCCTCGTTGATGCCAAACAATCCACTTGCATTGTTCTACCGCTACAATAAGTAGCAAAGCAAGTGTAAAATCTACCATCTTTTGGATAGACAATTTGTTAAGGATATGACAGCGTGGGGGGGGGGGGGGGGTGTTTTAAGGGTTATTGTTCTGTCTTCTTTATTCATTATCCATTATCCGTTATCGGTCAGTTCATAATACGCTGCAAAGCCTAGGAGCCGGGACTCTTAGGCCCAATCCCATTTCTCTCACTCGGCCCTGAGGACCCTCCAGTGAGGTCCCTCGAAGAGGAGTGCCCTCCGCGAGTGAAGTGCAAAGCGGAGATGGTTTGGACAAGACTTGCAAGGTTCCACCCCTGTCCAGGAGATGGCGGTAATATTAATTGGCTGTAGACCTCAGTGACGTATTGGTCTACGTCACATGTAAACAACTCGAGTCTCAACCTGTAGTGTGTCAGTTGGAGAGTTCGTGCAACGTTAAAAATGCCCGCTACTGCTGTGTTATTACCGATTGCCTGAAAGCTAATCATCTTTTCCGTGTCTCCAATCAACGGAGGAGAAATGTGCTATACTGAAGACAGCTTCGGCGCTATGTAGTGCTGATTCATCTTTACAAGGTACGTACACTCATTAAAAAAAATTGACCCGTTCGGTCAAATACAGTAAGAGTTAACATACAATGCACGTTCACATAATACCCTATGTTTGTGTAGACATAAATGGCAATCTACTTATTAGTATCTTAATGCCATTTTATGACATATAGTAGGGGTCTTGAATCTGTGACATGACGAAACGTAAACAAACACAAGAACAGTCCACCTGACCCTTTAGCTGACATAATATCGTCACCAAACTTCCCTGTACGACCCAAAAACCTTAGTTCATAAGGAATTTAATTCAAAAGAGTTGTCATTGAATATAAAAAGGTCATTTCAACATTTTTTCATGATGCTTACATCACAGTTAAAGCGGTCTTTTTCTTTTCTATGCCCACATTTATGTCTAAATTGTTTGTTATCTATTGTGTTCCAGAGTGGCTGTCCCATAAGCGTGGACAGGTTGGACAGGAATGTTCCCATCCTGTGCTTATGGTTGGATGTGGAGTCAGAACTCATTCAGGACTTAAGGTTGAGCAAGGTTATGTGGGCCCTGCAGGAGCTGCTAAAGAGGGAACAGGGCCATGGCTGGAGGTCCTGATCTACGTGTACTGGCTGGTCCACGCTCTGTCCTACCGTGTGGTGTCACGGGTCTTCAGGGTTTCCTGGTCCACCGTACAAATAATTGTCCACAGTTAATATGGAATAAATTGCCCAAAAGCCATATTTTAGGCTCTGGAAGTCAGACCCACATTTGCATTATTTGCTTTTCTGCATTACTATTCAATAAACATCTTCATTTTGAGTAACACCTTGGTGGTTTATTTCATAATGATGTGAGATACTGTGTGTGAACTATGTGACTGTTGGACAGAAAACAACTACAAATCACTCCAGCTTAAATAATAGTTTACTTTCAGAAAAACAAACTCACATTGGGCCAAAATACATAATAGTAAATAAATAATGTGTCACAAATTTTAACAAAAATATACCAATACTTCCATAAAGCTGGAAACAAACTGGAACTTCATTGAGTTCTTAATAAAAAAAAAAAAATCCTTTTATAAAACAAAGGGAAACATTGCAGAGATGTCACTGTTCTGGAAATTTGTCCACGAGCTTCCCAAAAAGGACGGGAACCGCTCAGTTTTGGCCACAGTTTATTCGAGCCTTTTCCTCGCTCCGGCAGACTCCGCTTTCAAAAAGTCAAGGAGTGTATCGTGCTTCCTTTTTTTTCTGGGTGATTTGGGGTTTGGCGCTGGATTAGAAGGTGCCAACGACGTGCCCGGTGGTGTGGATGGCGTGGTAGCTGTGATGGTGACCAGCTCTTCCACGGGACGTTCTATAGTGGCCTTTAGGTTGGGTGGAAAAAACAAGAAATACTTAATGCTGATGTATTGTACAAAACAACTGTGTATAGGATGCTCAACAAGTTGATATGAGACAGGAAATTATAGGATGTGTTCTGGATAATTATTTGGTAGTGAATAGATACAAAAAAATGACATGTTATTCTTATGGCTGTAAGAGCTTTCTATTGGCCAGCATCACATGCTTTAGAATTGTCTCCACATTTGGACAACATTTTGAGAAGGTAATTAATTTGTTTACTTAATATGTGTTTACAGAGAAGGCAGTGGACTATGTGATAGTAATTTGTTTCAACTGTATTTCCACGTGAAATTCGGAGACATTACTCATAATGCATGATGAAAACTAATGCATTCTGATCTCACATGAAAGAATCGTATTGTAAATAAAACACGACACCCGAAATTGTGTGCAGTAAACAAGGGCTTATGTCCAGAACGGTATTCTGACTATGCTCCATGTAGATGTAAAAGCACGACTCGTTTAAGATAAAAACAGGGATGGGCTGAACCGTGATTTTCTGCATAGTTATCCTACTTTACAGATTGTAGCGTGAAGATTTTTTTTGCCAGCTCCCTTGGTAGATTAGTGCACTTCGTAAAGTAGCGATTTTGCAATGTTCGTGTTTTAACGCGAAAATACGATTTTCTATTGCATTTACGTCTAACTAAGATATCTCAATACATTTTGTTGCAAATACATGCGTGGTTGTGGAAAACTACTTACATTTGTGCGGTTCCTTTTCGGGCATGTTTGTTGATATTGAGAATTCGCAAAGCCTTCTGGGTAGTCACTTCGCTGCCAAGTGAGGTCGAGAGCCCCCTCGGTCTTGAAGTGGTTACGACATGGTTTGAGGGCACTTCTGCCTCGGTCTTGAGAGTATCGGGACACACCCCATTTTCACGTGAACGCGCAAACCGAGTGACTAGGGCACATAGCGAGTGAAAGTGCGAAGAATGGGACTCAGCCTTACTATCAGCCAAAAGGCCAAGCTAAGGTCCTAGCCTCAAAGCCTTGCTGCGATCATTGCGAATGCACCGTTCCCGGAGGTACTGCAATACCGGGCCGATGCGTGGAGTGGACAGAGCAAGCTCTTATTCCATCTCCGGAGTGCAAAAATCAACATCACATAAAGTGCACAGTCCGTCACATGCTGACACATCTAGATTCTCATACGGCCAATAATTTCACGATTACGGCATGAGTGTGCAGTTTTCTCATGCGTGAGAAGATAAGCAGGACATTGTGGTTGAGCCTTTTAGAATATTAATTCTAAACAGCAAGCCAACAAGAACACGGCTCCATCCAATTCAACATGGCAATCAACAATGAGCAAAACGAAATATGGTGCGTGCGTTTCGACGTCACTCAACAGAAAATGTCTTACCGCAATTTCACGAGTAAGAGTGCTAAAAAATTGACAAATCTTAACACAATTATTGACAAGTGAATCTTAAAAATCTTCACAGTAAGATAACTTATTAATTTCTCTTTGATTTATATCAAAATATGAATGGGAAATTAAAAACTGTGACAAATGGTCACAACCCTAAACCATACAAACTTTTATCTCTCCGTAAGGAAATCCTTCAGACTCCGTCGACGAAGGCGACTATTGCCCAATTTACTCATCTGAAACAATTTACACGGCCTCTCAAATGACAGTACTGTACTGTATTCATCCAGCTGATGTCAAATTTGATGACATTGCAACAAATGAGAAAAGCAGATGATGTTGAAAAATACAATTTACCGAAGGATTTACACACTCATCTCCTGGGTCAATCTAGAACACAAACCTTAGTGGAAATGGAAATATGACACCATATCATACCAGTCTTCAAGCACTACCATGTAAATGTTTTCCCTATTTCTGTCTGTCCGTCTGTCCGCCCTTCCATCCATCCATCCATCCATCCATCCATCCATCCATCCATCCATCCATCCATCCATACATCCATTTTCTTCTGCTTTTCTGCGGTCAGGTCGCGGGGGCAGCAGCCTCAGCAGAGAAGCCCAAACATCCCTGCTCCACGCAACTTCATCCAGCTCAACCGACAGGATCCCGAAGCGTTCCCAGGCCACCCCAGAGACATAGTCTCTCCAGTGTGTCTTCGGTCTTCTCCGGGGTCTTCTGCCGGTAGGACATGTCCGGAACACCTCTCGAGGGTGGTTTCCTGGAGGCCTCCTTATCAGATGCCTATCTCATTTTTCTTTTTTCAGTCTTTATTACCTGTATATTTAAACTTATTGACTAATATTGCCCAGAGCAACAACAAAGGAGGATTTGCATGTTAATCTCAAGCAATACAGAGCACTCCCAAATTCAACCTAAGCACTCCCCAAAATATAGCATTTTTAAAAACCCTTCCTTAATAAAAGACAAGCTAAGATTAAAAATGATGAAAAATTCAAGAAAAAAAAAAAACAAGACGTGAAAAACGCAGCATCGGAAATACTCCACTGCCTTGAAATGGTTGAGTCCATTTCATTCCTTGCACCGCATCATAGTATTTCTGCAGTGGTATTTTTGTAATATTTTATATAGTAGTAGTTTAAGTATTTCTGTAGTCATAGTTTTGTGGTATTGCTACAGTATTACTGTAGGTTTATTTTGGTTGTATTTCTGGCACTATTTCTGCAGTTGTATTTTTGTAGTATTCCATCATAGAATTATTGTAGTATATCTGTAATATTTTTGTAGTATTACAGTTTTTATTAGAGTTTTATTTTTGTGTTGTTTTTTTGTAGTATTTCTGCAGTAATATTTCTGTAGTATTTCTTCAGTATTTTTATAGTATAACTTCACTTTGATTTTTTATCATTTTTATTATTATTTCTACAGTAGTATTGTGGTAGTATTTCCATAGTATAATATGTGTAGTAATTTTTATAGTATTTCTGTCGTAATGTTTATGTAGCAGTATTTTACTATAGTAGTGCTGTGTTGTTGTAGTGTTTTTTTGTAGTTTTACTGTAGAAGTATTTTGAAGTATTCTCATACTAGTATCTTTGTAGAATTTCTTAAGATTTTTTTAATTTTACAGTAGTAGTATTTTTGTAGTATTTCTGTTGTATTATATTTCTAATGAGAATAAAGACAAACTAATTAGTTAGACTCTGTTTTTGATTTTGTGGTATTTTTGGGACAACGGGGACAAAGTTGGCACCAGAAGTTATGTTTTCATCAGTTGTATTGTAGTATTTTTGTTGCAGACACACACATGGACAATAGGGGCAGAGTTGGCATCAAAAGAACATTTTTCATCCACTAGGGTAGTTTGCTATGATGCATCTTGGGCAAGTACAGCCTGGTGGCACCCATCCCTCTCCGGGCCAACATACGTTTCCACCCAGTCTCAAATCGGTAGCCTTTGACGTTTTAGGTGAATGTGCTAACCAGTGCACTACAGAAACACACATTGCAAACACTTTTTGTTTGGCGGGCCGTATTTTTCCCTCCCCTGAACCGGGTGCCAACACTAAAATTGTCTCTGCACTTAATAGTGTGCAGTAATAAACTCAATGTACAGTAAAGGAATACAAGCATTTGCTCGTTTACAAGCTAGTCATAATTACGCTGGCATTGCTTGTTTTTTTGTTGACAAGCCACTTATCATGACTAAATCGCCCGTTGAATGTGGAAATCTGTGGTTGCACATTATGCATGATATCACTTCTTCTATCACGTCTTTTCTTCTCTTCAGACTCTGCTGATGCAAATCGGATGCTGATGAATGTGTTCATCCTCTGACCCAGATACTGTAGAAACGGCACAGCTTCACTTTTCATTCTCTTCAAATTGGACTCCCAGGATTCACCCTCGAGCAACAGAGCCAAGGATTGCTCGTAAGTGGCGGTTAGCAAACAAATGGCGATGTGTATAAATAAAAATGCTCCCTTTATCTATAATCTGCCCAGTAGCGTTTATCAGATCTATAACACTGTCTGATCTTCCTGCCTATAATGGGCTATTTCTGCAGAATAGACAGTTAAACGCTTGAGGGAAGATGCTGTAAAGCAGGGGTCTCTGACCTTTTTCAAGCTGAGAGCTACTTTTTGTTACTGATTATTGCAAAGGGCACCCAGTTTGATATGAAATTCTAAGATAACAACTCATCTAGATGGTTTGCTAAATAGCTAAAAAGGTAGCTTGAAAGTTAGGTAGAAAGGTAAACAGGGAAATAACTAAAAAAGATACCTAGCTCAAAGAGTAAAAAGCCGACCAAATAGCAAGAAAGAAAGCTTTAAAAAAGGAAGTTAGCTAAAGGAGGGAACAAAATTGACTTTCATAACTAGCATAAAGGTAAATAAAATAGCTACATAGCATACAAAAGAAAAAAAGCTAAATAGGTAGGTTGCTAAATAGCTAAAAATGTAGGAATATAGATGCTGCAAAGCTAAAAAAAGAATTTGATAGTTAGCTAGAGGGGTGAACAGGTTAAAACTAAAGGGAGCTGCATTTCTAACTAAAAGAGTAAAAAGCCAACTAAGTCTGTGAAAGGAATAACCAGAGAAGAAACAGCATTATACAGACAGAATTCCTCACAAGATAGGTCCATAATAACCCTAATCATTACCCTAACCCTAAACCTAACCCCAAACCTAACAAAGCATTAGCACAAAACCTAACCCTAACCCCCATTTTTAAAATCTTATTATTCTTTTCTTTTTTCATTTTTCATTTCTTATTTATTTTTAAAAAAATCTTTTTTGCTCCTTACTATAACCCTTAACCCAACACTATCCCTATTTCTCATCCTAGCCCTATGCCCTCACCCTCACCCTCACCCTCACCCTCACGCTATCCCTAACCCTAACTTTAACTCTGACTTTTACCCTAACCATAACCTAACCCTAACCATAACACTAGCATTAGCACAAAACATAACCCTAACTCCTATTTTTAATTTTTAATTTTTCTTATTTTTTTGTTTTTTATTATTTTTATTTTTTATTCTTTATTTTTTATTCTTTATTCTTTATTCAATATACATATATATATATATATATATATATATATATATATATATATATATATATATATATATATATTTTTTTTTTTAAATCTTTTATTTTTTGTTTTTCATTTTAAACGTCAGCGGATTACTGGTTTGTGATATTTCTGATCACCTACCAGTATTTACAATGTATGATGAAAAGGTTACTAAACAAGAATCAACTAAGGATTATGTTTACAAACGAGTTAGAACTGAAGAGACTATTATATCACTCTATGATGACTTAGTTAAACAAAACTAGAATGCTATATATGGTACAGATGATGTGAATCGTGCCTTTGACATATTTTTGGAAATATTCACCAACAAGTATAACAAAAATTAGCATATCGACATAAATATTAAGAATAAATCTGTAAACCATCCATGGATAACTAAGGGTTTATATAATGCTTGTAAGAAAAGAAAAACACCTTATATAGAAAATTTATTAAACTAAGAACTGAGGAAGCGGAATCCCGATGTAAAACATATAAAAACAAATTGACAGGAATATTAAAAGCAAGCAAGAAATTATACTATACCATAACAAAATTAATATCAAAGGTATTTGGGATGTATTAAATAGTATAATAAAAGGAAAGAATGTAAGTAATGCATATCCGAACTATTTTATTGATAAGAACAGTGAAAATTATAATTTAAATCAAGTTGTGGAGAATTTCAACAGTTATTTTGTAAATGTTAGACCAGAGCTCGCTGCAAATATCCCAGAGTGCAGTGGTAAGCAATTTGAGTCACTGATAAAAATGAACTCCAAGACTATGTTTTTATCTGGGGTTACGGAATCAGAAATCTTAGACGTGGTTAACAACTGTAAAAAAAAAAAAACGTCTATGGATTGTTTTGACATCGATATGGTACTAGTTAAGCAAATTATAAATAGCATTGTGAAACCATTTGACCTACATATGTAATCTATCATTTCTAACAGGAAAATTTCCAAATCAAATAAAAATAGCAAAGGTTATACCAATATACAAAAATGGAAACAAGCACATTTTTACAAACAATAGACCGGTATCTCTGCTTCCATAGTTCCCTAAAATATTAGAGAGACTTTACAATAATAGACTAGAACAATTTGTAGATAAACATAAATTGATTAATGAAAGTCACTATGGTTTTAGAGCAAACAGATCAGCAACAATGGCTATTACTGATGCAGTAGAAGAAATCACCCATAGTATAGAAAAGAAGAGATACGCAGTCGGGGTATTTATTGACTTAAAAAAAGCATTTGATACCATTGACCATAATATACTATTAAAAAAACTGGAAATATATGGCATCAGGGGAGTGGCTTTGCAATGGATTCAAAGTTATTTGACGGGGAGGAAGCAATATGTAAAAATGGGAGAGTTGTCATCTGAATACTTGGACATCTGTTGTGGAGTACCACAGGATTCTATCCTGGGACCAAAGTTATTTAATTGATATATTAATGATATTTTTAATGTTTAAAAACTATTGAAAATAGTAATATTTGCAGACAACACTAACATTTTCTATTCAAATGATAACTATATTGATTTGGTAACCTGTATTAATCGTGAACTAATTAACCTAAGAGTATGGTTGGATATAAATAAATGATCTTTAAATTTGAATAAAACCAAAGTAATATTCTTTGGTAATCGTAAGGCAAATCAAGATTTTGAAGTAAAAATGGATGGTGTTGCAATAGACATTGTATCAGAAATTAAGTTTTTAGGGGTCATAATAGACAATAAATTAAGTTGGAAAACACACATCAGACACATACAAACTAAGGTATCTAAAAGCATTTCAATAATTAATAAAGCCACATTTCTTTTAAATTATAATGCATTGTATTTATTATATTGTTCTCTAGTTCTGCCATATTTAACATATTGTGCAGAAGTCTGTGGCAATAATTACAAAAGTTCACTACAGCCCCTTTTTATCCTTCAAAAACGTGCAATAAGAACCATACACAGGGTAGAATATCGGGATCATACCAATATTTTATTCATGCAGTCCAAATTATTCAAATTGGATGATTTTATAAAAAAAATTCACCTCACAACTGTTATTTAAGGTCAACAAAAACATAGTGCCAGAAAACATACAAAAATTATTCACTCGGAAAGAGGGAAATTATAACTTGAGGGGCTGTAGTAAATTCAAAATCCCAAAGGTGACAACAACCAGGAAAAGTATGTGTGTGTCTGTGTGTGAAGTCAAACTTTGGAATAATTTACAAGATGAGATCAAACAATGTCCAACTATTCATGTGTTCAAATTCAAATACAAAAAAAGCATTACTGGCGAAATACAGGGATGAAGAAAATGGGATATGAGGGAGATTGGAAGTACTGCGTTTAAAACTATGGTTAACTTGTTGCTATTGTTGCTATTATTATGTCATAACTGTTATTATACATATTATATTTATTTTTATTGTTGTTATTATCGGTGGGGCCGCAGTGACATTTGGTAACTAGGCACATTATGACGTTGAGGGATGGGTATTACGAAGACTAGTGTATAAAATATGTGATTATTGTAATTATTATAATTATTGATATCTGACCTATGTAATAAGTATATCCATGAGATTTTGTTATATTAGACATAATAGGAAAAGAGGATTTGTAAAATGTATTTAATAGGGAAGATAAAGGGGTAGGGAAAATAAGCATCTGATTCTGACTACCCCTTTTCGAACATGTTATGTGACATTATTTTGTTGTTGACTCATTGTTTTTGTGCTGTTTTTATTTTAATGTTCAAAATAAAAGTTTTCATTCATTCATAACCTAACCTTAACCTAACCCTAACCTACACTCTAAGCCTAACCCTAACCCTAACTCTAACCCTAACCCAAGCATTCTCCTATCTCTTTCTCTCTTCTCTCTCAACCACTCTCTCTTGCTCTCTCTCTCCCTTCTTCTCTCTTTCTATTTCTCTCTTTCTTTTTCTTATTCTCTTTCCTTTTTCTTTCTCTGTTTCTTAATTTTTCATTTCTTTTCCCTTTTTCTGATTTTCTCTCTCTGCCTCGTTCTGTCTATTCTCTTTCTCTTTCACTAATTTTCTCTCCCTTTTTTCAGTTTCTTTCTCCCATTTTTAACTTGACATTTTTCTCTTTCTATTTTTCTTCTTTTGTCTCTATCTCTCTCGCTCCCTTCATCTCTCACTGTCTTTCTTTCTTCCACAATTTCTTTTTCCCTTCTTTTCTACATTTACTATCTATTTTTCTCCTCTTGTTCTTACAATGGGCACCAAAAGTTATGTTTGATTTGTAAGACAGTGGAACCTCGGTTTTCGAACGCCTCTCAGTTCAAACAAATCGGTGTTCAACCAAAAATTTCGAGAAATTCTTGTTTCAATGTTCGGTCAGAAATTCGGAGTTCGAACGCCGGTAATGCGTGAGTGCGTACGCTGGAGTGCGATGCTGAGCGGCGTACGGGTGTAGATCGTGTAGATCGCCCCCACCCCTCGTGACCAGCTGTTATCACGTGCGCACTTGCCTCTTTTTGCTTTCGCTTTTAATATCGGTGAACTGAGTGTTTTAGCCCCTAACTATGCCTCCGAAGAAGGTCGGTGCAAGCAGGACAGGTGAAAAAAGAAAAGTTGTTCGTACAACTATTGCCTTTAAGAAAGACATAATAGCTAAATATGAAAGAGGTGTGCGAGTTTCCGATCTTGCTAGGGAATACAGCTTGCGCCTTCTGCTGACCACCAAAAAGGTAAGAAATCCTATTCATAATTCTATTCTTTACCTTTTTTTTTTTTGTTACACGTTCGTGTTAGCGTAATCTTTCGTACGGAAGATTACGATAACGCGAACGTACGATTAGCCTGGGTTAGCTCTATGATTATGTTGAACATTCAGGTAAACATTCAGGGTTTTGGAACTGAGCCCAAAATTCAGGGTGTTGGAACGGAACCCCCTTTCCAATGAAGCGCTAGTCACTTGTGGTGCTAAATGACTTGTAAATGACCTGATTTTTTTATTTTTACACGTTCATGTTAGTGTAATCTTTTGTACGGAAGATTACGATAACGCGAACGTACGATTAGCCTGGGTTAGCTTCATGTTTACGTTAAACATTCATGGTAAACATTCAGGGTGTTGGAACGGATTAAAACGATTTACATTATTTTTAATGGGAAAAATGATTTCGGTGATTGAACAAATCGGTTCTCGAACAGGGTTCTGGAACGGATTATGGTCGAGAACCGAGGTTCCACTGTACTGTATTTATTAATGCCCCCAATAAGCAGGTCGGCGCCTTGCATGGCTGCATGGCCACTATTGCTGTGTGAGTGTGTGTGTAAATGGGTAAGCGTGAAGCACATTGTATAGCGCTTTGGGAGGTCTTCATTGACTTGAAAATTGCTATGTAAATGCAGACCATTTACCATTTATTAAATATATTATCATTATATTTCGAACATTTCCGTTTTGGTTAGCCCGATAAACAAAAACCCTGATGGGCCCGTGGGCTGTAGTTTGCACACCCCTGCTCTGGGCGCTCAGCACATCCAAAGCTCTGCACCTAAAATCACCCTCGGCAGTGAGATTGTAGAGATTTTGTAGAGGTTTTTTGTTCTATATTCTTTATCAATTATCCATTATCCGTTATCGGTCAAATTATAATTCACTACAAAGGCAAGAGGCCGAGACACTTGCTCTCAGCCAAGAGGCTGAGTCAAGGTCCTAGCCACAGAGCCAAGCAGCGATCAGTGCAAATGCACCGTTCCCGGAGGTACTGCAATACCGGGCCGATGCGAGAAGTGGACAGAGCAAGCTCTTATTCCATCTCCCGATTGCAAAAATCAAACTTACAGAATTTCACCATTCCCGAGGGACACTTCATAGAGGGTATACAAATTCAGAACTACAGTTGTCCAACACATGCCGACTCATCTAGAACCTCACAGTCAGGGGGAATTTTGTAAAGGTTTATTGCTATGTTTTCTTTATCAATTATCCATTATCCGTTATCGGTCAACTCATAGTACGCTACAAGGGGTTAAGGGGTTTTTAAGGGTTATTTTTCTATCTTCGTTATTCATTATCCATTATCGGTCAGTTCATAATACGCTGCAAAACCTAGGAGCCGGGACTCTTACTCTCAGCCAAAAGGCCAAGCTAAGGTCCCAGCCTCAAAGCCTTGCTGCGATCATTGCGAATGCACCGTTCCCGGAGGTACTGCAATACCGGGCCGATGCGTTAATGTTTAATTTTGGTAACAGCTTCAATGTCCATTGACTCAAATTGTGGTACATATTGGAAAAGGCATCTGATTTTATCTTGTCATCACACCATTTTTACTCACGGTGCAACTTTGTTATGGAGCATTATGGGAAAGAATTCCACCAAAACAATAATAATAATAATAATATTTTCCTTTGTATTGTCATTCTTTGTAACAATGTACACAGAACGAAATGTCGATACACCTGACCCGTTGTAGCGAGCTGATGCAGCCGCAGCCAGCAGAGGGCGCCGCCATTTTACCAATGTTACAATGTTGTACAACGTGGTATCTAAATGCCAATGGTGTAGTGTTTACACAATGGAGTTGCCCTTATTATTATTATTATTATTATTAGTGATTTTAATATTGGGCCGGGCCGCAAGAATATAGTCTAGCGCCCCCGTTTTATAAGCGCTATTTAAGTTACAAGAAATCCGACTGTTGGGCTAGAGAGAAAATTACAAAGGCTCCTGAAAGTAGAGAAGATGGGCTTTGCTGCGATTATCCGGAAACGCTCATTTCAATAAAATTCAATTCAATTTCTAATAGCTACAAGATGGCAACAACCTCCAACAATGGATTATCTCACTGACTTTGGTATTGCACTGGCATTCACGTGTGCCGACAGTCCAATCACAGGCAAGAAATGACAGGATTTGCTTCATAATATACCACATAGGCCCATATAACGCTTGATCATAGTGAAAAATAGTTGACGATATATGGACAACTAGGAGAACGAAACTCAAAAACCTTTTTTGTACATATTTATAACTACAAATTTCTAATTTATGTTTTCTTACAACATGTTTATGTTCAGTTCCAGCCTATCCTGTATTTTACCTTATTTTCACGACCATAAGGCGCACATAAAAATCTCAGATTTTCTTCAATTGTACAGGGCGCACTATTGTGCAGTGCGCCCATTGTCTCATGTAAAGCGACGGACATAAGGTTGGGCACCTGCCCCGAGACTGAGAGGTCACAGTTTCGAGCCTTGGCCGAGTCATACCTAAGACTTACAACAAAAAGAGATCAGAGTCTGCATATAGGTTTATTAAGACATATGTAAAGGTCACCAACACTGTAGCGCTGAAAAGCATAGTTCATGCGAAGGGGAGTCGGATTTAAGAGGTCCTACCTGTCAGACAGGATGTAATGTGTTAACTATGGCAATATGACCTCTAAACACTCTAATGTCCCCTGTGGTGTTCCACAGGGCTCTGTACTTGGCCCCCTTCTTTTTAGTATTTATATGCTTCCGCTGTGCAAGTATAATATTAGTTTCCATTGCTATGCTGATGACACTCAACTGTATGTGCCACTGCAGACAACTGGACAGTTAAGTTGTATAAATCTGGAGGCTTGCCCTACTGAGATTCAAAGATGGATGTCACTTAATTTTTTGCGCTTTAACCCAGAAAAAACGGAAATGTTGATTATTGGTCCAGCTCACTGTCGTGAGTTGTTTTCAAACACTACCCTGAACCTAGACAAATGTTATATCACCCATAGTGACTCGGTCAAAAATCTAGGTGTTATATTTGATTCTAATCTGTCATTTCGGTCACACGTGAAAAATATTACTAGAATAGCTTTCCACCACCTCGGTAATATTGCGAAGATTCGTTCTATGCTGTCCCAATCAGATGCAGAGGTTTTAATTCATGCGTTTATTACTTCTCTGCTTGATTACTGTAAAGTATTGCTTTCTGGTCTTCCGATGTCTAGCTTTAAGAGCTTGCAGCTGGTTCAGAATGCGGCAGCTAGACTATTGACTAAGACAAAAAAATTTGAGCATATTACTCCTGTATTGGTCAACTTGCACTGGCTTCCAGTCCACTTAAGATGTGACTTTAAGGTTCTCTTATTAACATACAAATGTTTGCATGGACTTGCACCCTCTTATCTCTCTGATTAGATTTCCCCCTATGTTCCTGCACGGAGCCTCCGCTCAGAAAATGCCGGTCTACTTGTGACTCAGAGAGCCAAGAAGTCTGCAGGCTCGAGAGCGTTCTCCATCTGGGCCCCGGTGCTATGGAATGCTCTGCCTCCGGAGATGAGATCTGCAACCTCAGAGGAAGTTTTTAAATCTAGACTGAAGACACACTTCAATTTCAAAGCTCATGATTGATGCCCACCTCATATTTTGTATTGTCCTGTCTTTTTCCGACTGCCTGCCTGGTGGTGATAGGAAGGAGAAGGACGATTTGAGATGAGTCAGTGGACCAGCGTCCGACCCGAAGCACGTCAACGCATGCATTGACCATCTGGCAGAGATGGGAAGCTGTGTCGTGGCCGTCATAGACTTTCTGGACTAGTTTACAGGCTGGGGGCGTCGTTGCTGTCATGCACTTTCCGGACAAATTTCAACATGTTACCTAGTGTTTATTATGTTTGTGTACTGTTATGCTAAATCTATTTCACCCTGATCATCCTGGAAGGGGGATTGCCACTTGTGAGGCCCCTTCTCAAGGTTTCTTTTTTTCCACACCCTGAGGTTTTGAGTTGTTCCTTGCCCGCATGTTGGTTTAAGATCAGGTAATTGTGTAATTGTAATCCTGTGCAGTCCTTTGAGACATTTTTGTGATTAAGGGCTGTATAAATAAATGTGACTTGACTTGACAACAGTGGTCTCAACAGAGGGCAGCAGTGCCCTATCGTGCAGTGTGTACGTATGTGTTAAATACAGAACTTCAACCAGCTATGAGGACTGCGCCTTTTAACACATATTCATGGTAGATTTTGCCCGATATTGAAAGTTTGAGTTGTTCTTAAGAAAAGGACAAATGTAATCACTCGTAACATGATTTCTGGCTCTTTTAGGACAAAAATTTAAAAAAGATTCTAGGCGGCCTGTATGATACTTGGTCAACAAAGAGTAACACCAGTCTGTGGTATAGAAAAGGTTGTCGACCAGTGTTCCAAAAATACTCAGCTTGAACAATAAACATTATTTAACGTGACTAAATCGGATGACTTTTATGGATATCACGAACCCGTAAACAAATTTCTGACTGTTGACATCAGGCTGACGCAAACTGGGCGGAGGCCGTGTGACATCACTCCTTTGGGGTTAGAGAGCGTCACCGTGACACGCTGTAACCATAACAACGTGCTTTTTGGCCATTCACACAGCTGAGGTGTGTGTTGTTGCTTTGAGTCATGTCTGACACTTTAATTCCTTCTTTTCCTGTCCCGAAAGCTTGTAATAAAGCAGGCCGCCCTCTGCCCTGACATACGCTCAATCCTTTTTCAGAGCACCCAGAAGGAACTGTTGAATTTTCCTGACATTGTATCATATCAAACAGCAATTATTGTGTATAGGGCAAAACAATCTAAATGAGGACCTGAAGCTAAGCCGAAATATCCATCAGTTGTATGTTTGTACGTGGGTACATATGTAAGTCTATATATGTGTGTGTGTGTATGTATGTACACAGTCGTACGCAACGGTTTGAGCAAGCACCCCTGATCATTTTCAAGATTTTTCTTTATAAATCATTGGTTGTTCAGATCAGCAATTTCAGTTAAATATATCATGTAGCAGACAAACACATTGATATCTGAGAAGTGAAATGAAGCTCATAAAATTTACAGAAAGTGTGCAATAATGACTTAAACAAAAGAAGGCAGGTGCATAAATTTGGGCACCCTTGTTGTTGTATTAATTTGAATACCTTTAGCACTAATTATTGGAACACAAAATTTGTTTGATAAGCTCATTGACCCTTGACCTACATACACAGGTGAAGCCAATCATGAGAAAGGATATTTAAGGCGACCAGTTGCAGGTTGTTTTCCTCTTTGCATCTTCTCTGAGGAGTGGTAACATGGGAGCCTCGGAACAACTGTCAAATGACCTGTTCAACATCATAGTTTAGGGAAGGGATACAAAAAGCCAGGTCAGAGATTTCAGTTGTCAGTTTCCACTGTGAGGAACATAGTGAGGAAATGGAAGGTCGCAGGCACAGTTCTATTTAAGGCCTGGAGTGGCAGGCCGAGAAAAATCTCAGATAAGTGGAGGCGGAGGATGGTGGGAACAGTCAAACTCAACCCACAGACCAGCTCCAAAGACCTACAACATGATCTCGCTGCAGATGGTGTTGTTGCGCATTGCTCAACTATTCAGTTTACTTTGCACATGGAGATGCTGTATGGGAGAGTAATGCAGCAGAAGCGGTTTCTGTGTACATGCCACAAACAGTCACTTGAGGTATGCTAAAGCACATTTGGACAAGCCAGCTTTATTTTGGAATAAGGTGCTTTGGACTGATGAAACTAAAATTGAGTTATTTGGACATAACAAGGGGTGGTATGCCTGCTGTAAGAAGAACACAGCATTCCAAGACAAAGACTTGCTACCCACAGTAAAATTATGGTGGTGGTTCCATCATGCTGTGGGGCTGTGTGGCCAGTGCAGGTACTGGCAATCTTGTTCAAGTTGAATGGATTCCAGTCAGTATCAGTAGATTCTTGTGAACAATGTTCTAGAATCAGTGACAAAGCTGAAGTTAAGCCAGGCTGGATACTTCAACAAGACAACGACCCCAAACACTGCTCAGATAATATTTACCAAAATACAAAATATTTATGTAGTATTTTTTTTGTATTCTAGTTCTACTGTAGTAATATTTGTTTACTATTTTTTATCTAATCAGAATATAGACTAGTTATATGATAGACCCTGTTTTAAGTACTGCATTTGATATTTATCTTTGTAGTAATATTGTATACCCAAAAGCTCTGAACCTAAAATTGCACCTGATCAGAAGGACAGTTACTCATCCTTATATCATTTATCAATCAAACCACATTTTCAGGAAAGACCGACCCCAAAGATTGTTCATAAACTTAAAATGTTATTTTGTGTTATTCATATCATGGTTGTGTATTATAAGAAAAAAAGGATGGAAAGAAAGGCAGACAATACAAACTTGCTTGTGTAGAATTCTGCTCTAACATTCTAGGCAAAATCTATCCATCCATTGTTTGCACCAAACTGGTTGCCAGCCAGTCACAGACCTTAGATAATCAAATCAAGGTATTGCTAAGTACCTCATATGGTCAATGTTAGACTAGACACTTTTTGTGTCGCTCAATAAGTCTTGAGGCCGATAACAATGGAGGTTCAACAATCGCTGAATCCATCCCTGAATTCTGAATTCTGTTACTGAGTTTTCAGTCCGAGAAGCACCCATTTGAAAGAACGAACAAGAGGGACAGGGAAAGAAAGAAAGAAAGAAAGAAAGAGAAAGAAAGAAAGAGAAGGAAGGAAGAGAAGGAAGGAAGGAAGGAAATAAAGAGGACAACAAAAGTGTGAAGAGGGAGATAATTAGAAAGAGATGATAACCTGAAGAAACATAAAGCAAAGTACTTTGGCATTGGCTTGTTCAATAACTTCGCTCATTCATCCATGCATTATCTGCACCACATATCTTCAGTTGGGTCACGGGGGTGCTGGAGCCCATCCCAGCTGTTTTCGGGCATTGGGCAGGGGACACCCTAAACTGGTTTGTAGCCGGTCGCAGGGCACACAGGGACAGACAACTCACTCGCTCATTCACACCTAGGGACAATTTGGACCAGCCAATTAAGCTGCCATGCATGTTTTTAGAATGTGGGAGGAAACCAGAGCGCCCGGAGGAAACCCACGCAATACGAAAAGAAGATGCAAACTCTGCACAGGAAGGCTGGTAGCTGGAACCCATGACCTCAGAACTCTGCCGCCTATTTCCGGTTAATTTAGATATATGTATTTATACCTACTTACTTACTTTACACATTATTATTCTACTTTTTTATCAACTTGTTTGCCTCCACTGCAAAAAAGTCGAGTACAAGTTAAAGAAAAACAAAATAACTGTATCAAAAGAGGTTTTCCTGGAAACAGATTTATAACAAGGAGGATAAAGATTAAAGATTAAAATACAGTTCAATTATTGAAAAGTCACATGTCTTCTTTTGCCACTGCAGTTAACTACGGTTTCACATCACAGACAATTTCACTGTGAAAGTCATTATATCTAATGCGTCTTAAGGGGTGATTTGGTTTGTCTTCTAAGTATCTCTTGATGTTTTTTCTAAAACAACAATTAATTGCTTAGATAATAGCACGGTTTCATTATTGCCAATTTCTATCCATCCATTATCTGCACTGCTTATCCTAAGTAGGGTTGCGGTATTACAAGTATAACAGTGCCAAAAAAGATAGAGATTTTCTCATCTTAATTTGCTAACAGGGCAAAGCCATAACTGACCGAACCATTTTGTGTTTTCTCTGTGGACCACTAGACTTCAAGTTTGGTCATACTGCAATTAACGTGGTCATTTTCATTAACTCTAAATGGAGGTATTCGTAATTTGATTCCAGAATTTTAGTTCAACGATGATCAAATAATATCGAGCAGAACCCAACATACATATACATTTTGTGCTATTTATTTTCCATTAAAATTGTTAAAACGGTGAAACACTGTGACTCACCCAAAAACTTCTTTGTATGTATTTTGCCTCCACTGTTTGTCTCGTATTATGAGGATTAATGTAAATTTGTACCTAGCAAATTCATGAATTATTCATGTGTGTGTGTGCGCATGTGTGCGTGTATTTATGTGTGTAGTTGGCCTCCCGGCTAATAATAATCTGAAGGTACAGACAGTGGAACAAATCAACACGGAGGGTAAGTCACCACACACACACACTCACGGATGTCAACTAGTCTGTCATTTTGCATTTATCGCATCCAAACGAGAGACTAAAATACCAACGTCGCGCACCGAATCCACATTTTTCTGCTGTGATTGCAACTGCTAGATTATTATGTGCCACTGAATATGTTGTCACTACCACATGAGTTTTCCAGCTATATTAGTTTTCTTATTCAATCAGCGCAGTATTACAGTGGTACCTCTTCTCTTGCACTAGCAGTAGCTTAATATCCTGAAAACTTTGTAAGTAGAGACCCATTTTGGATGTAAATACGCTAATCCGTTCCAATCCCCACAAAAGTACTGTATATTTTTTCCAAGAAATTATAAAGGAGCATCAAAACATGATTCAAATACATGTTAAAATTAGATGACTGTACAATAAACAAAAAACGGGAGGTTTATAATGTCAAAACAAAAAAATAAAAAAAGAATCAAGAAAATCATTAAAATATTCATTTACGATTTTGCCTTGGGTTTCTGATCCAATAATGTCGGCTTTTGCCGGCTTTTGACAATCCGCAGCAAATGCGCGAGGCAGACGTAGCAATTCCGGGGGTCATAATCCAGAAATGGAGACAGGACCCAGTAGCGTTCGTTTACTCAGTTTTTATTTCTCACACACATTTTGACAGAGGTTTGATTCTCCATCATACAGCAACAGAAACACAAAATATTTACAATTGACATACCCATACATAACAAAAGAAACAACAACAAAAAATGTTAATAATCGTTTACTCAGTTTTATTGATAAAGAGGGAGAGCAGGGCCTGCTACCACGATCCGAGGATCGATGGGCACGGGTAGCAGGTGGCGGGAACGCGGATGTGGAACTTCCGTGTCGAGCGAGGATAATCGTAGACTGAAGGGATACTGGTCACTAGCCGGGACGGGAGAGCAAGGGCGGTATCGAGTTCGGTAAAGAGGTCGGAAACAAGTATCAGGCGGAAAACAGGGCAAAACAGATCGGTGGTCGGGATGGCAGATCAGGGCAGAAACGGGGCAAAACAGGTCCAGAAAAAGGTCGGCAACAGGTAATCAGGCAGGAGAAAACAGAGCAGGATATTGTCGGACGGAATGAGCTTGCCTAGCTGGGAGCAAATGTTCGCAACGATCTGACAGCTACCTCTTGAAAGCCGGGGGTTTAAAAGGAGTCTCTTAGCCAATCAGCTCTCAAGGCTGTTGGCGCCAATTGGGCAGTCACAGGTGCCTTGAATCAGCAATCATGACACCGGGTGATTCCTTTCCACAAATTCTGCAGCTTTATGGAATTTGCCTAAATGTCTTTAATTTAGGCTGAATGAATGAAGGCTGCGTCCTCCTCCCCGCTATCTTGCCGGGACCCCTCCTTCTCGTCTCTGAACTTGAAACTGTGAGTGTGACACAAAGAGTATGCTGAGAGCATGCCTGGCATTGGTTTGGCATTGGTCGGAAAATGCTCTCCTGATCAACTGGCCAAGAGTATACTCAGTTTTATTTTATTATTTATGCAATAAAAGCCCTCAACTAAACTGTTCTCTTCAGCTTTATTTTTTTCCCCGTCCAAAAACTCGGTCTGGTCCCGAGTTGAACAAGCAGCGACACACGGAATGTCGACGCCCACATAACCCTTTTCGGAACAGGTCCAAAACAAAGCAGAAGTCACTATGTGTTTTTCACTCCTGCCAAAACTATCAGTGTGTCTGCAATGTTGAGAAAAACTGAATGGTGTGTGTTAAAACTAAACAATTACCGCATATTCCTGATTACAATTCGCTTTCGTGTCTTGGTGGATTTCAAAAAAGCATTTGGCAAAGCATGATAATCCACCTGATCAATGGTGACATTGGAGCGTGGTTTCGAATCACAGTCAGGAACCTTTTTGACCCAAAGACTCATAAAACAAAAATATTTAAAACCTATTGTAAAAGGGCCCCACCAAATATTTTAAGACAAAATTCAACAAATCCGCCAAACCCTCTTTCCAGACAAAGGCACATTTTCTTTCACTTTGTGTCATTAGATGATTCAATCAAATCCATGGAATGGTAATATTACCAGAGCCTGTGTCCCATATCAATATAGATATACATCCATCCATTATCTGCACCGCCTATCCTAGTAGGATTGCGAGGGTGCTGGAACCCATCCCAGCTATGTCCGTGCAGTGGGCAGGGGACACCCTGAACTGGTTGCCGGCCAGTCGCAAGGCACACAGGGACAGAATATTCGCTAGCTCATTCACACCTAGGGACAATTTGGACCGGCCAATAAACCTAAAATGCTTGTTTTTCGAATGTAGGAGGAAACCCGAGTGCCCGGAGGAAACCAAAGCACGGGGAGAACATGTAAACTCCACACAGGAGGTTCAATCTCATGACCACTGCCCTTTCAGAAAAAAATAATGTTTTGCCAACATAATTCATGCACAGGAACTGGAAATTTGACAGTACTTTCTTCAATATTTACATTTTGTAACATTCGCGTTTCGTTTCAACTTTTTTACCCACAAATCAAGTCTTCAATTTATGCATCCAAATTGAAAAGCAGTGGAAGTTATTTAATGCAAAAATGCAACACTTCTCTTTCTGTATCTTCAGTGTCAATGTGATTTGATTTCCTGTGGCAACCAGCAATGACTACACCAAAAAAGGACTGTGGTGCAATCTAGCACTATTCTCCACATTATGGTTACCCTATTGCGGTCATCTAAAATGTAGGGCTCACGTTTCACACGCCCTCACTCGTTGGCTGTTCTCATTGTGTTTTTTGATCGGTTAGCCCATTTTTGCCTACTTTCCCTTTTTGTACCAGTGCTGCATCCACCTGAGACACAGCGCCCAGGCAAGCCAAGGTCCAGCCAGTTACGGCCCGTGATCAGATTTTGACTGGGCTTCATGAAATGAATAATAGGTGGCCCTCCAGTAATGTTGACTGCAGTATAAAAATAAATTTGTACCAAAAAAATATCCGCAGATCACCAGATGATAGGAGTAGCTGTTTGGCCACATTGCCCTTAGCTTTCTGTGAGAATTTTGGCCCACCCTATTTCCAATTGTGATGGCCACCGCTTCCAGGACAATTGGAAACATTTTTTCACCGAAATCCTAAACAACTGCGTCTGCCTAATTTTCCAAGAGGCTATGGCTGTTTTCAAAGAACATAATATCAAGAGGCACTTCCAGACAAAATATGCTGGCGACAAAAAGATACCTGAAAACAAATGCTGTGAAAAGGTGAAGCAACTGGAAGCTGATTTAACAGCACTGCAGCTCTTTTTTACGAGACCCTGCGAGTCAAATGAAAATGCTACAAAAGCGAGCTATGAGGTCACGCTGCTGATCGCCAAGCACTGCAAACCTTACACCGAGGGTGAATTCATTCAAGACTGTTCAGAAAATGCCAGCTGAACAGTGGGCCCTTACACATTTTCAGCTTACCAAATCTGGCCCGCTTTCCAAAACGTTTGGAAGTTAGGTATTCTTCACAAATACTATTAAAACATGGCTAAAAACACTTTCACCTCTTCGACTAATCGACACGTTAAACAATATGGTGACTGGCTTGCTAAGTTGCTGGTGTTCCTCCGATGAGGTCACAGCTCAAGATGACAAAGAGAATGCTGTCTTTAAGATGCATTACAGAGATTCCTTGCTATTTTGTGCTTTGGTTATCTCTGGTTCACTGCTTCTTGGATTTTGAATTAAATTGAAGTGTCTTTATTGTCTAGAAATCAACGTATTTGATAGACAGCAAACAGCAAATGCTATCACAAGGGGCCGGTTGTAAGTGTCTGTATTGGGTGGGCGTGACTGTGCACGACTGTGATGATGTATGCTGTCAGTCAAACAGCGAGGCGGGCACACAAATGGCCACCAAAGCAAAACAAATTGCGGCGAATGACTTTAGATAGCTTTTAGCAACTTGTTACATTAAATATAAATTCAGCAATTAAATCGGACTCTGGGGAAAGTCAGAAGAGCGCAAAGAAATGGGGATCACCAGCGGGTGCTCTGTGGATTATTACCAGGTTCCAAAAGTGACTGAGGGAGCGTCGGCAGAGAAGGCAAGGGTGATGTGACAGGTCCAGCCTACTGCTACAGCTAGGATAACAACTTTCTTAAGCCACCCTTGCCGAGCCTGTAGCTCACCAAGGCAAGATCCGTTACCAATTAAACGGATGACATTAAGCTACAACGCGTGGGAAACTGCTACATCTGTGACTGCTGTATCTGAATCATCACAGAGACCTGGCTTAACTGAGTGTTACCCAATGCTAGTGTACAGCTAGCCAGACGCTCTCTAAATTGCTGTTCACTTTGAAAGGAAAAATCCTCCAATTTTGTTAGGAATTATGTGCCTTGTGTTTTTATCTATAGACTTACAGTTGTTATTTGGTTACATTTGTATACTCAGTCAGTAAGGACGTCATCTCAAGGTAAGTTTTACCCTTGGGGGAGATACTACTTCGTAGATTTTCACCATTCACGGGAGGTCTGGTCCCCATTAACCTTGATAACAGTTATCTCTCTGCCTCTTTCGAGGGGAGCACGTGTAACCTCAGGGAGTGTTTTTTAAATGTCCAAAAATAAAGGGTAATTGCGCACCCACTACATTGGGGGGCAATAGCGCTGTCATTGTGACTGTGGGTTTATGGTGTAAAAGTTCTGTTTACAAAACTAAATAGCAAATTTAGTGCTAAGGGCCCAGTCACACAGCCGTTTGCGTCTGTATTGCGGGTAAAATTTTGCGTTTTTTTTTGCCCGTGGTTGCCCGCGATGGAAAATGCGCAAAAATGGCCAACCCGCTTTTCATCAGTGGTATGCCCGCAAAACAGACGCCAGCGACTGTTCCGCTTCCTCATCGCGTCATTTCCGCGTCATTTTCTCGTGTGGACCACGGGTATAAAAGCTCCCGAGCCGGTGTTGTGCCCAAATCCGACTCCGACTCCCAATTGTTATAATTAGCTCGCTTTATTGTTTTAATAAGCGTTTTATATAGAATACGATCGCTTTTGTTGGAAGCGCAGCAGAATGCGCGTTCACGCGAGGGGGGGAAGGATTTTATATACGGTGTGCATTACCGTTCGATTACGTTCACAACAAAAACAAAGACAGAATGGCTTAAGTTGTATTACATTCCCAACAAATGCAAGACGAAGTGGTTTTGGTTATATATTCGCCATTAAATTCCCTAAAAGTGATATAAAAGTGAGATAAAACGAGGTAAAAGTGGTTGTAGTAGCGAGGGGATGCAAATCTCGGCAGGGATGCATTTCTCGGCATAACACCGGGCTGTAGAAATCATAACCGCTCAAGACACAGTCCCGTGAAGATCATGATTTCAAGCTATGGCACCGAAGAAGCCAATATGTTATTATTGTAATAGTTTTTCATTTTGATTTTATTATCTTGTTATGAAATGAAAAGAAATGTCAAGAAATAAAAATGGATTAAGACGAGGTCACTACGCTGACGGCGATCCATGTTCACCCCCTTGACGTCTCGAGCACAACTGACGTGTGCTCGGCAAATCGCGCTGTTTATACGCGGAGAAAGGCGTTTGACCGTCACACGCGTAACACGCTAATTTCACGTAATAACACCGCAATACAGGCGCAGAACATGCTATTACCATGCTCCACCCACGATTACCCGCTGAAATTTCCCGTCCTACCCATGTGTAACCACGCCCTGGCCGCGGCCAGAGTACGTCGTTCCGCGTCATTTCCGCATCATTACCTCGTGTGCCGCCCGCGGTTAACACGTGCTCAAAGTTTTGAGCAGCACAAAACTTTTTCGCGCTGCCAAACGCGCGTGAATTTCCGACCGCGTGTTAAGCACTGCTGTATCTCGTCTGTATGGCGACCTCAAAGCGTCCAATAGCGTCCGCCTCACAGGCTGAAATTTCTGGCCGTGATTCAGCCGCAAACGGCTGTGTGACCGGGCCCTTAGGAACAGGGTCTGCCGTGCGATTTTGTCTTCATTCTCATTAGAAATAAACTCCTACAGATATACTTCAAAACACTAATACAGAAATACTATGATATAAAATACTATTACAGAAACATTACAATGGAAATACTACAAAAATACAACTACAGTAATATTAAAAAATACTTAAGAAATACTCCAAAGATACTAGTATCGAAATCCTGCGAATGCTTTTATAGAAGTACTACAAAAACATCACTACAGTAACACTATAATACAAAAATACTGCTACATAAATATAACGACAGAAACCATACAAATTAGTTCTACAGAAATATTTCAACAGTAATACTACCAAATACAACAACAGTTATACTACAAAAATACTGCAGATATAATACAAAAATAAAACTATTGGAATAATACAAACACACTACTGTAGAAAAAAACACAAAAGTACCACAAAATACAACTCAATTAATACTGCAAAAATACAAATGCAGAAATACTACAAAAATACTACAAAATAAAACTACTGGAATACTACAGCATTACTATTACAAATACTAAAGAAATACAGCTGCAGTAATACTACGGATATCCTACAAAAACTCTACTATCTGTCATGATTACCCAAGTGGAGCCACCTGGGGTAATCATGTGGCGCGCTGGAATGTGCTTCCTGATTGGTTAATGCTCCCTTTTTAAACGCGTTACGCGGAGAACTCTTTGTCGGAGGATTACTTTTTACCCCGTTTGACTCGCCTGATTTTCCTGTGTATTTTTGACTTGTTTACCTGATTCTGCCTGCCTCCGATTCGACCTGCTTTCGTCCCACACTACGATCTTCTCTTCAGTCCTGGTAAACTCGACCTGCCTTCGTCCCACGCTACGATTGATCACGTCTCCCGCTAACCCTTACGCTTCCCCAAATCCTGAACTGTACGAACGCTCCGGGGTCCCCTGCTCTGTTCTGGTCCTTCCTGACAGAATCCTCTGACCAGAATGGACCCCGCGTTCGTACATTTGCCCCCTGACCACTATGAAAGCCTGAATCAGCAGCGCAATTCCCCTTCAGAATGTGCAGTTCGGCAAGTCCTTTCCGACGTGGCAAAATTGGCAAAGGCACCTCCGGCCGTATGACTGCGCAATGACTCCCATGCCTGCCTGTTCGACTCCCATGCCTGCCTGTTCGACTCCCATGCCTGCCTGTTCGACTTCGACTCCGCTGCCTGCCCGCCCTGAGTCCGACTCTTCTGAATCTGCCCGCCCTGAGTCCGACTCTTCTGAATCTGCCCGCCCTGAGTCCGACTCTTCTGAATCTGCCCGCCCTGAGTCCGACTCTTCTGAATCTGCCCGCCCTGAGTCCGACTCTTCTGAATCTGCCCGCCCTGAGTCCGACTCTTCTGAACATGTCCGCCCTGAGTCCGAGTCTTCTGAACATGTCCGCCCTGAGTCCGAGTCTTCTGAACATGTCCGCCCTGAGTCCGAGTCTTCTGAACATGTCCGCCCTGAGTCCGAGTCTTCTGAACATGTCCGCCCTGAGTCCGAGTCTTCTGAACATGCCCGCCCTGAGTCCGAGTCTTCTGAGTTGACTCTCCTGATTTTCCTGTGTTACCCTGTGACGTGCCGTGGGTTTTTTTTTTTTTTTTTCTGGGGAACTTCTGGAGCCGTTCCTTGAGGGGGGGGGTTCTGTCATGATTACCCAAGTGGAGCCACCTGGGGTAATCATGTGGCGCGCTGGAATGTGCTTCCTGATTGGTTAATGCTCCCTTTTTAAACGCGTTACGCGGAGAACTCTTTGTCGGAGGATTACTTTTTACCCCGTTTGACTCGCCTGATTTTCCTGTGTATTTTTGACTTGTTTACCTGATTCTGCCTGCCTCCGATTCGACCTGCTTTCGTCCCACGCTACGATCTTCTCTTCAGTCCTGGTAAACTCGACCTGCCTTCGTCCCACGCTACGATTGATCACGTCTCCCGCTAACCCTTACGCTTCCCCAAATCCTGAACTGTACGAACGCTCTGGGGTCTCCTGCTCTGTTCTGGTCTTCTCCTGACACTATCAAAAATACTACAAAAATACTACTGTATGACTACAATGATGCGGTGCTAGGAATCAAATGGACTGAACCGTTTCAAGGTAGTGGAGCATTTCCATTGTTGCTTTTCGTTTTGTTATACTTTTTTTTTAATCCAGCGCAGGGGTGTCAGACTGGCGGACCCGGGAGGCAATTGCGGCCCCCAGGATGAAAGTTTGAGGCTCCTGCCTTGATATGAAAGTGAAAGGGACACCGAAACGAGTCGCAACAGCATAACTGAAGAAGGCTAAATACAGAGACTAAGAGTGACCCAAACGCACTTATCACTTTTGAAAAGAAGAGAAATAATGAAACTAGAAAGAAAAGATAAAAAAAGAAAAAAAAGAAAAAAAGAAAAAAGTAAATGAAAAAAGAAATGAGGCAAAGGGAAAAGAAGTTAAAAAAATATGAAAAAATAAAAAGGGAAAAATAAAAAAGGAAAAGGAAAAAGAGAATATTGTATTTTTCCCCCTTTTTTTGTTTTTTTCTTTCTAATTCCTTTCATTTGTTTCATTCTTTTTTCTTTTTTTTCTTTTTCCTTTATTTGCTTTCTTTTCCCTTACTTTTTTTTTATTCCGTTTTCCTTTTTTGCCACTTTTTCTTGTTTCTTGTTCCCCAAATATTTATTCATTAAAAAAAATCCCTTCTTTTTTGAGAAAGGTTGGGTAAAATTGTAAAATAAATTGTAAAAACTACACATTACAGCGCCATCTAGTTGACAAAAATAAAACCCTGCCCTTTTAATACCAGTGGAGTGCTTTTATCAGCGCTGTTTTTGTGAAAAAAAGTATACAATTTGGTACAACCTCACCTGGCTTTAGCAGCCCCCAACTCAATTGAGTTTAAGCCACATGATCTACGGGTTTTCATCATATTTTAGCCTATCCTGTCCTTTATTAAAGAAAAGAGAGTTTTAAAAAAAAAGGGCGATGCTTGGGTTGAATTTGGGGGGGTGTTGAGCAAGGGGGGAAATTTCAACTCGGACTGGCTCACTTCAAAAGAACGGCTGGGGGCAGGGCGGGGGGATGGGGGGACAGGGGGTTGTTGGCCTACAGGGGGGGGACGATTCACTGTATTACTATACATAAAATAATTAGTTGGAGGCTTCTGTCTTCCAAATAATGCACATTATTCATAACTCTGAAAACAGAGGCCAACTGCTGCACATTTTTCTGGACTGTGTGAAATGGATCAAATATGGGATACAAAAGAGTTTATGAGGTGACTGGCCTTACAATAATGAGAAATAATCTCAAAATAGAGGGGCACGTTGCTTATGACGATTCTATCGATGGTTTTGCAACAACAGAAAGGTTCCGTTTTAGTATGTTTTTTTTTCACATCATACAACTACTTTTCCTTTAGCCAGTTTTCAGCGTTTTTAGCATGTGTGTGATTATTTCATTTGCTGTTTAAAAATAAAAAGTCAATTTTATTATTTTATATTATTTTTCTCTTCACAATGTTTGATGAAGATTTACCATTTTTTGTATGTAGTGTATTTGTATTTATTATGTAAGCATTCTTTGATAAATAGTAGCTTATTTGTATTTTTTATTTAAGCATTTGTGCAATCGACAAAGAAATATTTCCCTTTTATTTGTGTTAAATAAGTGTCTCTGGATTTTTGGGGGCGGGGAAGGGGTGTGTGGGTTGGAGGGGGCCTTGCTTGACTGACGGTTACCCAATGCCAGGGTTCAGCTAGCCAGCCGCTCTTTAAATTGCTGTCTCACACTGGAAAGAAAATTTGTTAGGAATTATGTGCCTTGTGTTTTTATCTATAGATTTACAGTTATTTGGTCACGTTTGTATACTCTCAGTCAGTAAGGACGTCATCTCAAGGTAAGTTTTACCCTTGGGGGAGACCCTACTTCGTAGATTTTCACTATTCACGGGAGGTCTGGTCCCCATTAACCTTGATACCAGTTATCTCTCTGCCTCTTTCGAGGGGAGCACGTGTAACCTCAGGGCCCGGTCACACAGCCTTTTGCGTCTGTATTGCGGGTAAAATTTTGCGATTTTTTTTTTGCCCGTGGTTGCCCGCGGTAGAAAATGCGCAAAATTGGCCAACCCGCTGTTCATCCGTGGTATGCCCGCAAAACAGACGCCGGCGACTGTTCCGCTTCCTCATCGTGTCAGTTCCACGTCATATTCGCCTGTGGACCACGGGTATAAAAGCTGCCGAGCCAGGCTGTAGAAATCATAACCGCTCAAGACACAGTCCCGTGAAGATCAAGATTTCAAGCTATGACACCGAAGAAGAAGCCAATATGTTATTATTGTAATAGTTTTTCATTTTTATTTTATTATCTTGTTATGAAATGAAAAGAAATGTCAAGAAATAAAAATGGATTAAGACGAGGTCACTACGGTGACGGGGATCCATGTTCACCCCTTGACGTCTCGAGCACAACTGACGTGTGCTCGGCAAATCGCGCTGTATATACGCGGAGAAGGGCGTTTGACCGTCACACGCGTTACACACGGTAATTCACGTGATAACGCCGCGATACAGGCGCAGAACAAACGTGCTATGACCGTGCTTCACCCGCGATTACCCGCTAAAATTCCGTGTCCTACCCGCGTGTAACCACGCCTTGGCCGCGGCCGTAGCACGTCGTTCCGCGTCTGTACCACGTGTGCCGCCCGCGGTTTGAGCAGCGCAAATTTTTTCGCGCGGCCAACCGCGTGTGAATTTCTTGCCGCGTGTAAAGCACGGCTGTATCTCGTCTGTATCGCGATCTCAAAGCGTCCAACAGCGTCTGCTTCACGGGCAGAAATTTCTGGTCGTGATTCAGCCGCGATACAGACGCAAACGGCTGTGTGACCGGGCCCTCAGGGAGTGTTTTTTGAATGTCCAAAATTAAAGGGCAATTGCGCACCCACTACATTGGGGGGCAGTAGTGCTCTCATTGTGACTGTGGGCTTATGGTGTAATAGTTTTGTTTACAAAACTAAATAGCAAATTTAGTGCTTAAAACAGGGTCTGCCATGTTATTTTGTCTTAATTCTCATTAGAAATAAACTCCTACAGAAATACTTAAAAATACTAATACATTAATACTATGATATAAAATACTATTACAGAAACATTACAACAGGAATACAACTACAGTAATATTGAAAAATACTTAAGAAATACTCCAAAGATACTAGTATGGAAATACTCCAAATACTTTTACAGTAATACTACAAAAACACCAGTACAGTAACACTATAATACAAAAATACTGCTACATAAATGTAATGACAGAAACCATACAAACTAGTTCCACAGAAATATTATAACAATAATACTACAAAATACAACAACAGTTATACAACAAAAATACTGCAGATATAATATGAAATGAAAAGAAATGATCTGCATTTTCAAGTCAAGACTTCCTAAAGCGCTTTACAGTGTGCTTCACATTTCCCAATACCGGCCGTGCAGCTATGTAAGGCGCTAACCTGCTTATTGGGGGCATTAGGGGTTCAGTGTCTTACCCAAAGACACTTTGACATGCAACACGAAGGAGCCGGGATTCGAACAGCGATCTCTTGATCCCAAACCGAGCGCTCTACCTCCTGAGCCCCTACAGAAATACTATGATATAAAATACTATTACGGAAACATTACAACGGGAATACTGCAAAAATACAACTACAGTAATAATAAAAAATACTTAAGAAATACTCCAAAGATACTAGTATCGAAATACTACCAAATACAACAACAGTTATACTACAAAAATACAACAGATATAAAACAAAAATAAAACTATTCGAATAATACGAACAAACTACTGTAGAAAAAAAAACACAAAAGTACCACAAAATACAACTCAATTAATACTGCAAAAATACAACTGCAGAAATACTACAAAAATACTACAAAATAAAACTACAGGAATACTACAGCATTACTATTAAGTTATGACTACAGGGACACTATACAAATACTAAAGAAATACAACTGCAGTACTACTAAAGATATCCTACAAAAATTCTACTATAGAAATACTACTAAAATACTACTGCCAATTTTACTATTTTATATTATTGTTCTCTTCACAATGTTCGATGAAAATTTAATCGACGAATGAATCTTTCCCTTTTACCCGTGTTGAATATATGTGTTGGGATTTTTTGGGGGCGGGGAAGGGGTTTTTGGGGTGCGTGGGTTGGAGAGGGCCTTGCCCAGGGTGTAATTGAGCCACTGTAACACCCATGGAAACAATTAAAAACTACAAAGCTCCTGAAGATTCTGTTGATAAAACACGTCAAAAACGAGATGTAACAGCAAGCGGATAGAATGATTTCACGGTTCTATGAATGGGCCACATCCACGCAGTCACGCCCTGCTGGCTCCATCCCGAACATGACTGTGATCAGATGTGATCAGTTTCCGCTCGGCGCGCTCCACGGAGCGCAGCGTGAACGCACAGAGGCAGCAGCATAAATGTCCTCGTCATGCTTTTCTCTGTCATTTCACGCAGCAGAGCAGCTGCGGGGGCTTTTCTTCCACTGTCCCCGCGTCCCAACGCCCAAGCAGGTCGCAAGACCGACGTCATGAACTGTTTCCAAAACGGAACGTCAGCCAAGCCAAACTGACATCACTGAAATGCTCAAATAACAAGCAGATGCCTTCCCACTTCTACAGTCTGCTTGTGCTAGGTCTTTTCACTTGTAAAGAATTTGTCTTTTGCATAACTTCCTGAAACAACTTTCTGGAGCTTTTTGGTGTTTTACAATGCAGATTCTTCCCTGGAAACCTATGGCTGACCAGTAGTAGCCAAAACATTTACTCAAGTAAAAGTACTGTTACTTCAGAATAATATTACTCGAGTAGAAGTAAAAGTAGTCATCCAAATACTTGAGTAAAACATACCTGGCAACCTCCATGGCTCCATGCCCGTACAAACTGTCGTATTTTCCCGTACAAAATACAAAATAATCGTACAACATATTTTTTTTTCGGAATGATGCATGATGGGAAATCCCCTGGCGGCAGACTCATGCGCACAGTAGCATCAGACCGCTCGCTTCGTTTGCAACGAAAAAAATTATACCGAGATAGAGGCTTCCGCGGCGAACTCGTTTGACTTGATTGATTTGCCGTTTCGTGATAGTCAGTGTATACCGGATGGTACCCATAATTGACAACTTTGCGTTTTTCCGTACAGATTTCCCTCTACATCTTACTCGTCTTAAAATGCATAAAAAACGTACTTTGTACGGCAAAACCGTAAAGGTTGACAGGTATGGTAAAAGTAAAAAAAGTACATGGTGGAAAAATTACTCAAGTACTGAGTAACTTTAGCAAGGTCGTATTTATTGATTTTTTTTTAAACAACCAATCAGATCATCAAATGATCAAAGTCCATCCAATTAACAAAAAAATACATTTAATTTAAAATTATACTGAAACAATCAAAACAAATTCAAGTGCTTTAATAAACAATCAAATAAAAGTAGTAAGGCAGCACGGCGGCGCAGTGGTTAGCGCATGTGCGGCACAGTTCATGTCTTGGGAACCTCCTGCGTGGGTTCAAATCCAGCTCCAGACTTCCTGTGCGGAGTTTGTATGTTCTCCCCGTGCTTGCGTGGGTTTCCTCCGGGCACTCCGGTTTCCTCCCACATTCCAAAAACATGCATTTCAGGTGAATTGGCCGGTCCAAATTTTCCCTAGGTGTGAATGAGCGAGTGAGTTGTCTGTCCTTGTGTGCCCTGCGATTGGCTGGCAACCAGTTCAGGGTGTCCCCTGCCCACTGCCCGATGATTGTGTTGTAGAAAATAAACTTGCATTTGTAGAATAGATTTGCATACATTTAGAAAGAAATGTAGAAAGACTTGCTTACAGTTGGGAGAAATGTTGTTTACATCTCAGGAGGGTCTCAGCGGACAAATTAGTATAAACAATCCTCCTTAACGGAGGACAACAGATAACAGCAAAGGGCAAGGTGACATAAACTGGCATAAACTTGAAAACACTTCCAAATAAGGACGGAACCCCGGGCATGTACGCCTTCAGGCGTGAAAAGGTACGGGGCCAAACCGGGTACACGTGCTATGTTGAAAACTATAAAGACACACGCATATCTTTGATTCGCTGAGTCTCTTGTTGAAATTGTGTATCAATAAAAAGAACTCCCTCTTATGTCATTTTGATTCCTGCATTTCTTTGAACACGTACGAGTCGATCCAACAAATTGGTCTTATCTTCAACAATTGCTGGGATGGGCTCCAGCACCCCCGCGACCCTACTCAGGATAAGCGGTGTAGCTAATGAGATGAGATGAGATAAAAGTAGTATAAATCAAATAAATAATTCAAGCACATGTAGCACCAGAACAAGCTAGTCTCATGAACTCGAACAAACGAGACATTGCATATTGTAGCTGGTGTTTTGCATCTTTTTTAAGGGGAACATGATTTTGATATGATGTCAGCGGTGCTCCTCCTCTTCTGTGTTTTTATAGGCGCTATTGCTAAGCGACATTTTGATCTGTTTCATCCGTAAACAAAATTTCATCTGTCGAAGTTGAATATGCTTACGTGACGAGGCTGCTACATTTGATTGGTTGAACATGGTAGCGCATTAGAGGAGACAGACAGATGCGTACTTACGTGGAGGGGATTTATTAAGTAACGAAGGGACGACTTCAATGTTGCCTAATGTAGCGGAGTAAAAGTACCATTTTTTCCTTCACAAATATACTCAAGTAAAAGTAAAGGGATTTAAAAATACTCCTAGAAGTACAAAATTTCATAAAGCTTACTTAAGTAAATCTACAACGTTACTACCCACCTCTGTGGCTCACGAGCCATATAAAGCTCTTCTGAATACGCATGGCTCGGAGACAAGATTGATTCCATGATAGACTTATCCATATTATTTGAGGTTGCGTGAATATAAACAAATATGGTGCACTCGTAGCCAAACGATTACCGAAGATCATAAGGGTACTTTCCTGTATATACAGGGCACATTTCTAACTATAGTTTACAGTCGAAGCGTCACACCCAAAAACTCGTTTTGGCTGTACATCGCTGAGGAATCCTTTATATGGAAGTTCATTTAATAATCTGTGTTCACTGTTGTGACACCTTATAAAGTAAATCCACATAACTATTTTTAAATACCCAGGAGCTCTAGCAAAGAACCTAGAGCAATTTGATTGGGTGGGCGGTGGGGATGGCAGGAACTATGCAAAGGGCACAAGCACTCTCTCCTATCTCTCACCCTGCTTCATCTGCGCTGAAAGTAAATACTCTTGGATCATTGTTTGAGGAATTTTGTGACGTTTTTACAAAGTAACTGCATGCACCTTGTTATGAAAAAGTGATGGTCAAAATGAGCCTCAACGACCTTAAGTAATTGCGGAAGGGAAACAAGTTCAAAATGGTATACTTGTTGACAGTTGGGACACAGGCTATGGCATTTTTTACTTATTTCATACATTTTCTCAAATCGTCAAACATCACGCAGTGATAGATAATGCGCTAAAGAATTATGTTTTGTCTGGAGTGTCCGTTTAGCGGTTTTGTTGAATTTTGTCCTCAAACATATCGTGTGGCTCTTTCCCAAAATAAAATCAATATATTTTGCTTTCATAGCTTTTTGAATCAAAAAGGTTCCCGACCCCTGCTCTAATCAGTGCTCCTCCCTGTTTGTGCAACTCTGACGACCCTTCCCTGTGAGTTTTCTTGCTAAACTATTCCCTTGGAAGTAATACAATTGGATTTTAGCAGAAGTGAAGCTCAACTTAAAAAAGCATTTAAAAAGTACTGTTAATTCTGTTGTTAATATCGGACACCTTCAAATGGGAGGCCAGCAATGTTCCCTGTCATTTTTCATGCATCTGGGGAAACACACAAGCTCCCTTTGGACGCTGCGGACCATTGTGAGCAACATCAGGTGTGCACGTTGCGAGAACAAAGCGGTATGACACTAGTAGGTTAAAGAGGAAGCGGGACATAAAGAGAGTGGGGGATAAAGAGCAAGTAAGAAAGCGACAAAGAGAGAGGGAAAGATAAAGTAAAAAAGAAAGAGAAAGAAAGTGAGTAAGCATAAGAAAGGGAGAAAAAGAAAAAGAGACAAAGAGAGAAATAAATGAAGAGAAAGAGAAAGATACAAAAGATAGAGAAAGAGACAAATATAGTGAGAAAGAGACAAAGAGAGGAATAAAGATAGAGAACGAGAGAAAGATACAAAGAGATAAAGAGATAAATATAGAGACAAAGAGAGAGATTGAAAGGGAAAAGACTGAGACTGAAAGAATAAAGGGGAGATAAAAAAACAGAGAGAAAAGAAATGGTGACAGAAATAGAGGGACAGAGAGGAAGAAAGAGTAAGAGAGAAGAAAAAGAGAGAGAGAGAGGGAAAAAGAAAAAATATATATAAAGAGAAAGACAAAGAGAGAGAGAGAGAAATGGGTATAAAAAAGAAAGAAACAGAGTCACAAAAAGAAAACACGAGAAAAAGAAAAATAGAGAAGAAATAGAAAAACAGATAGAAAGGAAATAGAGAGAAGTAATAGAAAAGGCTGGATTATAACTATAATAATAATAATAATAATAATAATAATAATAATAATAATTTTATTCCCAAATCCAATGTGTAGTCACTAGACCACTATGGATCTCGATGATTTAGGGACCGATGTTAGATTTGATCTCATCATCACACTATTTTTACTCACGGTACCACATTGTTATGGCTGAACTCTTTTCCATAATGCACCATTACAATCTTGTATAATGTTGCACCATGAATAAAAAGAGAGTGATTCCATCCATCCATCCATTATCTGCACCGCTTATCCTCAGTAGGGTCGCTGAGGTGCTGGAGCCCATCCCAGCAATCCTCGGGCAGTGGGCAGGGGACACCCTGAACTGGTTGCCAACCAGTCGCAGGGCACACAGGGACAGACAATTCGCTCGCTCATTCACACCTAGGGACAATTTGGACCGGCCAGTTAACCTGACATGCATGTTTTTGGAATGTGTGAGGAAACCCACGCAGGCACGGGAAGAACATGCAAGCTCCACACCGGAGAGTCGATCTCATGACCTCAGAACTGTGCCACACACGCGCTGACCACTGCGTCGCCTTTCTGCCCAAGAAAGTGATTATGAGATCACATTTAATGCCTTTGCCTTTGTCCTTCACACGTACAGAAGAAAACTGTACATAAATCAAACTTAAACTGTATTAATGTGATTTTATTTACTTTACCTTTTCAAAAGTTTTTATTTGTATAATTATATACTAAGATCTATTGGGTTGTTGAGGGTTGTTGTCATTGAAAAGTATTTTCAATACAAAGTGTTGTACATGGTAAATAATACATATTTTCAACAAGATTCCCCCCAAAAAATGTTCAAAACTATTTTTGAAATTAACCATCTGCTAGATGGGTCAAGTCAAAGACTAGACACAACTCTCTAAAACAAAAAAAATCCTACTCAAAATCAGAAATTATTTTCACCAATTAAGTACAAATTTGAAACACACCCATTTTAAAAATGTCCACTCTATGTTCCATAATTGCCCATTGTTCGACCAATCTTAGTTGGTGGGTCAGTTGCTCTAAGGTTCGCAAAAGTATCCTTTCTGCTTTGACACATTTAACTTTCTTCCATTTCCTCCACCTAAAACATGCTGCTGGTGTTTAGTCAGTGTCTACAGATTGATCACACTGGTTTGTATTTAACCTACTTAGGCAGGGAGTGAACGAGCTAAGCTGAGCCCCCTGCAGGATTTAACATTTCCAACTGTCAGGACGAATTAACCGGCACTAATACCGCTTTCATCCTTCGCTGGGTTCCTTTACTGGAGTGACTCACGGCTCTGTAACGCCAAGCAGGAAGATGTTGGAGCGTTTGTGAGAGTGATTCTTTAAAACATCCATGCCGATTAACGACTGATCCGTGTGCCTTCAGGAGAAAACAAAACGGCAGGGGATGACGATAATTGAGAAATAGGCAATCAATCTGAGGTCAATCACAAGATACTCTAAGACTGTGATTGATTATTTAAGAATACATTTCAAAAGCCTAATATCTGGAAATGAATAATTCTGGATTGACTGCTGGTTTCAAAAAAACAGTTTTGTTATTAAAAAAAAAACAAAAAAAAACAGTGAGGTATAATAGTCACATTAACAAACAGGCATCCTATGCAATCTCCTTTCCAGGTGTCCAATACCAACAACAGAATGAACATTCCTATGGTTTTCAAAATTCATCAGCAGTATAGGTTTTTTAAGCGCACAATTTAGCTTTAGGTAACCCTACTTTTTTTTTTAACTTTGAAAATATCCCGTTTGAAATAGTCTCATCAAAACACTTCTAAAAATTGTATTTTACTTTTAGCAAAATAAACAGATACAAAATCAGAGTTTCAGAGTTATATTCAAACAAATGCACATCAATATCTATTTAATTATCTTGGTTTTTTTTTTTGAACGCCTATTCAAAATACCCATCATCTTCTTTTGTGGCCTAAATGTGCAATGGGCTTTTTAATGGGGAGAAACAGCTAATATAATGGAACTGATTGTTGAATTATAAGAATGTTTTATCACTTATTTTCAAAACAAAACTTTAGACAGACATCTTTAGACTTTAATATGTAATATGGACAACAACTCACTAAAAACCCAGAAAAGAAATTTAACTGCTTCGCAACTTTAATCAATATCAAATAGAAACAGTATCATGTTTTAAGTCTATTACGTGTCCCAGAGGTCCGTAGGCTATAAAATAAAAAGATAAATAAAAGAATCAACATTGGCATAATATTGCCGAGTCCCCCTCTTGCAAATCCCACATCCTTAATATAATGTATACCTCAAATAATCATATTGTCCTCGCCTCCAAATCCACTAAAAAACACCTCCATGAATTACAAATGAGCGTGACAAGGATTAATTATAGCTCAGTAAAACCTGTAGTTAATATGCTGCACTCAGACCGACACTAATGCTCATGACAGACTTGGAGAAACCTCGCAAAGCCTCAGAGACTCTCAAAATAGTTTCAGTTTGGTGATATTATCGGAGCAGGCACTAGCGTTAGTCAATCATCATTGGAACAGTTGAGAATCTGACCAGTTTTGTTGCTATACTGACAAAGTTACCCCATCAACAAAGATTCAAGTGAACGTTTTAACCTTGATTAGAGCAAAGGCAGGATTGTTAAAAGTCCAATATTTGATTATATAGAATGCAATTCAAGTGAATGTAAAGAAACGTTTCATGTAAAAGGTTTAAAGATGAGAAAGTACTACTACCAGGTCTCGGGACATAAAAAGCCACATTTTCTTTGAGGTTATCCATTATGGTAAAATACCCTAGATTTGTTTTATGATTTGATTTTTTTTCCCCCATCAACTTAGCATTATAAAAAATAGCACACAAAATAAGAATGAACAAAGAAACAAACAAGCAAATAAACACATAGACGGACAGGCAGACAGGCGGACAGATGGATAGAAATACAGATCAAGATAGACAGCGATCAAGATAGACAGAGATCGAGATAGATAGGGATAAAAATAAATGGATAGATAGATAGATAGATAGATAGATAGATAGATAGATAGATAGATAGATAGATAGATAGATAGATAGATAGATAGATAGATAGCTAGATAGATAGATAGATAGATAGATAGATAGATAGATAGATAGATAGATAGATAGATAGATAGATAGATAGATAGATAGATAGATAGATAGATAGATAGATAGATAGATAGATAGATAGATAGATAGATAGATAGAAAGATCTAGGTCATGTCTTTCAAGAGGGGTGACCGACAGCAAGACAAACACATACAATAACAAAGAAAATAAAAGGGAAACAAATAGCAATTATTGAGTCCGTGCAGTTGCAATAACCTCCGCCCAGTTGATGTCATGTGCGTAGCCTCTATTAGTTAGTTCTTTCACTGAAAGGTTCATTCTTCCCTGTAGTGCGAGTTTTCTGGCAGCTCTCCATCAGAGGAAAATGCCAGCGCGGATTAGCCACTTGAAAAATAGTAGGACTCAAACTCTTTATGCTGTAAAATGTTGCAACATATGACTAAAATGTCCCATCTTCCAGATCCTTTATGGTCTCTGTTGTCTGTTTTAGGTCTGGTTTCTCTGTGCTAGTAATTTGCGGGTTTGGTTTTGATTGGGAATATGACTATTTAATACCACTAGAAGAAAAAAAAAACACCCCAAGTGACGAAGTCAAAATACTGGTGTGCAGCATTACAGTCTGATATTGTCAGATATGTTGTGTCTAGACTTCTTACTATTGGGTTGTGGCGGGCTGTGCATTTCACACCTAGGCCTTCATCAGTGCTATGTCTAACTCAATCCAACCCTCAATAACTATTTTAGGGGGATAAAACATTTACTGCAACCACAGCTGCGACACATAAAAAAGCATCAATAATAACCCCATCAAATTGCAATATTATTTTGGAATATAGCCAAATTTTGCTCACATAAAATCATTTTTTGTTTGTGCACAAAAACTTTCCTCCTTTCTTTCCTCAAGAAAATTTTAATTACTCTGTCATACAGATTCTCTTTGGGTTTCAGTTTCACGACCGGTACAGGCAGTGAACTCAAATGCGTATTTTACACAATGCTTTAATAAGAGATAGGGGAAGTCAGGGCGAGAGGAAAAGACAGCGATCTGATGCACGCTGGACAGGGGGAGGGGGAAGCAAGACAGGCAACCGGGACGGGAAAATGGAGCGTGGTCGGAGACCGGAACAAGTCGGGTAGCCGTGACGAGCGGGAAGCCAGGGATCTGGGATTGGTACAGGAAACGGAATCAGGCAGAATAAGGGTAGCCAGGACAGGAGACTAGAGCTTGGATCAGGGATCAATACAGGAAACAGAATCAGGCAGGATACGGGTAGCCAGGAGAGGAGACTAGAGCTTGGATCGGGGATCGATACAGGAAACAAAATCAGGCTGGATATGTGTAGCCAAGACAGGAGAACAGAGCTTGGAATAGAGGATCGATACAGGAAACAGAATCAGGCCGGATACAGGTAGCCAGGACAGGATACTAGAACAGTTCGGGACAGACGGAAGCCAGAGTCAAAAAGTGCTTGCCTTGCAGGTGCGGACGTTTGCTGACGGACTGACAAGGAGGAACGAGAACGACGTGCTTAAATAGGAGGAGGACTAATTAGGGAACGAGTAACAACTGGGGCTGACAGGGTGAGCGCAGGTGAGGGCAATTGACAAATAGTGACACTCAGTTCGATCAAGAAGTTATTTTCTATTTCCATTGAAGCAAATGCTAAGAGCCAAGCCTGTTCAGTCGTATTTCTGGCATAGGTCTTATTTCGATTTGCGGCTGACAATATCTGCTCTACAGAAGCAGTGGACATGGGGGTATATTTCTTCGCCTTTTCTTTTTTATACTTCTGTTACCGCCGGGTTCCGGCCCGGGCCCAAGATTTTACCTTTAATTTGGGGCTCGTTCAGTAGAGCATGCATACAAAAAAAGAGTCAGGGAACTCACAGGCCGGGGATTTTACATGACATTGGTGTGGTTTGAAAGATGAGCAGAGTAAATGCATAGTAAATGAGCCTCTGTGTACAGAGGAAGTTTACCGAAATGGCGTTATGGTCAACTGTGGGCAGATAAGCTCTTCTTTAGAAATTAAGTGTTCTAAAGAAGGTCCAACACGTAAGTAACTTCACTCAAATAGACTAAATAGATAATCACGAAGTGTATCAAATACAATCAAATGAAATAATATAATGAATTAAATACTCAAGCGGACATACCTGGAAAACTCAAATAATAATGACTAAATATGCAGGGACATTTTAGTTTGCTAACACTATCCAAGCTCAAAAGTTTTTAGATGTACTTATGGAGGCCCGTTATTATGTAACAATAACAAAGCTTTTGTATTTTGTTTCATAGAATTTAAACAATTTAGAATTTTAACCTCCCGTGCCTTCTCGTGAGCTTTATAGGACATTTATATGTTTGAATGCTTTGATCACTTCAGGCTAAAATTGATGTGATTACTATCCATGCAAAAACTGTATAGCTATCTCATTGGCAGAAAATTTTACACGTTTAAAAATATTTTATTTGTTCAAAAACTAAAACATTGTTTAGATTATGCACATTTCAGAAATATTTTCTGCCACTAAGGAAAAATGTGTTGCGGCTGATTGTGAGGCTGAGTTGGACCCAATAGCAATGAGATAATTGGATTAGGAATTGAGGAAAATATTTATTTCCTTGACAGGCGTGTCGGCTGGCCAAATCCAAGGCAGAGTGTGAATGTGGGTGTGTGTGCATGTTTATGTTGGGGGATCCTGGTTGTTTTGCTTTAGATTTAGAGCTGGGTCATGGGAGCCAAAGTGGGTTTCCACAGGCACTATAAAGACAAAAATCAAACGATAGACTGACTCAAGATTGGGCTCTACTGTTTGGGGATGTTTTCCATGGTACTAAAGGTGAAGGAGGAAATAATCTGACACCTATATGACCGTAAAACCAACTTTTGAATTGCAGATGTAGTGCAGGTCGTAAACCATTTATGCCTGAAACAAAACAACTATACACCCTCAAATAAAGAAAAATGACCCGTCAAAATAAAAGCTCTGAGGGTAGAATCTCTGCAAAATGCCTAAAATTTGCAAAATGTTATAATAACCTCTAAATTATTGGATTTATGTTACGCTAAAACGTGTTAAAACCACTTAAAACTAGGAGAATTACACATAAACGGTTTCAGCCAATGGGATAAAATCCATTTTTTGGTCATGCGAGTGGCTGAAGCCTGGAGCGGGATAAGGATTGTCTGAATAAAAGAGAGAATTTATTAGTTACGATTGTGCAATTTTATACATTTAATCAGATATGAATAGTGCGGTAACATAAAAGTTCAGAATTTTTTGGGATTGGGATTTAACTTTAGCTGTAGGAATTTAGAACTTTGTTACTCTCTGCCGCCATCTCCTGGCTTGTGACATCATTGCAGCCAGAGTCAGCTCATTCATGATGCACGTGCAAGTCAGTAATTTCTTAGCTGTTCTCAAATAAACTTTTTTTTTCCATATTTCTTGAGGTTTGGGTTGGCTTTGAACTCAGTTTGGCATTGTTAACACATACTTATTATAGAAAAGATTGTACTTTCAACTTTTTAAGGACACCTCAAGTAATGCACCTCATCTTTTAAACAATGATGCCCATTTTGTGTATAAATTCATTCAATTTTGCATACATCAATCATTTTTTTTCAGAGCTCAGGTGAGATTTTCCGAGGCAGTGACTTTAAATAAAACATCACTTTATATCTCATTAGTTTTTCATGTGATTCGACAACATAGACAATTACGTTTGCCTGAGGCCCGAGTCTGCTAACATTCTCCAACATGGATGTGCAGCGTTTTGGAAGCAGCATGTCTGATTCGTGCAGGTGCCCGGAGGTCAGAGCTAAAACAAGATTGGACCACAACTCAGTGTAATTTGCGCTGACGTCCCGGCGGACAAATGTGCTTCCCAGACAAAAGAACGAGCTGCTGTTGTTGGTCGGGAGAAAAAAAGAACTAAAGCGAATGCCTGCAGGATGTGATTCAAATAGACAGAGTGAAGGAGGAAAAGCAAAAAATGAGGAGGAGTTGGGGCAACATTGTTCCAGTAGAGTAACCTCCTCACCTCTGTCTTGTATAAAGAAATGACACTTGAAAAACCAGCACAGGGTCTCGTGTGTGTGTGTGTGTTTTCTTTGTAGTGAAGTATTTCAATATTATAGCATATACATGTTGAAAATGTTCAGAAATAACATCAGCAGTAATTTTCCTCAAAATGCAGCCAGTATTAGCGGAATAGCTGGTAGTGTTCCTGGAACGCAATCATTTTTCTCAGTAATGACTACTGTAAAGCGTAACATTTTATGTTCCTGCAAATGTTACTTTTTGCAGCGTTACTGCGTTACTCACCAAAGTCAGATTATGAATTTCAATGTTCTCTGACTGCAGAGCAATGTTGCATTTCCCACTATCACATACAATTATTTATCTGCAAGCAACATTTGTTTGCCTGGAAAGTTTCCCAAGACACACCCTTGGAAATTGTGCCCCTACGATTCTAGCGGTTGAGTGATCCAAATAAATCATAGAAAGTGCGGACAAGTATATATATATATATATATATATATATATATATATATATATATATATATATATATATATATATATATATATATATATATATATATATATATATATACATATATCTATATCTATATATCAACCTGGAATACAAGTAAGTACACGGTCGATAAAAATCGATATCTGATACCAATACTTTTTTGAAATAATAATAATCATTAAATAATTGAATCCGTCCACTCTTGAGTTAGTTTTTATATAGGATAAAGCACAGATTTTTATTACTAAAAATATCTTTTTAATCAAATAATGTATATACAATACCAAGTTTAACAGTAGGAAAAAAATGAAAATAAATATTTTTATTGCAGCTGTTTCTGAACAAAAGTTTAGAGTCAAACTATAAAAGTGATGTAAAAAAATAATAACACAATGTCAACAAGGGAACTAAGATACCTTACATTTACACACTATCTTGAAAATGAACTTTTATCCATCTATCAATCTACCCTTGGTCATTTCCCTCGAGAGGGGTGAGCGACAGCAAGACAAACACATAAAAAAAGAAAAGAAAAATAGGAAAAAGCCAAGAAGCCAATATATTATTATTGTAATAGTTTTTCATTTTTATTTTATTATCTTGTTATGAAATGAAAAGAAATGTCAAGAAATAAAAATGGATTAAGACGAGGTCACTTCGGTGACGGGGATCCATGTCCACCCCTTGACATCTCGAGCACAACTAACGTGTGCTCGGCAAATCGCGCTGTATATACGCGGAGAAAGGCGTTTGACCGTCACACGCGTAACACGCTAATTTCACGTAATAGCACCGCGATACAGGCGCAGAACATGCTATGACCGTGCTCCACCCACGATTACTCGCTGAAATTTCGCGTCCTACCCATGTGTAACCACGCCCTGGCCGCGGCCAGAGTAGGTCGTTCCGCGTCATTTCCGTGTCATTACCTCGTGTGCCGCCCGCGGTTACACGTGGTCTAAAGTTTTGAGCAGCGCAAAACTTTTTCGCGCGGCCAACCGCGTGTGAATTTCCGACCGCGTGTAAAGCACTGCTGTATCTCGTGTATATGGCGATCTCAAAGCGTCCAACATCGTCTGCTTCACGCGCAGAAATTTCTGGCCGTGATTCAGCCTCGATACGCCCGTGAAAGACTTGTCGACCGGGCCCTAAAGTTTTGAGCAGCGCAAAACTTTTTCGCACTGCCAACCGCGTGTGAACTTCCGACCGCGTGTAAAGCACTGCTGTATCTCGGCTGTATGGCGATCTCAAAGCGTCCAACAGCGTCTGCTTCACAGGCAGAAATTTCTGGCCGTGATTCAGACGCAATCGGCTGTGTGACCGGGCCCTTACATCCATACAGAAAATAGACTTAGTGATGCAAATAAAGTGTCCTTTCACTTTCATTCCCAGCCTTTGGCTCTCTGCTCCAAGTAAAAAGCCCTTTTCCTTCTGTTGCCATAATGTCAACAGATTAACAGGTATATAAAATATTAAATAAATGCATTATTTTGTTTGGGAGCAGTAACAAATTTACAATTTTAGTTGCACCTCATTGCTTTCTGTAGTGGTGAGCGTTTTTTTCATGTGTTCATTTAAATATGCTGTGTTACCACAGTAGAAGATCACTCTAAAAGTCCACACTGCTATGCGCTTCCTTTTGCCTCTGTCATTTTTATCTTCTGGAATGAGTGAGCGGAGCAATCTGGCTGCTCTCCCTCTCCTTTTGCCTTTCCTCTGCCTGGCAGGTTGGGTAGAGCAGGCTAACTAGCAGCCAAATAGGATTGGTGGCTAGGTGAAGGGGCTAAAAGTGTGCCTCTCAGTCACTGACTCAGTTATAGACACAGGGAGTAACAAAGGGTTCTAGAGAGTGAAAGAAACTGGTGCGCTATCTGCACAGAAAAGCAGTGAGAGGTACTTAGTAGAAAAGCGAGATGTCAATTCCAGGAGAATACTAATCAAGTATGTGTTTGGCATCAATTATATCAATATTTTGATTGATCCGCCACCCCTATCGCACACTGCTCAGGACCTTGACAAATGTAATTTCACGCACAAACGTCGGTGTCATAATGGATCTGATTTTTCTGTTGGACAGGAAAAATATTACGAGTATATTTTTTTTTCTATCTTCGCAATGTTGTGAAGATTCACCCTATGCAATCATAATCTGATTCTGAGATTACAATTTATGCTTTGTTTATTTCTCGTCTTGATTACTGTAATGTCTTGCTCTCTAGTCTCCCAATGACAAGCACCAAAAGTTTGCAACTGCTTCAAAATGTGGCAGTGAGACCTCTGACTAGGACAAGAAGGTTTTGATCATATCATCCCTTAGCTGGTTTGCACTGGCTGCCTGTCAGTTTAAGATGTGACTTCAGGGTTCTGTTACCAACAGACCCTCCACTCCATAAATGTAAGTTTACTTGTGACTCCAAGAGTCAAGAAAAAATCCACAGTCTCGAGATCTTTCTCCATTCATGCCCCAATGCTGTGGAATGCTCTGCCCTCTGAGATAAAATCTACAACCTCAATAGAAGTGTTTTATTTGATTATTTGTAGACTTATATTTTATGGCTTATGAGTGATACCGACCTCATACTATTGTTTTCTTGTACCGTCCTGCTGCCTGGCCGGTGGCTGAGCGAGGGAGAAGCAGACTTGCCACCTGGATCTGAGGCATGCCATCATCTGCATCAATCAGCTGATGGGAAGCTTCGTTGGTGACCTCGACTTTTTCCACAATTTCAGTTGCTACTTCTGCTTATTGTTGTTGTTGTTGTTGTTGTTGTTGTTAGATCGCTTCAAGTCGTCTAAAGATGATCTTTAGGAACGACATGGAACGCTTCGGTTGTGTTACGAGTTCCGCGAATTCGGATCCAACTGCCCATTGTTGACGGTCCGCGATGAAGGCGGGGCAATCGACCCATAGGTGTTCGGCCGATTCCTCGCTCTCCCCACAAAGTCGACAGATGTCGGTGGCCAACTTGCGGAGGAGGAATTGCCAGCGTCGAAGCAGCTGATGGTGGCCGCTCCGAAAGCGGATGAGGTCTGTGCGTTCAGCTTTGGGTAGTTGTACCGAAGCGTTCCAGTAGCGGGTGGGAGACGCATTCATCGGCCATGTGGCCGTCCACAGGACACCACATGGAGGTTGCGTTCTTTGTCCTGCCAGTATTGTTGTTGTTGACTATATTTTGTCTATTGGTACCGATGCAACATTCATTCAACTAAAAAAGAACCCAACAACCTTTATTTTGATTTTTCATGAATACACAATTTGAACCGTCACGACCCTCAGACATGTCTTTGTTTATAAATGTTAACATGATGGGCGTGTGTGTTCCTGTTGTAACCTCTTCAAGTCACAACCATCCAATCAGAAGTATGAAAAACTGACTCAGATTCTCACTTTCCTGACATTTAAATCAGGTACACACGCACACAAACACACAAACTATCTGAGTGCACGGCAGTTTGTGATGACTAAGTACGTGTGTGGGCGGAGCATCTGAGTCACTTTAACAACTACCACGCCAGGAAAACATTTCACCGTCCCTTGAACACCTTCATCGTCAAGTTCAGAAGATCAATGCTTGCTAACATAAAACTGTTTCAGATTCTGCCGTTTTTGGTGGTTAGCATATGTTTGTTTTTTCAAAGCAAAGCCCTTGTGTTGTCAAGTTATCTAATACAGTGTCGGTTAACCTTTTATGTGACGTGACCAGATGATGAAGGTGCAGTATCTGAGACAGATAAGGAGGCTCTTCCTGCTACCGGTAAATATGGAAGCCAGTCCTACAGTATATGCTTCATGTGGGGGAGCAAACCACAAACCCCCACCCAAAAAAAAAGGCTCCACTTACCCAAGACACACCACAGGAAGTGCCGCTCTGACAACCCAGGTGGTTAAGGGATCCAAGAAAAATTAATCCCACCACAAAAAATTGCGATGAAAAGAAAACCTGTTAAATTGAGTGTGCCATTGATTAATTTGGAATTTTTTCTTAAACTCTAAAATCTGTGTAAAATAAAACTGAGCAAAAATATGAATACATGTGAATGAATATTTATGATCATAGAAAATAGCACCATCAACTCAAAACAAATTGTTTTGGAATTCAGTTTTAAAATGTTACCCTTTTGCTACTATTGTCTATTTGACTTGTTTTGTTTTGTTTTCATTTAATAACCAGTGAACATAAAACGATCATAAAAACTAGTACATTAATTAATACAAGGATTTTTCGACTTTGACTTATTGATTCATGATGAAAATCATAAGCAGCCCCCTTTGTCTTTACTTACCCCCATTAGAGAATTACTAGTGTAGTGTAATATAATCATACTGTTGTAGGAAATATGAAGTACTGTCACCGTTTGCGTATTATTAACATAATCTGGTTCACAGTTCACGGATCCCTCAACCACCTGGGTCGTCAGGGCACCACTTCCTTTGGTGTATCTTGAGCAAGTACAGCCTGGCAGCACCCATCCCTCTCAAGAACATGTTTGGGGGGGTTGGCTCCCCCAGATTAAACAGATACTAGTTTCTATGAGTATAAGTAGCAGGAGCAGCCAACTTATCATCCTCAGATACATGACCTTCATCATCTTCACCTTAACCCTGAAAAGACCGAAATGTTAGTCATTGGTCCTTCTAAATGCCGTGACTTCTTCTCAAAAACTGCTGTGAACCTTGACAAATGTCACATCACACAGAGTGACTCAGTTAAAAATTTAGGTGTCATATTTGACCCCGATCTATCATTTGAGATGCATGTAAAGCAAATTACTAGAACTGCCTTCTTCCATCTTCGCAACATTGCTAAAATCCGTTCAATACTGTCTCAGTCTGATGCGGAAACAATAATTCATGCATTTGTTACCTCCCGTCTCGACTACTGTAATGCACTACTTTCCGGTCTCCCGAAGTCCAGAATCAAGTCTCTTCAGCTAGTACAAAATGCCGCAGCGAGGCTTTTAACTAGGACAAAAAAGTACGATCACATAACACCGATTTTGGCTAACCTGCATTGGCTCCCAGTTAGCCAAAGATGTGACTTCAAAGTTCTCTTAGTACTGTACAAAATCATACATGGACTTGCTCCCTCTTATCTTTCAGATCTGATCTGCCGCTATGTCCCGGTCCGAAGCCTGCGATCTGAGAGTGCCGGTCTTCTGGTGATCCCGAGAGCAAAGAAGTCTTCTGCTGGTTCGAGAGCGTTCTCCATCCGGGCACCGGTGCTGTGGAATGCTCTTCCCCCTGAGATCCGATCTGCAACCTCAGTGGAAATGTTTAAATCTAAACTTAAAACTCACCTCTACTCTATTGCATACGAATAACCTACTCCTCTTGTCGGTTGACAATAGTCTGTGTAATATAGTGTAACAATCTGTGAAGCCCTTTGAGACTCTTCGTGATTTAGGGCTATACAAAAATAAATGACTTGACTTGACTTGACTTGATCTGGTCACCGTTGTTGTCAGTGAAAAGCGTCCTCCTGCTCTTCAGTGATGAGCCAGGCTTTAATGTAATTTGTTATGTCCTGCTAGCTAAGCGTGGGTGGTGATGATGATTTAGTTTGGGTTTTAAGTCTGCCTGCATGCCTGCCTGCCTGCCTGCCTGTCTGCCTGTCTGCCTGCCCGCCCAAGAAAAGAGGGAAGGAGTTTACATACGACCAGCATCTTTTTCACAGGCAGTCAGGTAGGTTACCCAAGATGTGAAAAATACCCCTCCAAAAAAATTGACTCATCACTTTGGGTCAGTTGACTCTGCATTTTTTCCGCACAAAAAAGCAAGTGGATAATCAAATAGCTGCATGACAACTTCCAGTCTCTAGTATTCTTTTGTTTATTCCTTGGATTCTTTGCATGTTCAAGTTAATCATTTCCATATACATATGTTGTCAATTACATATGTGGGATGTTCGTTCCCCATTTTCATACAAGGTTGGCAGTAGCTTAGGAGGTAGAGCGGTCGTCTTGGGACTGAAGAGGTCATAGGTTCGATTTCTGTCTCCTACGACTTCAATGTCGAAGTGTTTTTGGGCAAGACACTGAACCCCTAATGCCTCGGATATGCAGGTAGGCACCTTGCAGGGTTGACTCCACTGTGGTGTGTGTGTGTGAATGGGTAAAGCATGGAGTGTATAGTAAAGTGCTCAGTGACTTGTAAAGCGCTATATAAATGCAGTCTAATTATATTTTGCCGTTTTCTACTGCGTACCCGATTGCTTCTTTAAATTAGAATTTCAACCGTTTTGTCTGTTAACGATTTTATTTTATTTTTCACCATAGCAACTACAAATCCAAACACAGCTTGAACCATTCACTGCTTGCACTTACGCAATACGCAGGCCGTCGCTTAGTAAGCCAACAGTGAGGCAAAGAGTAAAGGAAATTAAAAGATAAGAGGTCAACATGTTTTCGTTAGCTCATCCTTTGCAGTGCTTACAGATCTTTAGGCATTTACACTAAAGTTATTGGAAATTAAGCGTTACTATACTTGAACCTTCACAATAATAATAGCATTTATTTATGAGCACAAGTGAGTTTTCAATCATTATTTGGAGAAGACCCTGTTGAAATCAGCAAACTCAAATGCTGGAGGGGACAGGATTGTTTATCCGATTTCACTATGATGGATTAGTTTACGGCCTTCTATTTGTTTGTATTTGACTTGTGGCATACATAAATTACTCCTGCTAGCAGTGGGTGGCCATGCATTACAGACCAAGGCTTTCAGTGATGGCCTTCCGTGATGTGTAATTGGTGAACAAACCGGTTATATGAAAATTAATGACAGGAGCTGGCTCCCCAACTAATCAAGAGTCTGTTCCCTTTGTTTACCTTCTTGTATGCATGGTTTTTTTAAGGATTTTATGTTATTGACTTTAGATTTATTGAGTTTATGAAAAAATGTAAATGTATCTTCTTTTTGTTCATCTGTAAGTATTAAATGTTCTTTTCATCTCAACCCTATAATCTAACTCTAAAAATAAAATTAAACGGAATTTAAAAAACTGGGAAGAAGAAATAGGAAAACGAAGCAAAAAAGGAAAACAGCATTTTAAAAAGTACGATAAAAGAAAGCAAAAAATAGAAAAATGAGGGAGAAAATAAACAAAAAAATGATAGAAAGAAAGAAAAGAAAGGAATTAAAAGAGAAAATGGAACAAATTTAAAGGAAAATTGTCCTCTTTTTTTCTTTTTCTTCTTTTTTCCTTTTTTTTCCTTTTTTCTTTTTGTGCTTCTGTCATTTTGCCTCTCCTTATTTAGTTTTCTTCCGTTGTGCTGTTTGTCAGGACCAAAACCGAAACAGGACCTAATTGCGTTACGTTCTCACAAGTTTTATTAAAGGAAAGAGGAAGGACTGCGCCCAGGATCCGGCATTCACGAGGCGCGGGGAGCCATTCGCTCATGTACTCAGTTTGTGATCCGAACACGGAAGTGGATCTTCCGTAGCGAGCGATGGCGGTGTCAAGGACGGAAAAACAGGTCGATAGACGTGACAGGAGAGCAAAAACGTGGTCAGGGTCGTAAGCGAGTCGTAAGCCAGGAAAGGAGAGTAGACGTGGTCCAGGACAAAAACAGGTCGAAAGCCGGGACGGGAGAGTAGAGGTGGTCAGGATCAAAAATGGGTTGAAGCCGGGGGACAGATAGGAGCAAAAACAGGTGGGAGTCAGGGTCAAAACAGGCTTGCCTAGTGTTAACTGAGGTTCGCAGACGGACTGACAAAAGGGGACGGATAGGAGTGGTTTTAAATAGGGACAGGGAGCCAATCAAAGTCCAAGGCAGTTGGCGCCAAATGTGTTGGCACAGGAGGTGATTCACATCGGTAATCATGACACTGTTAGCACTTGTTTCCGGTGGCATGACAGAATACAGCAACATCAACTGGAAAAACGTACACACTGTCCCTTTAACTTTCATATCAAGGCGGGGGTTGCAAACTGTCATCCTGTGGGCCGCAGTTGGCCCCTCGAATAACAGTAAACCATGTCATCCTCTGCACACGTGATCTTAATCTTAATATTATATAAAGTCTGGTCTAACAATGACCATATAAAGTAGGCAGTATGAACTTTTTTATTCTTTTTTATTCATGCAATAAAAATTAATAATGAAAAAAATCACAATTACCAATTATAGAATGAAAATATCTCACTCACAAGCAATTCATTTGAAGAGCAAATCATTAAATGTTCTTTTAATCTCAACCATATCATTTAGCACTAAACCGTCAAAACTAAACTTTACCGTTTCCTCATGCAACTGTATCAGACTTTGTGCGAACTGATGGCAAGTCTATCATTTCCTGACAAAGGAAGGTGAAAGTGACTCTGCTGCCAGTCAGCAGCTGTCACACACTTAAGTCTCCTCTTCCCTCAGATCCATGCTGACATCCAGCATGTTGTATCGTTCTCCCCCAGAGACCCTCTCCCATCAAGATAACCACCATCACCTCAGTGTGACATGGCAGCTTTGGGCATCGGTGGTGGTTAGGGGGTCGCCGAGGCCTCAGGTGAGTCTCATGAATATTTCATGTGGCACAAACATAGAATGAAAGAAAATGTAGACTCCCCTCCAGGTAAGGCTGCAGAAGCACACGGCTAAAGTGTTCCAGAGATCTGACCTGAGGTCGGCCAAAGATCAGAGGGTGAGATTAATATGATTTACATAATTGTCCCTGAGCTCTTCTTCTCTACCAAAACTTCAAATGGATTCTGTCATTGGCGTAAACAGCCCTTCGTGGTAAATTATAAGAAGAGACAGTTTTGCTGAAATATGTAAAGTTGGGAACTGCAAAAATTATCTGACAACATCCCCTGACTTTAAAACTACACAAGGTCAACAAAAAAGTAAGAAAAACATTGAGAATCATATTTCACAATGGATAAAAATAATTTTCAGATGTTTAAATTTGTTTAATGGTACTGTACCTTTTAAGAGTGAAATTAATAAGTCAAAAGTGGTTCATGGTAGAGGTGGGCAATTATCGATATGATCGATACAAGTACTTAGATCGGATTAATACTATTGTCCTGGGATTGATACTTCGTTCCTCCACCAATTTCCTCAAAGCCCCGTTTCGCTATGAGGATAGCATTGCTATTCTCACTGGTTGGATGTGGTTCATCGACTGAAAATACTAAGGCCATCTGCAGCCATCCCAATCAGTGTGGATAAGCCTCCTCGGGTCCCTTTCATCATTTGTCTGTGCCATGCCATAATCATCTTTTATTTTGATTATTATTTTGTTTGTATTGCACTTTAACCATTGTGTGCGTCAGTGTATTTGGTGTTTTGGTGTGTTGGGTGGGGATAAAGGAGGGAAATTGATTGAGTTATTGATCTATTGTACATTGAATGCTTTTATACAACACTTTGAATGGCAATTTATTACCTGAAAAGTACTTTACATATAAACATATTGATTTGACGTTTGGTTTTTATTCCAACTCATAATTGAATCCCTTCACAGCTAAATCATCAGTGTAAAATGAATACTACCAAAGTGTATATCATTTGAGTATCAATTTAAGAATTTTTGTTACTTTTGAAAAACATGTAATACTTGATATTAAACACTAACACCAAAGAATCAGTGGTAGGCACCTAAACAAGCCCGCCCAACGAAAATGGTAACATTATACCTTTATGAGAAGGTAAAAAAAGTTCACGGTTCACGTTCAAGGATCCCTTAACCGCCAGGGTCGTCGGGGAACCACTTCATGGGGTGTGTCTTGGGCAGGGTTGGGTAGGGTTACTTTAACTTGATTACTTTCAATTACTTTTGGATAACTCCAATACCAAGTATGCTAATAAAAGACAAAAAAAAACTAAATATGAATAAAATTACTACATTTTGTGCAGGCTTGGGGAGTAACGGAATACATGGAACGGCAAAAATGATGTTGGCAAGCTGTTTGGATTTATTTTCATTTTGTTTCTGTCGCATTTTATGTTAGTTTTGCCGAAGATCAAAGCCAGGAGAGAAAGCTTACCACGTGTTGTAAGTCATAATTTTATTCATATTTAGTTTCTTTTGTCTTTTATTAGCATATTTGGTCTTGGAGTCATCCAAAAGTAATTGAAAGTAATCACGTTAAAGTAACCCTACCCAACCCTGGTCTTGGTCAATTACGGCCTGGCGGCCCTCATCCCTCTCCAGGCCATTTAGGGTAGGACTTTGCTCCCTCACATGGAACGGATAGTACTGGTTTCATCGTTACCAGTAGCAGGAGAAGATTCCTAATCTAAATAGGTTACAGCACCTTCGCTGATGTTTTTCTTTGAAAAGCATCATCCTGCTCTTCAGAGATGAGGCAGGCCTCAGCGTTGACAGGCAGCGGCATCTGACAATACTGTTACTAAATTCCAAATCACTTGGGAAAAACTACAGTCTTTTGCCTTAAAATTTTGAGTATCACATCATACAATACGCATTAAATTACTACTAATCTTTTTTTTTTTTTTTTTTTAAATATGCAGTTTTGGTGCCATTTGTTTGGTTATTGCATTGGTTATTTATTATATCTCATCTCATCTCATTAGCCGTACCGCTTATCCTCATTAGGGTCGCGGGGGGCTGGAGCCCATCCCAGCCATCTCCGGGCAGTGGGCAGGGGACACCCTGAACTGGTTGCCAGCCAATCGCAGGGCACACAGGGACAGACAACTCATTCACTCATTCACACCTAGGGACAATTTGGACCGGCCAATTCACCTGAAATGCATGTTTTTGGAACGTGGGAGGAAACCGGAGTGCCCGGAGGAAACCCACGCAAGCACGGGGAGAATATACAAACTCCGCACAGGAAGTCAGGTTCCCATGACATGAACTGTGCCGCACAAGCGCTAACCACTGCGCCGCCGTGCTGCCTATTATTTATCATATATTATATATTATTTATTATATATTGGTTATGTATTTTACTTATCAAGGTATTTATCATAAAACACTTATTATTTTTACTATACTTTTATTCTGAGTGTTTTAAAACCTTATCAAGAGATGGAGATGTGGGCTTTTATATTTATTAATTGATGCATGAGAGAAAATTTCGATCGGCATACATGATGTTTTTTTCCTCATGTATGGTCAAGGTATCATATTTGAGATTGTGAATCGACAGATAAAAATAAATCGAGTCAATCAACAATTTTATTCTTCCTTGCCTGGCCCTTCTGCCGAATTTTTGAGAAAAATACGGCTACAGCTTGCAAGGTTGGCCCAGCCTTGCTATAGATTGTCGGAAGAAAACCAGTTTAGTGTGGAAAAAGAAAAGTAACACAAAGTGTTAAAAAAGCATTTATGAGAATGGAAACAGTGAAACTTTCTATTATTAATCTTAATTTGCTCTGTGCAAAACGTGCTTTGTGCGGAATATATTAACCTTTTTGCGCGTCTTTTTGTTGTCTTGTGGTGAATATAAGTTGCTTGATTTTATTGTGCCTGCAAAAGCTGTATACCAATGTAAACAAAACAACTAAAATACCACTAATTGCACAATGTTTTGATCAACTTTGAAAGTTAAAATGTATGTTTAATTTTACGACCCACCATGAACAAATTATATTGATAGTTGAAATGGTAATACAATATCGATCCCAAAACAATAGTACCGACCCGAGCCAAGTACTCTCTCAGTATTGATAATGGATAGCCACCCACCCCCAACCCCCGGCAAAGATATAAAAGTACAACCTAGACCAACGTTCACTGTAAAAAATTACATTCTTTACCGACAAAATCGCTTAAATTTTGTGTTAGATTGTTTGAGCTTACCTACTGATGAGTGCGTATATGAATGTGTTTGTATGTGTGGGTGCATGCGTGTGCGTGTGCATGCATGTGTGTTGCGCTGAGGGTGGAGGGGGTATTAGTCACCAGAAATGGCACATAGCCTCGCTCTCAGTAAGTGGGTCACTCCATCTGGAGCAGAATATGGAAAAACTGCAAAACAATCTCAGCCAAAGTGTTAGAAAAAGTAACAAAAAACAAAAAACAATCTTGACTGCCTTCCCATATTCTGGATACGATTGCAAAACAACTTTTCTTCTCAATCCTTTGCAATACCCGATAATGAACGTTATTGTTGGTAGGCTTTCATATAAAAGAAAAACACTGAATTGCAACAGAATTATAACTGATAAAAATCCACTGCTCATTAATTTGAGTTCCCTTTTCTCCTACTGGTAGTAGTGCTTCCCCGCAGGAGGGTCCAACCCCAAGGAAACGTGACTAACTTATCTTGAAAAAGACACCCCACAAAAAAATATATTTTTGAAACAGCCCCCAAAATATTAGCATTCTGTTTGACATAACCTAAAAAGGCTCATATTGTTTAAACCTTACTACCTAAAAAACTCTTTATTTTATTTTGTGTTATTTCGATATCAACTAACCAGTAAAAAGGTGTACAATATTAAAAACAGAATAAACGTATTAGCTGTTGAATAAATGATATCAAAATATTCAGTAATTACAGCACAAGAATATTTAAGCTTGTGCGAAATTATTGTATAATAAAAATTGGGATGTAAATATTGATCTTGCCGAACTATATGAAATTCAAACTAGAACGGCCATTAGAGCATCACCCGCTTTAAGACACAAAACCATTCACATGTAGGGTGACCTACCCAATTGCTTCTAAAAGGTTGTGATCCTGGCCAAACCTGTTCTGGCCTGAGAGAGTAGAGTGTCTCTCAGGGTAAACTGTTGAGTCAGCGTGACCAAAAATGCAGTCATCTTTTTTTTCACATCTTGGAAAACAGACTGCCTGTAGAAGGTGATGTCGATATTCAATGTAGAGTGGAATGTCTTTTTGGAAAAGAACAGCAAAACCAAAATTGCAGATTGGACTTTTTGGGGGCATTTTCACCTGTAGAGTGACCTACCAGATTTGATTTTTTTTTTGCAAAAGATTGTGATCCCATCCAGGTATCAAAGTTATTATGTCAAAATTCTCAGGAATTACACATAAGAATAATCCAGCTTGGATAAGAGATTTCAGTATATAAGAAAAATTAAGATGTAAATATTGATCACTTGCCAAACTGTCTACAATTAAAACTAGAATAGCTGTCTGTCGCTGATCCACAAGCTGCACGAGCCCCTCCAAATAATCGTCTCCCTGCCAGAGCTCCACGTGGCATCTGCACAGGACTCTGTGCTCGTACAGCTCCGCACGCTTATCCAGAAGGGTTGGCCTGCAAAGGTGCCAGAGGGAGGAGCTGGCGCCATTTCACCAGGTGAGAGATGCTGCTGCATTAGTTGCAAGACTTTGCGACTTAATACTGATCCATAAATAAGGCGCACTGTATTATAAGGCGCATGGTCAGCTTTTAAAAAAAATAAAGGCTTTTAGGTGCGCCTTATAGTGCGGAAAATACGGTAAATCTTTTTAATCCGTTCCAACACCCTGAATGTTTACCTTGAATGTTTAACGTAAACATAAAGCTAACCCAGGCTAATTGTACGTTCGCGTTGTCGTAATCTTCCGTACGAAAGATTACGCTAACATGAACGTGTAAGAATAAAAAAATCAGGTCGTTTACAAGTCATTTAGCACAACAAGCCATTTAGTTGGGTCTCCATAACTAGTGGTGAGCGGTTCATTGGAAAGGGGGCTGCGTTCCAACACCCTGAATGTTGGGCTTCGTTCCAACACCCTGAATGTTTACCTTGAATGTTTAACGGAAACATAAAGCTAACCCAGGCTAATTATACGTTCGCGTTATCGTAATCTTCCGTACGAAAGATTACGCTAACATGAACGTGTGAAAATAAAAAAAGGATAAAGAAAAGAATTATGCATAGGATTTTTTACCTTTGTGGTGGTCAGCAGAAGGCGCAGGTGGACGGTGGGGAGAGGATCAGACACTCGCACACCTCCTTCATATTTTGCTATTATTTCTTTCTTAAATGCAATAGTTGTACGCACTACTTTTCTTTTTTCACCTGTAGCAACTTTGTTGCTTGCACTGACTTTCTTCGGAGGCATAATTAGGGGCTAAAACACTTCGTACACCTATATTAAAAGCAAAAGCAAAACAAAGCACGTCCACACGCGATAACAGTTGGTCAGGAAAAGAGCGATCTACACGCGTACGCCGCTCAGCATCGCACCCTAGCGTTCGCACTCATGCATTAGCGGCGTTCGAACTCCGATTTTTTGACCGCACAGCAAAGCAAGAGTTTCTCAAAATATTTGGTCGGACTCCGATTTGTTCGAACTGAGGGTCGTTCGAAAACCGAGGTTCCACTGTACTTTATTAAACATAACACTTAGATCCCAAAACAAAAACATTATCCCTAGCCTTATTTTCCTCCCGGGTGATAATTAATAAAGTGTATCATGTATCACAAATATACTGCATTCAGGTTCTAGCAAAAAGTTGTTTAATAGATGAGTAGTAAATTTAATAAAGGGTGGCAATGTTGATGCTCTGTTCACAAGCTGTAGGAGTGTCATTATGCCAAAATGCTCCTCTGCTGCAAATCATAGCACAAAGGATGTGAATGATGTCCTGTGACAAAGAAAAACTTACTCAGTGATTGCCAATCACTCTGTGAATAAAAACGCCTCTTTAGACCCATGGTTTCACACGCCTCCTTGATGACTTTATTGATTTATGTACACAAAACATTCAGCTAACGCACCTTAGTCTCGCAGGAAAATACAGCAAAAAAGTGTTACCGATCAGTAGAAAGTGTTCTCTGAGCTGTTTACCTTATCTAGCATCGCACCAGTGACTCACTTTGGCTTCTAGCCAAATATCCCAACTGTCACCTGTTCAATTTGACTGCAAGGATTCATTTTTTTCTTGTGGCATTTCCTTTCGTTTAAAAAAACCCACATAAAACATCTTTAGTGTTAATGAGTCTGATGCACACCCACATTCAAACGATCGTCATTAGCCTCATCGACCAAAACAGTAGCGCATCAAGTCACACTGACTCAGATCTAATCGTAAGAAAGGATGTCGTTAGCATGTCGTAGGGGGAATCTCTAGCCTAGCGGATAAGTTCACTCGTGAATCAAATGGAAAAATTACTTCTGTAATGCAGACGAGAGAGTACTTGTGCTTTCACACTATGACATAACGTTAACTCCCAAAACAAGTCGAAATATAATGCATGGTGCATACCATCTCCTGTAAAAAGGTAATCCCTGGTGGTTGATTTTGTATTCTTACAATTTCCCGATCTTTGGGAAGTGCTTCATGAATCTTAACTTATCTTGCTATATAATAGAATCTCTATCATATAATGGAAACTACACTACTGTTCAAATGTTTGGGGTTGCTTAGAAATGTCTTTTTTAAGGAAAAGCATCGGGGGTTTTTTCAACGAGGATAACTAATTAGAAACACACAATACTCTTTTATGTGGTAAATTACTATTTCAGCTGCAAAAGTCTGTTTCAATGCACTATATACTGTATAGAGAACCATCTGCAGAAATAGGTTCTCAGGTATCCTCATAGTACATTGTATTTGCCAAGTGCGTTAGAAGGCTAACAGATTATTTGAAAACCCTTGTGCAAAATGTTAGCACAGATTAAAACAGTTTAGCTTGTTAGAAAAATTAAAAAACTGGACTTCCTCTGAGCTCTTCGAGTATCTGGAACATCACAATTGTAGGTGTAATCAGTGTTCCCTCTAAGCTGCGCGCGTGCGCAATTGCACGCTGCTCGCACATTCTCAGCGCACAAGAAAATCTAGCCAGCGCACAAAAATGAGTGCTCAAAATTACTAATTAAGAAGCGACTCAAGTCAAAGTTACAGTGCATGAAGGTAAAAATACAAGGGTTCCCCTGACGTTGTGTCCTAAATGCGGTATTTTGAATACGAGTCGAAGGAGAACAAAGTTGAGTAAAGTTTGTAGAGTTTGTCGGGGAACAGGCTTCTTCGGCTCATCTCACTCACCAGCTCGGTGGCCTAGATGGTAGGGTGCCCGCTCTGAGACTGGGAGGTCGCTGGTTCAAGCCTTGGCCGAGCCATACAACATTGGTACTCATTGCCTCCCTGCTTGGCGCTCGGCATTAAGGGCTGGAATTGGGGGGTTTGGTCACTTAATGACTAAAATGGCTGTGCCCTTTTTGGCTGCGGCTGCATCGGCTCGCTACAGTTTAACTGTACAGGTCAGGTGTGTCGACATTTCGTTCTGTGTGCATTCTTACAAAGAATGACAATTAAAGTAAATTCTATTCTATTCTAAAAGGAAACGGGTCTTCGGGTTGTTTTTGCTTCTTGAATCCCAACATGACCAAATATTACGCAAAATTATGCACAAAATGACTTAAAGGGGGCAGCACGGCGGCGCAGTGGTTAGCGCTTGTGCGGCACAGTTCATGTCATGGGAACCTGTCGTGGGTTCAAATCCAGCTCCAGACTTCCTGTGCGGAGTTTGTATGTTCTCCCCGTGCTTGCGTGGGTTTCCTCCGGGCACTCCGGTTTCCTCCCACGTTCCAAAAACATGCATTTCAGGTGAATTGGCCGGTCCAAATTGTCCCTAGGTGTGAATGAGCGAATGAGTTGTCTGTCCCTGTGTGCCCTGCGATTGGCTGGCAACCAGTTCAGGGTGTCCCCTGCCCACTGCCCGGAGATGGCTGGGATGGGCTCCAGCCCCCCCGTGACCCTAATGAGGATAAGCGGTGCGGCTAATGAGATGAGATAATGAGATGACTTAAAGGAAGGGGGAATAGAACAAAAAAGAAAAAAAATACCAAAATGTAAAAGTAGTGAAAAGCTAAAAATAAAAGAAACAAAAGGAAGAGAAAAAAGAAGCAAAAATTTAGAAAAAAGCCAGAAAAAAAGAAAAGAAAGAAATGTATGAAAAAAGTAAATAGAGAACAATAAGAAAAAAGTAACAGCGCGGAACCAATAAACACAATGAGATTTTTTTAAAGGAATTTTAAAAAAAGTGGAAAAAAAACGGAAAAAAGAATAAAACGTTTGTGTTGCATTCAATAATTTCCAATTATATCAAGTGAATCTTGTTGCCAACATTGTACTTCCACTAAAAATTGTGATTAAGTACAGTTCTGTATCTAACAAACGACTAAATAAGCCCCCAAAAATGTTAATATTATGCGACAAAATATATCAGGAAATGAAAAGAAATGGATATCTTGTGAAAGAATTGTAAGAACAAACGACGTTTGTAGGCCGTACAACCTTTGCAGTAGTACATGAGTCAATTTTATTAAAAAAGAAAAATAATATTGCATTGCCGGAAACTCAGCAAAATGTAACTTGATGTCAAGTTTTGGACATGTTTGATAATTACTTATCTTGCCACACTTGGGATTATGGTGGCTCACTGTTGTTTCAAGCGCTGCTCACCGACTTTGTGTGAACGCTCAGACCCGTGGAAAGTTAGAGGGAACAGTGAAGTAAACTTTTCAAATGGCCAGAATTAGCAAACTTTCGTTAGAAACTTGATAGTCTACTCTAGTTCTAAGAAATGAAACTGAAGATCTCTTACAACAGTGTGTACTACTCTATACAGAGAAGAGCACAAACAGACCCTAACAATAGTAGAAAGATGACAAGTACATCAAATTAGTGGTCCCCGACCTTTTCTGTACCATCCCGGTCTAATGTCTGACAATGATCTTGTGACCCAGCCAAATAATGACATTAGTGCTAATAACAATAGCAATAACCATTAAAGTAAGCTTAAATCCACTTTGTAATCAAAAGACTGCTAGGGAAGTAGATGGCATGGGAAAAAGCATGGGGTTTTATCTGATTATTACAGTATTTTAGTCAGGGTGCAGTGTTAAAAAATAGAAATAAAGGCAAAAAGGCACGATAAGGGGAAAAAAAACCCTCTGTGTATCTGATGATGAAACAAACATTGAAGGACATTAAATAAATACATTATAAATTTGATTATGATATTGTGTTCATATTTTACGTTTCCAATAAATGATTTAATCGTGACCCAACGTGGCACTGTGAGTAAAAATGTCGTGGAGATCAAATAAAATCTAATGCTGTGCAAATGTGGTCAGTACGATTGCACAAATCCAATAATGTACTACAATAGAACCTCATACAAGAGACATCCACACTTTCTTTTTTTTCAGTATAATGGAACAGTGAAGCTCTTATTATCATAACAAGTATGCACAAAATGAAAAAGCATGACACTTTCAGGGTTTGTTCTTGAAGGAATAAGCTTTAATTTGAGATTTTTTATCCAGTATGATGATTTAATAAAAAGCACAAAATGTTTCAACTCCTGAAATTGTTGCTCATTTTAACAATATTTTTTACCAAAATATTTTTACAACGCTGCGATTGGCTGGCGCCCAGTTCACGGTGTCCCCTGCCCACTGCCCGATGATTGCTGGGATGGGCTCCGGCACCCCCGCGACCCTACTGAGGATAAGCGGTGCAGCCAATAAGATGAGATGAGATTTTTAATACGATTTTTTATGAATGACTTTCATGAATGATCCTAATTGAAATTGTATGCATAGAAATGTCATATTATGGAGGTCGTGACCTCTATGTGACCCCAAAGGTCAAACTGGTAGTGGCTCCACATCTCCAATTAAAACTTATGTCCTCAAAAGCAAACCCTGAAAGTTTCATGTTTTTTTTTCATTTTGTGCACAATTGTTATGCTTACCAGTCCCAATGTTTAGCTTTGATAGAGAATCAAAAAAAAATACACATATCATTCATAAAAGTGCCAATTCGTACTTTCGTTTTTACTTTTTAGTTTTTTTAAACAATCGTTTATAACAAACCCTAACCAAAACATTTCTCTCATTGATTGTTTAAAAAAAGAGAAAATCGTAGTAAACAAAATATTTTGGTAAAAAAATATTGTTGAAATGAGCTGTCATGGACCAGAACAGACTCTCGGATCCAATAGCGTCAGTTTCAACAGTGCTTTTATTAGAAAGGGTTGTTGGAGCTGGCTTGGGACGTCGACGCTCGTCGGTCGTCAACCTCTTCGGGCGGAATGGCAGCTTCGTGACGGGTGGACGGAAAGTACAGCTGAGCGGTAAGTCGATGGCCGGGGCGGGAGAGTAGGACGCAAAACGTGGAACGGAAAACAGGTCAAAAACGAAAGGCAGGCATGAATCAGGCAAGAGGAGTCGTGGGTACCTTGTAGTATGGTGAAGCACTCAGGGATACAAAGAGTATACCCGGACGTCCATCTCTGGAGGCAGACCGCTTAAGTGGAAGTCGTCAGCCAATCAGGAAATGCGCTCCAGCGCGCCAAACGATTGCCCCAGGTGACTTCACTTAGGAAATCATGACATGTGCAACATTTTCTGCAGTTGAAATAGTTTGCGCTTTTTAAAAAAAAAATTCATGAGAAGTGCTTGAATAGTATATGAGAATAAATAATTATTACTCAATAATATCATTGAAAAGTCAGATTAAAATAATTTTGTACATACCCCCTAGATCTCCTTCACATGAACCACTTGCCAGTTTTTAGACTGGCTCATCTTTCATTTCATGTCTGCATACTTCATGTTTAGTTTAATGTTTTCCAGTTTTTAGTAGCTTATAGTTACTCGTAGTTACTCACTCCTAAAAAAAAGACCTCATTGGAAGAAACATTTAAAAAGACAATAGGACTTTTTTCCCAAGTAAATGCAGTACACAAAAAAATGGAAACAGTGATTATTTAACTTTAGTTGACAAGCATGAAATTTGCTTCTGTTAATGTTTTATTATGTGTGAATTAGATTGATCATTATCACATAAATAGTGGCACGGTGGGACTATTTAGCACGACAGCCACACAGTTCAGAAGTCCTGGGTTAGACTGAAGCTATCAGCCTACCTGTGTGGAGTTTGCCTGTTCTCCCCATGACTACGTGTCTTTTCTCAAGGTACTCCAGTTTCCTCCCACGTACCCAAA